>NW_016816568.1:27563-44254 GCF_001698545.2 Rhinopithecus bieti
TTTTTTTTTTTTGATTATCCATGTGAGGAAAATAAATATTCCTCTTATTGTCAAGTACCATAGATTCCTTTGAATATTCCTCTTATTGCCAAGTACCATCCAACATGTCACCATTGTGTGCCGATTAATGATGTTCAGATAATATCAGTGTCCAGTATCAATTAAAAGAGTCATTTGGCAAAAGGAAAAGGAAAAAGCTCAGTTTTCGGGAGGCTTTTCTATGGAGAAAGCACAGGCAGGTCATATGTGGTTTCATCTGGCTTGACAGTTTTGATTTGACTGTCAGTGCTCTGGGGCACTTCAAGCATTATAATTGTGGTCTTGCTTTCTTGCTTTTCTCTGACCCTCATGAGTAAGGTGCCTTCCATCGCTTCCTCTTACTTAGTAAGTGAGTGTGCTGAATATCTTTTCTTGCCTCTCCAATATGCCATTGTCTTCTAGACTCAGATTAAGCACTGGACTGAGTCACTCAGAAACACCAGCAGGAGGTCAGAAGGAGGCAGGAGAGGGCATAAAGGGAGGTCAGGATATTTGTCCCCTTTGCTCTTTCCCATGAGGTTTGTGAGGGCTGGGTGAGGCCTTCCATCTAAAGCCTCAGCTTCTGACAGGGTGCTGTCATTTCTTAGTTCCATACAAATCTGGGTCGTGTTCTCTCTCCATCTCTTTTCAGATTTAGGGTGGTAAATGTTCCTCCTGCTTTCTAGCCCCAGGGCCTTAGACTGTACCTTCTCATTTCTCTATATACTGGCTATATTTACAAAAAAGTCCTTCTATTAAACTCATTAGGTTATCCTAAATTAGTATAATTCCACTATGCCATTTGTTTTCTCCTGCATCCCTGACTGGTAACATGAGTCTAAGAAAAATCAGTCAGCATAGAATTCTGATCATTTACTTAGCTTATCACCACCATTATGATGCACTAGAATATGAAGAGAATCAACATTGGGTTCTTCCAATTTTATGTGAAAAGTTATTGGTACTAGCAGATGGCTAAAGGAATATCACACCCTCTTGAGGTCTCAAGCCAGGGGCAGGAAGCTGCAGAGAGACAGACGCTTGTGGGGCTGAAGAATATACCTTCTGATGAATTTGTCCAGAGCTCAATAGTTCCACAAAGCAGGCTCAGGAGAGGAGCATGCTTAAGTCACATAAGAACCTTGTATAGAGGCTACTCCAGTATCATGACAGGACAGAGACATCAATTCAGAAATCATCTTTGGATTTTTTAAGTTTAACCCATGATAATTTCTATGTTAAAAAAAGGAAGCTAGTTCCATACACTTTTGCTAAAGGAATATCCCCACTTCACTTTTAAGGTCTTGAGTGTGTTCTTGGAGAGGCACGCTGGGTGATCCCTCTGCATGGTAAGTCCAGTTACCCAGGCACTATCCAGGATCTCTCTGCACTTGAACTATCCCATGACACATTATCACTTCCAAGGCAGACTCATGGAGGTAAAATACCTAAAATTAGATCAAACAAATGAACTACACATCTTTTAGCAGGTGTGGTAAAAAGAAGTTTGTCAATGATGAGTGGAGTTTTGAGATTGCATGTGTGTTTTAATTACCTTGGCACTTCTCACTTCTGATGATGAAATTTGGATGCAAACAGTGCCCAATGTCTGCATATTTCTGTAAGATATATGTATTTGCTTTTCAGGGGGTCAATTATAGTGAAGGAAGGTGACACTTCTCTGGTATGATGCAAGGAGCATGATGTCCAAGTATGACCCCAGGCTGTCAGTCTGAGTTTCCTGAAAATGAGCTAGCTGGGACATTGGGTTTCTTTGCCCTGCAGTGGAGATTTGTGCAGTCCTATAAAAATGCTGGGCAGATACTATTCCCGGATGGCTGCTGTAAATACTTGGCACTTTAATCTCGACTGGCTGGGAAGGTTGTTCTCATGCTTGCCCTGCAAGAAATGAGAGAGATGGCCAGGAGACATTTCTTCTCTGCTCTAACTTGGATTCATCTGAACTTCCAGCATATTGCTCAGGCTCCCATTTGCCTCTCTATAAGATGGCGATGGGTGACTGAAGTATGTATGTGACCTTAGTTTTGTAAATTGTCCTTTACTTGTTAAAGTCTGTCTCTTATCTGAGTTGCAAAATATTAAGGAATTCATTCTAAACATTAACACATGATAAAAGTGGAGCTTCACATGGGGTCTAACATGATAGTGGTGTTCTGTAAGGTCCTGACTTGCACAACATATGACTAACAAAAGACCCTGAATTTATGGGTCTGACAGTAATCCGGTGACAGTAATTTGGTTTTTACTATTGATTTGTTTTCACTAATTTGAGTACAAATACAGTCATATTTAGTTTCTAAAAAATGTAAAAATCCCATCTTAGTGTAGTAGCCTAGTATTACTCTCTTGTAGATAACAATCTTCCTCAATTTCCCAAAAACATGATGGGATTATTCAGCTCACTAAAAGCAGGAAGTGAAGGAGTAATCAGATCTCTTTCCCAGGATCAAGCAAATCAAAGACAGAAAGACTGACCAGTTTACTCTCATGCTTCATATTGTAACCATGCAGAGCCCCTGTTGAAGCTTGAACCTGTAAAGCCCAATGGATACTTTGTCATGGTGTGGTGAGGCCCTTGCTGGTCCTAAAATGTGCAGGACGAATTGCAACCCTTCTGGTTATCTCTGTGCTCAGTTGCAGTTCTCAGAAATATAATTGCACCAGTATGGCTTTGTCCTACATGCCTCCAAGCCTCAGCCACCCAGTGTCAGAAGTGACTCTTCTTCAAAAACATGATGACCAGAGGCAATAAAACAGAAACTTGTGACCCAAATTCATGTTCCAATCTGTTTGACCCAGACAGTATATTGACCTATTTGTCCACATTTAGTAACTATTGTTCTTTTACACAATTTTTGGCTATTTTTATTACAGAAAATGAGTTGGTAGTGAGGTCACTGAACATAGTTCTAGTCGAAACTCACTGTGGTCGTTATTTTGAGATGAGATAGGAAACAGGACAGGAAGGAGCTGGTGAAATTCCAGTCAGTGCAGAAGCTTCTCATCAAGGCCAGTCCTGCATTGGCACAACAGCTAAGGAGTGGTGTTATGACTCAGTTTCCCTACATTACTTTTTTTGAGATGGAGTCTCCCTCTGTTGCCTAGGCCAAAGTGCAGTGGCATGATCTCAGCTCATTGCAATCGTTGCCAAGCAATTCTCCCATCACAGGCTCCCCAGCAATTGGGATTACAGGCGTGCACCAACACCCCTGGCTAAATTTTTGTATTTTTAGCAGAGACGTTTTAGTATTTCTAGCCACCTTGGCCAGGCTGATCTCAAACTCCTGGTCTGAAGTGATCCACCAGTCTGATTCCGCCATTTTGTCTCAGTACACATGTACTCACCCACCTCCTGAGATCTGATTGGGAAGATGTTGATTACCAGTTTCAGGTGCTTCTATCTGTTGGGGGACCGCCTTCCCCCAGCTCCAGCTGTGACTAATTATTATTATTTTATTGTGACCATTATTATTTTAGGGAGACAGTTTAAAAACTGCCTGACCATCACCTGATGGTTGCCCAACATTCCTGGTGGTAGAAAGGTCCAGGAACCTCTCCTGTCCTTCTCATGTCTGACTACCTACCTACTGTAACAAGAAAACCTTTGAGGCCAAGCCATATTGCTTGAAGGAGCAAAACTTTTTATGCCCATTGACAAGGGAAGGCAGAGTTACGCCAACACTTTTCCTGTTTCTGACAATTTGAAGAGGATTCAGTTTCTTTATGATTTTAAAAGAACACCTTGTGGAAGTTTTAAAGTGACCAGAACGTTTTAGAACTCTCTGTCTCCTGCTTTCTTCTAATTTCCTAAGAGCACATTAAAAAGAGTCTCTTGATTATTTAAAAATATAGAGGTCGGGGGAAGTGTTGGACATTAATCATCTCTAGAGCAGAAATTTAGACTTATTTCACATAAGCCTCAAGCTGTTCATGTGAGGAAAATCCCACATATGTACACTCTCTGACTTTTGAGTAACTCTCTCAGAATGTGACTCCCACACATACCTCCACCTGCCCTATCCTCTACTCCTCCCCTCCCTTCACATGAGAGGAGGTGCCTATGACTAACGCCATCACTTGTGCTGACATCACCTTTCCTTCCCAAGAACCTTTAGCTATCCAATTCCTCTTCTTTCTGCTTCTTTTCCAATGTTCCTTTTACACAGGGTCTATTAATATAATGAGTATGAATATGCTAAAATCTATTCCATCTAAAACAACAAACCAAGCTTCCCTCTCAGTGATTCGCCTCTCCTTTGAGCTTCCAGTTGCCATCTCTTCTCATATCAGTCTTCAGTTAGTTGTAATCTAGTTTCAAACCCCACCATTAGCTCCCCTGTAGGATGTCCCAGTGACCTCTATGTTGAAATGTAAACTTCACCTTGACTAACATCAGCAACACTTGATGCTCTTAAATTTGCCCTCCTTTCTTAAATATTTTCTCTTCTTGGTTTCCATGACACTATACTGTTTTTTTCTGGTTTATTTCCGATTTGTCTTTCCATTCCTTAAGCGCTTCTCCTCTTCTATATGATTCTTTTCATCTACCTGACTTCTAAATGTCAGAGATTTCAAACTGGAGTTGTAGGACAATTTCTCATCACCATTTTAACTATTTATCTCTTTGTATACTACTATCCATACACATAACTTAAATGATCACTATACATCAACGAATACCAAATTTGTGTGTCTATATCAGAGCTCCACTTTGAGTTTCAGAGCTATGTATTCAACAGCATACTTGTCACTGTGTGACTATTTCAAATATGTAGCCACCTAAGATTGCCTAACACTGAGCACATGTTCTTCCACTCAAGCATGATCCTTATACAACATTTCTTAACTCAGTGAGTGGCATCACACGTCCCCAATTTTATAAGCCAAACCCAGAAATCATCCATGACTTCCCTTTTCCTCGCCTATCATATGCAATACATTGTAATGTTTTGTTGATTTTATCTCTTAAATAACTTTCCTTTTTCTACTTCTCTCCATTATCTGTTACTATAATTTCTTACTTGACTACTCTAATAACTTCCCATTTAGATTTCTTGTATCCATTCTTATTCTTCTTTAATCAGTCTATCATATGGTGCCCAGAATAATCTTTAAAAACACAAATATGATTATTTCACTCTCTTGCTTAATCCTTTTAATGGTTTCAACTTGTTCTTATGATAAAGTCACAAATATTTAATGTGCTTACAATGCCCTTAGCTGATTTGGCCACATGTCTTACTACCCTCAATCTAAGTTCCTACCACTGGCCTGCTCATACTGAACTCCCCTTATCTCTCAGCCTTCGGTCAGACTGACCTCTCTGCCTGGAGTACTCTTACCTCTCACCAACTCCTGCATCTATCTGAGTCCTATTCATCTTTTACAGTTCAGCAAAAACAGCACTACTTTAAGGAAGGCTTTTCTGATTCGCTAGATTTAATCAGGACCCCCATTATATACTTTCCTTTCACAGCATTTAATTTAACTATAATTTAAAAAGTTTAAGTGTGACCCTATGTTATTGTGCATGTAATCTACTAGACTGTAAACTCCATAAGAACAGCTCCTTGTAGTATAGAAATTTAATAAGGAACATCTTAGAGTCTGTGTTAGCAGTGGATCTTAGATATGATGGGTGGGTGACAGTCGCTGGTAGATAAAAATCATTGATAAACTCAGGCAGATAAAAAGGTATGTGTTGAATAGAAGGACTAA
Organism: Rhinopithecus bieti; assembly: GCF_001698545.2. Lineage (NCBI taxonomy): Eukaryota > Metazoa > Chordata > Mammalia > Primates > Cercopithecidae > Rhinopithecus > Rhinopithecus bieti. The sequence goes on from NW_016816568.1 coordinate 33,321, forward strand.
AAGAATGGAAGGTGTTGAAAGAGAAAAGATTAGAGAATGAGAAATTAACGGGCACTAACTCCTAAATAGGGGATGCCAACCAGATTTCAGCTCATATATTATCTTTGATCTGCTGCTCTTGCCTTCCAAGAGTGATATATTGAGAAGGATCTTGAGCCTGCATTAGAACTCAGTTGGAAAAGAAGTGCTGTCATTGATTAATGATGTTTTTCCTGGAGTGGGAGAGTGAAGTGGTGGCATGTGTGCTATAGGTTTGCCATGTCTATTAAAAGATATTGCCAAGTAATTGTGGTCCAAATTTCAATTTGCCAAGGAAACTGGGTAAAGCTAGACTACTTTAAGAAAATGCATTAAAGGAAAACCAATTTACTAAAAACAAGAAAACAAAAGACACAAAACTGTCAAATACAAACACAAAAACCAAAACTCAATCAATTAGAGGAAAGCTTATTAGTATAACAACTGATTTCACCAAAAGGCTGTTATGTGTGGTAAAACCCATAGTTAGCTTCTCCAATGTCGGTAGCATTAAAATAATAACTAATATTTTTGAGCCTTACCATATGCCAGAAAATGTGATATAGCTTTACATTTATTAACTCATTTAATCCTCACAATAAACCTGTGAGATAAGTACTGCCATTATCTTCATCTTTTAGATCAAAAACTATAATTTAGAGAGATTAAGTAATTTATAGAAGAAAATACAAGTAAAGGGCTAGGGTTTTATCTGGATTTGTACTATTAAAAAAGATACATGTTCTTGACATATGTTACACACAACTTTTTAAGAAGACCTTAAGGCATATAAAAGATAGATGTGTAATGAAGTAAACACTGCTCGATAAAGAACAAATGTACCAAGATTTGCTTGAAATACTGAAAGACATAATTTTGCCGCCTTATAAGAACAGATAAAAAAATAGCTTGTCACAAAACTATGTTAACATTTGTCTCAGGGAGTTATTTTTATGTAATTGCAAAATGATTAATTGATGGTTTGTTTAATTATTCTTTGAAGCATCCAAGTAAAACTAATCAGTATGATATTTTCAGAGTCATCACTTTTCATTCTTTGATAAATGGGTACTAAGCATGATTTTTCCAATATTAAAATGGTCTTAGTCTTTTGTATGAATTATTGAAAATGATAACATAGCTATAATAAATTATGTAAATTATCAGTGTGCCCTTTTATTTAGATTAAATCAAGATCCCTAAAAATAATCTATATAATGAAGCTTTCCTGGACCACCCTGGGCAACATAGTGAGACCACACCTCTGTATAAAAATTAAAAAATAAAAATTAGCCAGGCATGGTGGTGCACACCTATAGTCCTAGATAATCAGGAGGTTGAGTCTGGAGGCAGATTACTTGCTCCCTGGAGTTTGAGGCTGCAGTAAACTTTGATTGTGCCACTGCATTTCAGCCTGGGTGACAGAGTGAGACCTGGTCTCTGAACAAAACAAAAAAACAACAAAAAAGCCCTCCTGAAGAAATAACTGTAGTTGATACAAATGTGTCATTACCCCAAAAGGTAAAAATTCTTTGATTTCGTGTCTTGCCTATTGTGAATAATACTGAAATAAACCTGTGAGTGCAAATATCTCCTCAATATACTGATTTCATTTCCTTTGGATGTATCTCCAGAAGTGGGATTGCTAGATCATATGGTAGTTCTCATTTTAATTTTTTGAGGAACCTCCATATTGTTTTCTACAATGACTACATTAACATTCCCAACCAACGGTGTCCAAGGGTTCCCTTTTCTCCACAACCTCACCCACACTTTTTATCTTTTATCTTTTTGATAATAGCCATTCTAACAGATATGAGGTAGTATTTCATAGTTGTTTTAACTTGCATCTTTGTAAAATGAAACACATTGATAATAAGAGCTTCATAGCCTCAGATAAGCTGTTTTCCTAAAATAAAAACAGAGCAGCCTCTGAGACTATCAGTCTTCTATCTTTCATAAGCATGAGATTTATTTTAAAATAACAAGGGAAAAGCCTAGGCTTGGTATGATGATTATGTCTGACACTATTCGGCCATTGGTTCTCTCTCTCCCTCTCCCCTCTCCTTCTTTCTTTTGGTCTGTCGCTTTTACTTTAAGTGTGTGTGTGTGTGTGTGTGTGTGTGTGTGTACAATGATTCTATTGCCCAAGGATCTACTACACCAAGGAATAAACACAATCTACTATATCAAGGAATAAACAGAGGTTCCATTGTGTTATTCTGTCCTCAGGAGACAGCCTTAATTGTACTCCCAGCTGATCATGTGAGCTCTGGCTCTTCTTTTTTTTTTTTTTTTTGGGATGGAGTCTCGCTCTGTCGCCCAGGCTGGAGTGCAGTGGCGGGATCTCAGCTCACTGCAAGCTCCGCCTCCCGGGTTTAGGCCATTCTCCTGCCTCAGCCTCCCGAGTAGCTGGGACTACAGGCGCCCGCCACCTCGCCCGTCTAGTTTTTTTGTATTTTTTAGTAGAGACGGGGTTTCACCGTGTTAGCCAGGATGGTCTCGATCTCCTGACCTCGTGATCTGCCCGTCTCGGCCTCCCAAAGTGCGAGCTCTGGCTCTTTATACCAGGAGTTGTCAAAGTTTTTTGATAAAAGGCCAGTAGTCAATATTTTGGACATTATGGGCCATATCGTCTACATCACAACTATTGTTCTAATCTTGTGTTGTAGAATGAAAGCAGTCATAGATAATGTGTAATGAATAAACACCTTTGTGTTCCAATATTTCTTTACAAAACAGAATAAAAGCCTGTTATGTTCCACCGGCCAGTTTTTTTTTTTTTTTTTTTTTTTGTTTTGTTTTGTTTTGTTTTTGAGACGGAGTTTCGCTCTTGTTGCCCAGACTGGAGTGCAAAGCACAAGCTCTGCTCACGGCAAACCCTGCCCTCCCGGGTTCAAGTGATTCTCCTGCTTCAGCCTCCCTAGTAGCTGGGATTACAGGCATGCATCACCATGCCCGGCTAATTTTGTATTTTAAGTAGAGATGGGGTCTCTCCATGTTGGTCAGGCTGGTCTTGAATTCCCAACCTCAGGTGATCTGCCTGCCTCGGACTCCCAAAGTACTGGGATTGCAAGCATGCGCCACTGCACCCGGCCTACAAGCTACAGTTTACCAGCTCCTGCTTTGTACCCTTGTTCAGGGCAACAATCACCACTTCCTCCACTCAAGGTTAAGGTTATGCAAGTAAAAATCTTAATGAGCTGCCTTTTCCAAACAGACTTAAGCTTCACAGTGGCACTGAACAAGTGATCACTGGTCTTACGTTTGGAAGCTGAAAAAGGCTTTGAAATCCCATAGTATGGAATTTAAAAATATTATACAAATTATACTAATTATTTCATATGAATTTTCATTTAATTCATGTTTACTTTACTTTTTCATTATTCTGTTTGAATTGCATCTCAAATTCTTCTGCTGATAATGTCTTCCTTCTTCAGGCAATATTTTTTTAGACTCTTTAAGTGAGAGTATAATGGCAGGTTTTTTTTTTTTTTTTAGGTTTTTGCTGTCTAAAGCAGTGGTTCTCAAAGTGTAGATAGACTATAGAACCTTGGGTGTCCTGAGGTACTTTCAGAGGATTCATAAAAACTATTTCCACATGTATACTATCCAGACCAAAATCAGGGAAGAGAGCCTGGAGATGTCCCAGCAGGCAGTAACACAACAGGTCTGGAGGTATGAGAAACCATGTAGAGTTCACTGAATTACAAGAATACCCAGGACATAAGAGTACAAGATGGGATTGATAAAGGATGGGGCTGGAGAGGAAGACAGGGATCAGACCACAAATAACATTTTGGGCATCCACTGTAGTTCAGGTCACCTTCAATCACACCAGGAAAACTCAAGTAACCTCCTAGTTCGTTACCTTATCTCAACTGTTGCCCCTCTTTATTCACCATACCATTGGCAGAAAGATCACAGTTTAATGTAGTTCATATTTACACACAATTTAAACCCTGTCAATAGCTACTCATTGCTCTCAGAAGTATTTCTAACCACTTAATAGGACCTCAAAGACCTATCATGATCTGACCCTAATTACATTTCCACATTTCCAGCCTCATCTTTTGTCAGCTCCTTCTTTATGCTGGCTGTTATTTTACATAGATCTTTTCGAATGTCTTCCAGAAGTGTTTTATAATATCATTGTTAGGTTTACTACTAGATACTTGAGACATCTTGGAGCCTTTGTTGCTATTGAACATGATATCTTTTGTTGTAATTACATTTTCTAACTCCTTGATATTGGTGTATAGGAATGCAATTGATTTTCACATATTGACCTTATATCCAGTGACCCTGCTGACTTGGTTTATTTATCCTGATATTTGTTTGTGCATTCTTTTGGATTTTATATGTAGACAACTCATATAAACGGTAAATAATTTAGTCTTGCTTCTGTTTTATTTCTTTTCCATGCCTGCCCTCTTTTTACAATTTTGAACTTTCTAGCACATCCAATATACTGCAAAGAATGAGAGTTTCTGTTGCTTCTTATCTTCTCCAGCACTTAGTGTCAGTGTTCTCAGCTTTGAACATTTTAATAGTGTGTAATAGTTGCTTAGATCATTTACATTTGTTCCTTCTACGTTCTTTAGGCTTATTCTGCTAGACTTTTCCTAACTTAAATTGAAAGCTTAGCTCTTTCACTTTTAGTCTCTTTTTTTTTCTAAACATGACATCTAAGTGTATAAAATTTCTTCCTTATATTTTTTTGGATACATCCTGCATGTTTTGAGATGCTCTAATTTCCTTATTATTTAGTTCTAGATGTTTCCTAATTTTGATATAATTTTATCTATGAATTATTTATGAGAGTATTTAAATAGCCAAATATATATGGTTTATAAAGATACATTTTGTGATTGATTTCTATTTAAATTACATTTTGGTCAGAGAAAATAGTCTGTTAGGTTAAAATGTATTGACTTGATTAATGGCCTAATGACTGGCCAATTTTGGTAAATGTTCTTGGTTAACTTTAAAATGTATATAATTTATTAGTGTGGTGTTCACATTTCATTAATTCAAATTTATCCATCCTATTGTTCAATATATGCCTTTATACGGGGATTGTGTTTTGGATTTATAGATTACTGAAAAAGATGTGTTAAATGGTGGTATTGTTTATTTCATTTGTTGTTCTGCTTATTTCTGCTTGATATATTTTAAAACTATGCTATTAAGTATAAATAAGTTTAGAATTATTATATATTTCTTTTGATTAAAAATTTTGTCGCCTGGGTAAAGTGGTTCACACCTGTAATCCCAGTACTTTGGGAGGCCAAGGTGGGAGGATCACGAGTTCAAGAGATGGAGACCATCCTGGCCAATCTCGTAAAGCCCCATCTCTACTAAAAATATAAAAATTAGCTGGGCATGGTGTCACACACCTGTAGTCGCAGCTACCTGGGAGGCTGAGGCAAGAGAATTGCTTGAACCCAGGAGGCAGAGGTTGCAGGGAGCTGAGATTGCACTTCAGCCTGGCGACAGAGTGAGACTCCGTCTCAAAAAAAGAAAAAAAAAAAAGAGCAAATGTTCCTATCACACAAGTAAGGTACTGTCCTATTCTACCTGACTGGCGGAAGAAAATTAAATCCCCTCTGGGCAAAGATGGCAACAAACAGATAATCTACTACATCACATGCATTGTTTTCAGTATTCAAATAAAAATACAAAAATGATCAAAAACAAATAAAGCAGAGGGCAGATAATAGAAACAGGTCCACAGATGAACCAGATTTTGGAAACATCATATGTGGACATTAAAATAATTGTGCTTCATATGGTCAAGAAAATCTATGTCAAAGTGTATAATTTCACAAGAGAACTGTTTCTCAGCTTTTAAGTCTTTCATCTCACCCAGCATAGGACTTAGAAAATGTGTCAAGAGAAAAAGCAATTCAGACTATTGGGTTTATTCTCTGTGGATTTTGGTTCCTCCAGCTCTTGCTCTCTCTTTCTCTTTTTATTTATTTAATTTTTTTTTTTTTGAGGTGAAGTCTCGCTCTATCACAGCTCTTGCTCTCTTGATAGCTTTTAACTCTGATATTTGTTTCCCCAATGTGAGAATGTGAAGTATCAAGACTGCTGCTTTCTGCTACATCTCTAGGTTGATAACGATGTTATTAGCAAATGCTTCAAGGAGAAAAGGGGCAGAGAATGTCATGGCCACCTCACTGAATTTTCATTGTCTCAGGCATGCATCTGCTGCTCTTTGATGTGTTCAGGTGGTTGTTGATTCATTTTTGCACAACCAGCAATTATTCTCAGCGGAAGGCTGGTCTTTTACGAACTACTGTATCATATACAAAGGTGGAAATCCTCAGTCTTTCCCTTTGAATGAAGTAAGTTAATTGATCTTTTGTTAGTTTTAATTACATATATATTTAGGGACATTGTTTTGACCTTTCTCAATACTTTTTCCCTCTTTACACTTTTCTTTTAATTTTTCTTCTGTCTACACATAAGATAATGTAGGATATATACATTTTAAAAAATATTTTAGTGGTTCCATGGAAAATTTTAGCATTCATATTAGACTTACCATAGTTAAAAGTGAATATATTGTCTCTCTTCTGAAACAAATCAAGAATTTCAAATATCGTGTTTTTAATTGTCTTATCTCCTGAATTTAAAGATTTTATTGCTTACTATTTTAGTTCCCTCTTGCTTATTTAATCCCTCAATATATCCATTATTGTTATTTCATACTAATTATTTCATATGAATTTTCCTTTATTTCATGCTTACTTTACTTTTTCATGATTCTTTCTTGAATTGCCCCTCAAATTCTCCTGCTGATAACATTTTCCTTATTTAGGCATTATTGTTTTAGATTCTTTAAGTGAGAGTATTGTGGTAGCATTTTTTTTTAGGTTTTTGTTGTCTAAAACAGTGGTTTTCAAAGTATAGACTATAGAAACATGGAGATCCTGAGATACTTTCAGAGGATTCAAAATATATTTGCATATATTCAATTTTCTATTTGCATTTTCCACCATATGGACATTTATGCTAGTTTTGAAAAGAAATGGTGGGTAAAACTTCGATCTCTTTAGGAATCTTTTGATGAAACAGTAAAAAATTATGAATTTTATTACATTTTGACATTTGAAATGTCTTTCTTATTATTCTATTTCAAGGAAAGGAAAATATGCATAAAGCATACCATATACTAAAAGTATATTGATTTTCCTGAGGAGAAGCACTTGTCTAATAGTTTGAATTGTAATATTAATTAACTGCTTTTTCATAAAATATTTTCATTTTTTAAAGACAGCATTCAGACAAATATATTTATTCAAATATAGAGTATTTGGTACAAAATATCATTTCAATAACATGTAAGCCAACAAACAAACAGTCCTATGATGAAAAATGTTTAACAATTAGCTCTATGGGGAAAAAAAGAAGGCTTAATTTATAGATTTGTAGCCAATTTTTGTGGTGTAAATACTCCTGGCATGACTATTTCAAGCTATCATCCATTTGATGTCATTAAACACAGAGCAGGGAAAAATTAATCAGGTTGCATAAGTCACTGCAAATCAACCATAACCTACTTCTGAAAATACTGCAATTAGAAATCTTTCTTTTTTTTTTTCTTCGAAATAGGGTCTTACTCTGTCATCCAGGCGGGAGTGCAGTGATATGATTGTGGCTAATGCAACCTTGACTTCCTGGGCTCAACTGATCCTCCTGCTTCAGTCTCCCAAAGTGCTAGGATTACAGGCATGAGCCACTGCACACAGCTAGAAAGCACAAGTAAAAAATAGAATATAAGAAAATCTGTATCCGTGAACATGAGCCTCTCAGCTTCCTAATACATGAAGACTTTTCTAAAAAGATTGCTAGATATATTAACAACTGTAAGTTTTTATATTGTATAATAAAATGTATCAACATTCAGAAACTGCGTAACTCAGTGATCCAGTATTTTCTAAATGACCAATGCGTGATGTTTCCAAACCTTCATAAATAAAAGTTTTATTCAAAATTCAAAATAGACAAATCAACTTAATGTGAGAGTATATAAAGTTTATTGATTTCAGATTTCATATTGCAAATAACATATAAGAAACTACCATGTATCAGGTTCTAGCATAGTATCACATTATCTTAAAAAGGTTATTAAAACACTCCTCCATTTTCCAATTTCTATGAGGACAGATTTTCTTAATGTTCTTTAACCAAATCAACATACCACAACAAAGGAATTCATTATTTTCAAAATGGAAGATAAAGCTTCAAGTCTGGAATGACTAGAGGGACTCAAGAGAGTATGATTAGTTTTTAAAGTCTCCTTCCAGGCCACTGCACTCCAGCCTGGCGACGGAGCAAGACCCTGTCTCCAAAAAATATCTCCTTACAGGTGCAGTGTTAAGTGTGAGAGTGGATCTCTGGTGATTGTGATGCTCTGGGTGCAGGGAAAAGGCCTCCACAGTTTGAGAGATGGGAAAGCAAGGTGCTTCAGGGAGACCAACACCAATGCAGCCCATCACTCTGTTGCAAAGGGATGCATTGTAGTCATTCAGAGTGCTTTGAGGATTATCCTTTTAAGAAGATTAGCTCTCATTTAAGTCAATTTATTTCTTGACTGATAAATACTTCTTATTTCATTTATGTGTTTCCTGGATCTCTATGGCTTCATTAAAATGGTCTATATTTGATTTTAAGATCCCAGAGGGAAGAAAGTAGATCTGTTTAGTTTCATTGAAATGGCCAAGCATAGAGCACAGCCAAATTTCTACATAAAAGACACATTGATAGTGATTAATTTCCTCTTATCTAGAGCCTGGCTTATTGAACAAAGTAGACTGTCTATCTTCCTTATTAATCTAGTAAATGGTTTAGCCTTGTTCCTAGTGTCCAGAAAGTTTTAGTAATGAAGAAGGCAAAGCAGACACAAATACATCTATCTGAAATTGCTGCCCATTGGTATTTGTTCCAAAAGTTTGATTCTAAATCAGTTGTTCAGAAGTTGGAAGACATTTTCCTTTGGGAGAAAATATTATATAGGATACTTGTATCTCTTGGTGATTCCATCAATTCCAAATATACCTGAGGTATAGTATTGTATTAATATAACTATACTATAGTGTTTGTCTGGGAGACACATGTTTATAGTTGTATTTCAAAGAAACATTTTATTCTATTAGAGAAATATTGGACTCCTTTCCATTAACATACCACCTTCTGGGTAGTCAAAGCAGAGACTGCTTGAGATCTAAGACTCTGATAGTGATCTGATACAGGGAGATTGAACTTGATAGGGGATGGGAACAAGATTACAGGACATGAAGGGAGGAGATGGCTACTATGGAATAAGCAGGAGACTGGGGAAATTCCAGAAGTAGAGACAAAGGAGTTGTTTACTTGAGTTTCCCACGAGGGCGACACTGTAGAAAACACTGGCCACTCAATCTCCCCATTTATTTTTTTCTGAAGGTCTCAAGGATTGACCTGTTTTCCTATTTTGTGGTCATTGACTCTTATATTTCCTCCTGTGTTGTCCACACACATTTCATTCCTGATCTCTGGATCCTAAACACTGACACTCGTTGTAAACGTGGATTTTTAATATATTTGGGGTACACCTCAGTAAATCGGGCAGAGGAAGAAAGTGGTATGTTGTTTAACTTTTAATAAATCCTTGTATTTATTCATCAACAGTTAATATAGACATCAACACTAAGACACTCAGAAAAGTATTTAAAGTAGAACATTTGTCTTTTTTCTTTAGAGAACTTCTGTTTAAATGGAGAGATTTTAAATTAACAGAGAATGATCTGATACTGAGTAAAATAATTATGCATCTTTACCTATATTTATATATAAGGTCTATGTTTTAATTATTGTTCTATTAACTCTCTTGCTCTCTACTATTTCCATGACCACCAAAACAATGTAACCTGGGCATGGGGGAATAAGAGCAGCAAAGATTGAGAACAGAAAATTAGTTACAAGAAAACAGTTGCATATAATTTCTATATATCTACTTGGATTTTCTTTTTCCATTTGACTAGCTAGTTTTAGGAACAGCTGTCAAGGTGGTTAAGATCCTGGTGGAGTTGCCAGTTCCACTAAGACCAAAAGCATTGGGGAGGAATTGGCAAAATCCGTAACACATCTAAAGTAAAAAGCATTTTATTTTCTTCTAATGGACAGAATAGAGAGGCAGATATGGAGTAAGATAGGTAATGATAGTTCAGGAAAATAAATACTGAGAAGTTGAAGACTGACATTAACTACTTCAGATATTGTTTATAGGATTTTTTGTTTATTTATTTTTTATTATACTTTAAGTTCTAGGGTACATGTGCACAACATGCAGGTTTGTTACATAAGTATACACGTGCTACGTTGCTTTGCTGCACCCATTAACTCGTCATTTACATTAGGTATTTCTCCTAATGCTATCCCTCTCCCAGCCCCCCACCCCATGACAGGCCCCTGTGTGTGATAGTCCTCTTCCTGTGTCCAAGTGTTCTCATTATTCAGTTCCCACCTATGAGTGAGAACATGCAGTGTTTGGTTTGCTCAGAATGATGGTTTCCAGCTGCATCCATGTCCCTACAAAGGACATGAACTCATTCTTTTTTATGGCTGCACCATAGTATTCCATGTTGTATATGTGCCCCTTCCTTCCTTCCTTCCTTCCTTCCTTCCTTCCTTCCTTCCTTCCTTCCTTCCTTCCTTCCTTCTTTTCTCTTCTCTTCTTTTTCTTTCTTTCTTCCTTCCTTCCTTCCTTCCTTCCTTCCTTCCTTCCTTCCTTCCTTCCTTCCTTCCTTCCTCCCTCCCTCCCTCCCTCCCTCCCTTCTTTCTTTTTCTTTCTTTCTTTCTTTCTTTCTTTCTTTCTTTCTTTCTTTCTTTCTTTCTTTCTTTCTTTCTTTCTTTCTTTCTTTCTT
>NW_016816568.1:46867-62023 GCF_001698545.2 Rhinopithecus bieti
TGTATTTCAAATACATTGAAATACTGTATTTCAAATACATTGAAATACTGTATTTCAAATACATTGAAATACTGTATTTCAAATACATTGAAATACTGTATTTCAAATACATTGAAATACTGTATTTCAAATACATTGAAATACTGTATTTCAAATACATTGAAATACTGTATTTCAAATACATTGAAATACTGTATTTCAAATACATTGAAATACTGTATTTCAAATACATTGAAATACTGTATTTCAAATACATTGAAATACTGTATTTCAAATACATTGAAATACTGTATTTCAAATACATTGAAATACTGTATTTCAAATACATTGAAATACTGTATTTCAAATACATTGAAATACTGTATTTCAAATACAAATACTTGCATGTTGTGGTGAGCATAAGTAGTTCATACCTTTTTGGAATGCTTTTACACTGTTGTGGGAATGTAAATTAGTTCAACCATTGTAGAAGACAGTGGCGATTCCTCAAAGACCTAGAAACAGAAATATCATTTGAACCAGCAATCCCATTACTGTGTATATACCCAAAGGAATATAAATCATTCTATTATAAAGATACATGCATATATATGGTCACTGCAGCGCTATTCACAATAGCAAAGACATGGAATCAACCCAAATGCCTATCAGTGATAGACTGGATAAAGAAAATACACACATACGCCATGGAATACTATGCAGCCATGAAAAGGAATGAGATCACGTCCTTTGTAGGGACATGAATGGAGCTGAAGCCATTATTCTCAGCAAACTAACACAGGAACAGAAAACCGAACACCACAGGTTCTCGCTTATAAGTGGGAGCTGAACAGTGAGAACACATGGACACAGGGAGAAGAACAACACACTCTGGGGCCTCTGTGGGTGTGTGGGGGGAAGGGAGAGCATCAGGATAAATAGCTAATGCATGTGGGACTTAACACTAGGTGGTGGGTAGATAGGTGCAGCAAACCATCATGACATACGTTTACCTATGCAACCAACCTGCACATCCTGCACATGTATCCTGGAACCTAAAATAAAATTAAAATAAAATCAACACAATTTGATTATTTATTCCACTGATGAGGAATGTTTGGATTGCTTCTAATTTTGGCAAGTGAAGCTGTATAACCATTTGTCAAAAGGTTGTTTTGTGAAGATACGTTTTATTTCACTTAAATAAATACCTATGAGTGAAATTTCTGGGTCGAAAGTAATTGTATGTTTAACTTTATAAGAAATTGTCAAGACATTTTCCTTAGTGGCGATACCACTTTGCATTTACACTGGTCCTGCATCATTGTCAACACCTGGTATTAACACATATAATTTTGTTGTTGTGTGTGTTTTCATCATTCTAATAGATGAGTAGTGGAATACTATCTTGCTTTTAATTTGTATTTCTTTAATGACTAATAATGTTGAGCATATTTTCATGTGTGTATTTCCCATCTGTGTATTTTCTTTGGTGAAGTGTTTATTCAAATCTGTTGCTTATTTTATTGGGTTTTCTTATTGTTAAGTTTTGAGGCTTCTTCATTTGCAAACCTTTTCTCTGAGCTTGTGGCTTGTCTTTTATTTTCTTAACGTTTTCCACAAACTAAATATTTTAACTTTCATGAAGCCGTTTAATCCTATTTTCTTTTATGCATTATGTGTTTAGTATTGTGTCTAAGCAGTCATTTCCTAATCCAAGATCTCAAAGATTTTGTCCTATTGTTTTGCATTAGTTTTACACTTTAAATATAGGTCTGTGGTCCCTTTTGAGTCAACTTTTGTGTGAAGTATACAGAGCATGTTAAGGTTTAATCTTTTAAATAGGGATGACTAAATGACCCAGTACCATTTGTGGAAAAGATTCTCCTTTCTCCATTGAATTGTTTTGCATTTTCTCAAAAGTCAGCTGCACTTTTGTGTAGAGGTCTATAACTTGACTCTCTAGTCTGTTCCATTGATTTATGTGCCCATTCTTTTGGTAATACCACACTGGTTCATTACTATAGCTTCAAAATGAAATTTAAATCAGATACTTTGAATACTCTGAATTTGTCTTTCTTTTCTAATTACTGACTATTCTAGTTCCTTTAATTGTCCATATAAATTTTATGTCTTTTACTTTTAATCAATCTATGTCATTTTATTTAAGATATCTTTTGTAGGTAGCTTGTGGTTGAATTTTTTAAATTCATTTTGATAATCTGTATTATAATTGGTGTGTTTAGACTACTAACATTAATGTTATTTTATCATCAGGTTAAGTCAACCGTTTTATTACTTTGCCATTTTGTTTTAGGATTTTATTTATCTGTTCTCACTTTCCCATTCTTCTTTTGGGTATTTGAATATTTAGAAGCGTTACATTTTACTTATTAATTGATTTTGGTTAATATCACTTTGTATTGCTTTTAATGGTTTCTCTAGGAATTAAAATATACATGCCTAAGTTTTATAGTCTTCTTAGAGTTAATATTTTACCACTTCATCTAAAACATAGAGGTCTTACAACCTCATAGGCCTCTTCTCTTTTGCCCTATAATTTCCAAGTGTGTTATATCTATATACATGAAACTCTCTCCCTAGATAATGGTATAATTTTATTATACCCATGAAATATGTATTTTAAAATGTTAAAGATATAAACATGTATTACATTTTCCAACCTGTTTACCATTTGTGTTGCTCCTCTTTCATACCTGAAGTTCCATGTTTTCCTCTGGTATTATTTTCTTCACTTGAAAATTTTATTTAGTATTTATTTTAGGGAAGAACCATGGAGACAAATCCTCCTAATTTTCTTCATCTGAGAATGTCTCTTTTTTTCTTCCAGCACCTCCCCCATGGCTACTTTCCATATAAATATATATATATATATATATATTTGTCTTATTTTGATTGTGAACTGTCTACATTTGGTTTTCTTTGAATTATCTTGTCTGGGGTTTGCCTAGCTTCTTGAGTCTGTAAGTTTATATATTTTATAAAATAATTTCTATGGAAGAGTGTGTGTGTGTGTGTNTTTTTATTTAGTATTTATTTTAGGGAAGAACCATGGAGACAAATCCTCCTAATTTTCTTCATCTGAGAATGTCTCTTTTTTTCTTCCAGCACCTCCCCCATGGCTACTTTCCATATATATATATATATATATATATATATTTGTCTTATTTTGATTGTGAACTGTCTACATTTGGTTTTCTTTGAATTATCTTGTCTGGGGTTTGCCTAGCTTCTTGAGTCTGTAAGTTTATATATTTTATAAAATAATTTCTATGGAAGAGTGTGTGTGTGTGTGTGTTTTTTTAAAAAACTGTGCATTAATGTATTCTTCTTACCAGGTAAATTAAGGGCTCACTTACTCACCCCTGAACTGGATATCATTAAGTGATCTCAGGCCTCTTTTCATTAAACCTCAGTGAGGCTTCAGAATTGTTTCCACTACAGCCAATAACCAATCAAATATTATGCAAAAGTGGACTAAAGATGTCTTTGAAGATGCTATTCATTACAGTTCAGGGACCTCTTCAGTCCTGCTATGGGAGAAATTGCTCTTTCACTTTAGATACTTTAAAAATTCTTGGGGAAACTGTAAACTCCCTCTCCGTGATATGTTTACCAGTGCTTACATGCGGATTTGTGGGTCCTCCACTAAGTGTGCATAATTAGATGGAGTGCATTTTGTGTATTGACCTCACTTATAATTATAGCTTATGTTTTATTTTCTCCTTTTACCCTATTTTCTTCATCTACATATTGAAGATTTTATAATGTATGAGTTGACAAAACCTACTAAAGTCTTATTGGAACAAATCAGAGATGTAAATAAATAAATTATGGCATTTTCTTTAGTAAAAACACTGAATAGCCTAAAGATATTAATTATTCCCAAATAATTTATAGTTTTAATGAAATTCTAATCAAAGACCTATTTTGGAAGTAGACAATGTAGTTCCAAATTTATTTTGTAAAATAAAGTGATGAAAAGACCTAAGAAAATGTTAAAAATTAAGAGTGACTGGTCAACTTCCTCTACAATAGATTTAAATATTTGTAGAATTACAAGTTTTAAAATAATACGAGCTTTACACAATTCTGGACAGGGAAATGAATAGACAGACACATGTTGACTTAAGGCAACAACTTAATGTGGAATGAATAAATTAGTTACCAAATGTTTTGAAGGAAATATTTCATCTCATGCCTTACAACAAAATAAACTCCAGATGCATTAAGGGATTAATTTTTAAAGAATAGCATACAAATCTACAAGCTATGTGTTGAATTTATCTTGATGAGAGGAAATTTCTGACGTAGAAACCATGGGAAACATAAACAAAGTGGGGCTTATGTAATAATTAGTTGCACAAACTCTGAAGATGGTCTTCTGGACTCAAATCCCAACTTTAGAATTTGCTAGTGGTGTTATCCTGAACAAGTTAGTTAACAGCTCTCTCTTTCCATTTCTAAGATTTTAACTATGGAAAAACACAGTGTCCACGCCACCTGGATTTTGAGGATTTAATGGGATAGCTGATGTGAAGTGCTTAGAATAGTGCCCGGGACATAGCAATCGCTAGATAAGTATTATTATTTTTATTAGACTTGAGATATTAGATAAAGACTTAAATCAATGCTAACATTAGAAAATACTTAGAATTTAAAGTGTAAAGTGTTAGGTGAAAATTTTCTGGTTAAAAAGAACAAAAAAGTAGCATAATTCTAATTATATATCAAAAGTTATTTATACATATTTTAAAAGAAATCTAAAAGAAAATATCCTGAAATACTTCCAGTGGATAGATCTAGAGAAAAATGCAAACATACCTTCTTTCATTGTCCTTTGTTTTGTTGCACTTTGCAGATATTGCATTTTTCACAAATTGAAGGTCTGTGGTAACACTGTGTCAAGCACAGCTATAGATGCTGTTTTTTCAACACCATGTACTTACTTTGTGTCTCCATGTTGCATTTGTTAATTCTCACACATATCTAACTTTATTATTATTATTATTATTATATCTGCTATGATGATCCATGATTAATGATCTTTGATGTTACTCTTGTAATTGTTTTGGGACAGCACAAATTGGGTCCATAATGATGGCAAACAATCTATAAATGTTGTGTGTGTTCTGACTGTTCTACTAACCAGCCATTCCTCCATCTCTCTCCTTCTTCCTGGGCCTCCTTATTCCCTGAGAAACAATATTGAAATTAAGCCAATTAGTAACCCTACAATGGCCTCTAAGTGTTCAAGTGAAAGGAAAAATGGCACATCTCTCACTTTAAATTAAAAAACTGGAAATGATGGAGCTCAGTGAAAAAGACATATCAAAAGCTTAGGCTGAAGATAGGCTGAAGGACCTCTTGCATCAAAGTTAACAAAGTTGTGAATCCAAAGGAAAAGTTCTTGCAGGAAAATAAAAGTGCTACTCCAGTGAACACATGAATAATAAAATGAAACAGACTTATTGCAGATATGGAGAAAGCTTAAGTGGTCTGGATAAATTAAACCAGCAACAACATTTTCTTAAGCCAAAGGTTAATCTAGAGCAAAGTCCTAAGTCTCCTCAATTCCCTGAAGGCTGAGAGAGTGCAGAAGCTGTAGAAGAGAATTTTGAAGCTAGCAGATGTTGGTTTATCATGTTAAAGGGTAAGTAAAAAGTATCCATACCATAAGAGTGCCAGCTAAAGCAGCAAGTGCTGATGTAGAAGCTGTAGCAAGTTATCTGGAAAATCTTGCGAAGATCATGGAGAAATGTGGCTACACTAAACAATAGATATTCAATGTGTACAAAACAGTTTTATGTAGTATTGGAAGAAGTTGCCAACTAGGAGTTTCATAGTTAAAGAGGAGAAGTCAATGCCTGCCTTCAAAGCTCTAAAGAACAAGCTGATTATCTTGTTAGAGGCTAATGCAACTGGCAACTTTACATTGAAGCCCATGCTCACTGATCATTCCAAAAATCCTAGGCTCTTAAGAACTGCACTAAATCTACTCTGCTTGTGCTCTGTAAATGCAGCAACAAAGCCCGGATGGCAGCACATCTGTTTATAGGGTGATTTACTGAATATTTTTATCCCACTGTTGACACTGCTTGGAAAAAAGATTCCTTTCAAAAGGAATCTTTTCAAAATGTTATTGCTCATTGACAAATGTCCCCAGTCAACCAAGAACTCTGATAGCAGTGTACAAGGAGATTATTGTTGTTTTCATACCTGCTAACACAAAATCCATTTTACAGCCTATGGATCAAGAAGTAATTTTTACTTTTGATTCTTATTAATTAAGTAATACATTGTGTAAGCATTTAGCTGCCATAAATAGTGATTCCGCTGATGGACCTGGGCAAAGTAAATCGAAACTCTTCAGGAAAGGATTCACCATTCTAAATGGCATTAAGAACATTCATGATTCATGAGAAGAAGTTGAAATATCAAAGTTAACAGGAATTTGGGAGATTTCAACCCTCTTATATAACTTTGAGAGGCTCAAGGGTTCAATGGAGGCATCACTGAAGATATAGTGGAAACAGCAAGAGAACTATAAATAGAAGTGGAGCCTGAAGATGTATCTAAATTGCTGCAATTTCATGATAAAACTTCAGGGAATGATGAATTGCTTTATATGAATGGC
The DNA here is from genome assembly GCF_001698545.2 of Rhinopithecus bieti. Lineage (NCBI taxonomy): Eukaryota > Metazoa > Chordata > Mammalia > Primates > Cercopithecidae > Rhinopithecus > Rhinopithecus bieti. The sequence goes on from NW_016816568.1 coordinate 53,505, forward strand.
AAAGAAAGTATTTTTTTGAGATGGGATCTACTTCTTGTGAAGATACTGAACATTGTTGAAATGACAACAAAGGATTTAAAATATTATGCAAACATAGTTGATAAAGCAGCAGCAGGGTTTGAGAAGTTTGACTCCAGTTTGAAAGAAGTTCTACTGTGGGTAAAATGCTATCAAACAATATCACATGCCATAAAGAAATCTTTCATGAAAGGAAACATCAGTTGATGCAGCAAACTTCATTGTTTTAACTTCATTGTTCTTATTTTAAGATTCATTGTTCTTATTTTAAGAAATTTCTACAGCCATCAAAACCTTCAGCAATCACCAACCTGATCAGTCAGCAACCATCAACATTGAGGCAAGACCCTCCACCAGCCAAATGATCATGAGTCACAGAAGGCTCAGATGATCATCAGTATTTTTTTTTTAGCAGCAAAGTATTTTTAAATTAAAGTATATATTTTTTAGACATAATGCTGTTTCACACTTAATAGACTAAAGTATAGTGTAAATATAACCTTTGTATGCACTTTGGAAACCAAAAACCTCATGAGACTTGCTTTATTGGAATGTTCACTTTGTTGCAGTTGTCTGGAACCAACCCACAATACCTCTGATGTATGCCTGTATTGTGTCTAATTTATTTTCTTATTATTTACCAAATTTTCCACAACAAGCATGTATCTCCTTTGTAATCATAAAAGAAGTTATTATATTTTTTAGAAATGAAATCATTTAAATAATGGAAGAAGAATGACCCAATTTTATCTCAGAAATAAAACAGGAAGGGAAACTAAAGAGTAAAGGGAAAAGAAAAAACATTTTCTTGGGGTAAGGGTTGTAAGAGAAAAGGAAAGTCTCGTGCATAGGTGAAAAAAGATTACTCAAAGTAGTATCAACCCATTTGTAGGTGTTAGAGTTCAGAGATAGGAAGCTTTCTAGGGCATCAAAAATCCTCCAAAGATTTGGGAGCTGCGGGAGGTAACATCTAGCAAGAGAGTTTGCCAGGGTGACCACCAGGGGGCTCCTGTGGACCAGGAAGCCTTGACCTAGACTAAGTCCAAGGTTTATGAAGCGAGAAGGAGCCTTCTTCATGGAAAGAGGGGAATGAAAAAGAACGACTTGTCCATATGTACGTGGCATAATCGTACATCCTAGAATCAATGAATGCCAGACCAGAAAGGAACTTGATGGATTTTCCAGCTTGAACCTCATTTTAAGATAAGGAAATTTAAACCCAGAGAGGTAATGAGGACTAACCTGAAGTTACACAGCTGGTAAGACACACAGTTGGATAATACTACAGATATCATGGATGATTTTTATATCATCTTACACTGTTAAAAACTCAGAGACCATCAGTACATAGAGTTGACATTGACACACTGCAACTGCAAAGTGATTCAAGTGTTGAAAGTACTGATCTTTGGTATTATTTTCACATCATAGTAATGACATATAATGTTTGGAAACATATTATACACCTGTTATAACTACTTCATATTATAATGTAGAACTTAGCTCAATTTTAATGTTCAAGAACTGTCAAATAAATGTCCATTATTCATTGTTTGGCAGTTATGAATACCTTCTTTTCCCTTTCCTGGCTTAGACATCTTCAAGAATTAATCGTTACACTCCGCTTTGTTGGTAGTGAAAAGAAAACAAGTGAAAATCTCAAAATACACCATTTTAAATATGCCATCCCTGTTAAATGTCCACATTTACACACCTGCATTGTGTGCAACTCTTTGGATTCTGTCTTCTGCCTGCACCGGGCTTCCTATATCCTTATCACTTTCAGCCTCTCCTTTCTCCCATCTCAAAGATTTATCCGTACCTCCCTACTGGTGTCTCCTGGATCCTCATTGCCCAGTCTCCTCCTCCCTTGTCAAATGTAGCCTCCTTACAGTCATTCATTTGTATATTAATTCACAAATATTTCTTGAACTCCTGCTATATGCAAGCTCTTGTGCAAGAAGCTGTGGGGTTACATAAAGCTGTGGGGTATTGTCAGAGATGCTTCTTCCCCACCTCCAATTCAACTTTACACCTCACAGGGTAAGCTGTAACAATTACAGATTGCTTCGCAGCCAGGTGCGGTGGCTCAGGCCTGTAATCATAGCATTTGGGAGATCAAGGTGGGAATATCCCTTGAGCTCACAACTTCATGACCAACCTGGGCAACATAGACTGTCTTTACTAAAATTTAGCTGGGTGTGATGGCACACATCTGTAATCCCAGCTACCCAGGAGGGAGGCTGAGGTGGGAGGATGGCTTGAGCCTGGAGACCCAAGCTTCAGTGAACTGTGATCACACCACTGAACTCCTGGGCAAACAAGAAAGACTCTCTCTCTCTCTCTCTATATATATATAATATAATATATAAATATATACTATAGCACATATATATTCTTATATATAATACATCATATATATTTAGCAGTATATATTATATATAATATATTTTATATAGATATTTTAGATAACTAAGTTACATACCTTTTTATATATATATAACTATATATATATATTACTATGCAAAAGTTGGTCATACTGGAGTAGTGACCGAGAGTGATGATGGCCGACAGTGATTTCAGAATCGTTTGACTCTATTGGACGAGGGGACTGTTTAATAGAACTAATTAACCGAACTATTTTGTTATGTTAACCCACCCCCTCCTCTAATAGAGTATAAAATCAATATAAGCTCAACTAGGCTTGAGTAAGGCCAACAAGCAGTCCCCCTAGTGTCAGACGCAGAGAGACAAAGTGATGAAATTTTAAAAATCTTTGCCAATCAATGTCAGATGGTGGTTTGAGATGGCCTCTGAAGGGGAGACTATTTTGATGAAGGATTAGCAAGTGGAAAGAAATGGTCAGCTATTGTTTCCATTGAAAAGACAGAAAATCTTAATCCAAGGTCACTGTTCCTGCCTTGCTACTGACCTGTAGGCAGCACTCACTTAAGTTTCAGACAGTAAGTCCTCTCTTCTAACAACAGCTGACAACACCTCCTCTTAAGTGTTACCCAACACCTCCTGCCCGAAGCACTCCAGTCCCATCCAGTGCTACAATAAAGTCATAACTGATTATCAAATGAAATAGAGTCCATTAACTGAATAAGTCTGTGGTGGTAATAATTTTGAAACCACGTCCCCAAACCACAATAGCAGAGAACAGCAAAATCAGGTCAACCCAAGTGCTAAAGAGAACTTGCAAAGCCCTTAAACATAGGAAACAGGAAGGAAGGAAAGGTAGGAAACGAGAGAGGAGGAGGGAATGAGGAGAGAGATGAAGAAAGAATGGGAAAGGAATAAGAAAGGGAGGGAGGAACCAAAAGAAAGAGAAAGAAAAGAAGGAAGAAATGAGGAGAGAGGAGAAAGAGAAAGAAAAGGAGGAAGGAAGGAAGGAAGGAAGGAAGGAAGGAAGGAAAGGAAGGAAGGAAGGAAGGAAGGAAGGGAGGGAGGGAGGGAGGGAGGGAGGGAGGAGGGAGGAGGGAGGGAGAGGGAGGGGAGAGAGAGGAAGGGAGTGAAGGAAAGATGGAGAGAGGGAGGAAGGGAGGGAGGAAAGTTGAAAGCTTGTAGTGTTTGCTCATTTTCATGGTGTATTTCTATCATATCCAATTTGTTGACTATGGAGTTCAGAAATGCTACCTGCAATTGCCTCTTGAGAGCATGTTTGAGCTGGCTCCCACACCACTGTCTATCACTTTAGCCCCGTGAGTTACTGTCACTCATCTGTAAAATGGTGATAGCAATTTTGGCCTCGCCATTTTAAAAGACAACTGAGGAATTATTTGCCAGGGAAAAATATTTTAGATAACTAAGTTACATACCTTATAACAAAATTATAGCTGAATTAAATATTAAAATGTAGAGACTGAAAAAAAATTAAGATAAATTATGCATGAATGTTACATAGTTTTTGGGCAAAATAACTTCCTGCGAGTGATAACAAGAAAGCTATAAAGGAAAAGATTGAGGTACTGTATGGAATGAAAAGAAATTCTACTTTATGGCAAAAATATTATAAGCAGAGTTAAGGTACATAGATATTTCTGCAGAAATTAAGAAAATAACATTAATGATTTTATACTACAATATTCCTCATGATTTCTGCTTTCTTTTGTATGCATAGTTATTATGTAATTCATACAATACAGTTTGAGGTCAGCAGACATTATAATCATCAGATGTCAAACTGCACAACCTGAGTCTCAGAGCTGAGTTGCCCAGCTTCTAAGGGTTATTTTTAGGGAAAATGAGAAATAATTGCTATTTCCGGATTAATCACTGTGTCTGGGCTTGCAGTGATAAAAACAGAGGATAAACTGAGCCAATTTCTTTTGTTTCTCAATTTGAATATCACTGAGGAATCCTAATAACTTGGAAGAGGGTCCATGCTAAACAAGAATTATACTGGTGAGGAACTCTGCGTGCTGGCAAGGAGTCACTAATCATTACCAAGCATTTACTGTCATTACTTTGGTTCTTTAACTTTCTGATGTTGAATTATTGTCTTAAATAATCGAATTGAATCATCCAGTGAAGGCATGGAAAATATTTATCATTATGATGTATTAGTGCTATGTTTCCAATGGGTATGACATTTCAATACTGGCTTTATTCAGTAATTTTTTTTTACCATGTACAAATGTACAGGGATATTTAATTAATTGACATGTGATAGAATGACACATTTCCCACAAATTACCATAAACAAGCAAGCAAGGAAAACAAACACACGAATTATTTCCCAATTTGGGATAATATAATTGAAGTTAACTTTACAATATATTTTCTCACTAGAAGAAAAACAACAAAATTTTAAAACTTTGAGCATAATAAAGGACTTCAAATATACATTTTTCAAAAAATTTAATTAACTATCAGAAGGAAAGAAAGAAAATGGTAATCTACCACCAGAAGACTGCAACATTTCGATGACTTTTTCCACCTCTCCTTCCTCCAAAACTAAATATTATCTTCCCCCTTCTCAGCAACAGATGTTTGAGAGAGGAGAATTCTAAAATGAGGCTAGGAAGCAAGTCTAGCTTAGGAAAGGAGAGGTGGGGGAATTTTGGTGAATGGAAGAGTTAAGAGGAGCAAGGCAATAAGGAGGACTAGATATAGGGAAAAAGGAATAGAGTGTGGGGTTGAAGTGCGTATCCTGGCAGAGAACTACCACATGCGTATATCACGGTTAGCCAGTGAGCCTTCATGCTAGTGAATGATGAGCATTGATGAGTTATTCCAATGGGGGTTCCACAATTAACAGTACATAACTCTTCTCCTTTTCCTCTCTTCATCTTTTACATGAATCTGATTGCTCCTTCCTCAGGGTTATATGTGTGAGAAAGACAAGTCTTTCCCCACTCCTATCCACTGACCCATCTCTAATTGCGGACCAGTAACAATGATAAGAAGACCATAAAGCTGTGTGGACGTCACATGACCAGGTTATACAGTAAGTCTGACCACTCTGACCATTTTTTCCTCAGCAAGGATGTGGATATGTTTTAAACCCAGTGTGTTTAGCTTAGTACCTAGAATTGGAAAGCTGCCATCTCTTTGGTGGCATGAAATTCTATTAGCATTTGGGCCCACTTAACCTTTCCTAAAAAAATCAGGCTCCAAGTATGGTGCTATTTCAATTGAGAAGCTGGAAAGTGTAAGCGGGGAAAGAACTTCCAGTTTTATGGGGAAGCAGAAACTGTAGGTGTAACTCAGCCCAGTGTGTTTCTCTGTGTTTGTCTAACTTTAGTACTTGGCTTTGATTAAAGATGTTTTGGAAAGCAATCTTGTGAGGTGTTGGAAAGGACCTTTCTCTGCTAAGGTTTTGGGTTTTTGCATGTGGAATGGCTTTTCTGGAATTTTCCATCAAAAAACATTACCTTGTTGAAAAAGATGATCACTACTTTCCATTTTATTGCCAGTTGTGTGAATGTAGTTATTCTTAGGTATTCTTATTTATGTTCTAGGAATGAATGCTCATTCAACAACTGAGAATAATGTCATCTACTGGAGAAGCAGCTGTTTCTCACCAAGCATGTTGCAGACAATATTATTGCTCTAAACAACGCATAAATCTAAAGGGCTACAAAATATTTTTGGAGAGAAACCCAGAGTACAAAGAAGTTTAACGCTTTTTTAAAGACCACAGACCTTGGTATTCATTCTGAAAAGTGGGGATTTGAGTTTTTTCTTTCAGACATTCTTTGTGAACACACTCTTTTCACCCTAAGCAAACATATTTCCTTTACTAGTAGCATATGTCTGACTTCTGGTTTATTCAGAAACACTAAGACTATAAAATAATACTATTTGTTTATGAAATTTGACCCAATAACCCAGTCTCTGCTTTTTAGTGAAACCAACATAGATCTTCATGTCATCTACCAACAAAGAGAGTTTATCTATTTGCAATATGTATAACGTATACATAAAATAATATAAAATAATAATGCATTATTATTATTATTATTTACATTATTGAGCTAGGTAGGACTTCCACTATAATGCTGAATATGAGCAGTGAGAAAGGACATGCATGCCTTGTGGTCTGATTTTAAAGATAAAGCATTCAGTCTCTTGGCATTAAGTATGATAGTAGCTATTGGTTTTCCATATATACTCTTTGTTAGGGATGTAGGTAAGGTAAAATTGCACTTCACTCCAAGCTTTTTTTTTTTAAATTATGAATGAGTTTTGAAACTTATCAAATAATTTCTTTTGTTTATTGCTATAATAATATAATGTTTATTTTTCAGTCCATTGATATGATAAATTATGTTGATTTATTTATAAATGGTGAACTAGCCTTGTATTCCGAGGATGAACCCCATTTTGCTGTGAGGTATTATCCTGTTTGTATATTACAGGATTTTATTTCAAATTCAAGTATTTTGTTAAGGATCTTTGCTTCTATGTTCATGAGTGATATTGGTCTTTAGTTTTCTTTTGTTGTAATGTTTTAGTCTGGTTTTGATATTAGGATAACTCTGATCTAATAAAATTGATTGGCAAAGATTCATCTTTTTTTGTGTGTGTATTTTTGAAAGAGATTGTGTAGAATGGTATTATGTTGTCGTCTAATGTTTGGAAGAATCGACCAGTGAAACCACTTGGGTCTGGTGTTTTTTTGTGTGTGTTATTAACTAACAATTTAATGGGGTTATCTCTTTCTCCTCGAGTGAACTTTGGTAGCATGCAGTTTTCAATTTTGAATTTATAGTTATAGAGTTGTTCTTAATACTCTTACTATAATTTTAATGTCTCTATCCATTATTTGTTATACTGTTAACTTTTCTTTGTCTCCCTTTTATACCCTTAATTACCCTACCTAGAAATACATCAGTTTTAAAAAATTAATGAGCTTTTGGTTTCATTGATTTTCTTTATTGTTTTTAATGTCATTAATTTTATATAATTAATTAATTTTAATTGAAAAAATTGTATATGCTTATTATGCACAATATGTTTGGAAATATGTATATATTGTGCAATGGCTAAATTGAGTTAATTAACACATGCATTACCTCATATACTCATTTTTTGGGGGGGTGAGAACACCTAAAATCTACTCCACTACTAATTTTCAAGAATATAATACATTGTTATTAACTATAATCATCAAATTATACAATAAATCCCTTGAACTTATTACCCCTATCTACTCAGAAGTAGAAAGTAGAATGGTGGTTGTATGAGGCTGGGCTGTGGGTGGTTGGGGAGATGTTGGGAACAAGGGTTAAAAAACTATTGAATACTATGCTCATTACCTGGGTGATGGGATAACTCATACCCCAAACGTCAGCATCACACAATATACCCAGGTAACAAACCTGTACATGCACCCCATGAATCTAAAAGAAAAGTTGAAATTATTTAAAAAAGAAAAGAAAACTGATCTCAATCATACTAGCAACAAAAATTACTAGCATTACTAGAAATAAACCCAATAAAACTAAAATTTGGCTTATATAAAAAATTATAAAACTTTTGTTGAAGAAGTTAAAAGAAGACACGATTAAAAAGAAATGTATACTATATTTGTGGAAGGGAAAATACAACACCTAAAACATGGCAATTCTCAAACTGATACAAATATTCAATGCAATTTTAATCCAGACATATTTATACAAGGTATTTGTTTGCTTTATATTCAGACAACCTTCCTATTCATTATGCTAAGTGTCTTTCTACAATTTGAAATACTGAACAAGCAAGCTTATTATTATTATTTTTTAAGAGAAATAGAGAGAGGGTCTTGCTATGTTGCCTAGGTTGGAATGCAGTGGCTATTTAAGGGTGTGATTATAGTGCACTGCAGCCTTGAATTCCTGGACTCAAGTGATCCCCCTGCCTCAGCTGCAGCTACAGGTGTGTGCCGCCATGGTAGGCTAATTTTTTAAGTTATTAATTTAGGTACATAATCAAAATAAATTTAAATAACACCATTTCTCAAGTGTGAAGTTGGGGCTTTTTTTTTTTTTTTTTTTTTTTTTTTTTTTTTT
>NW_016816568.1:63800-81991 GCF_001698545.2 Rhinopithecus bieti
GCACTATTCACAATAGCAAAGACTTGGAATCAACCCAAATGTCCATCAGTGACAGACTGGATTAAGAAAATGTGGCACATATACACCATGGAATACTATGCAGCCATAAAAAAGGATGAGTTTGTGTCCTTTGTAGGGACATGGATGCAGCTAGAAACCATCATTCTCAGCAAACTATCGCAAGAACAGAAAACCAAACACCGCATGTTCTCACTCATAGGTGGGAATTGAACAATGAGATCACTTGGACTCTGGAAGAGAAACATTACACACCGGGGCCTATTATGGGGAAGGGGGAGAGGGGAGGGATGGCATTGGGAGTTATACCTGATGTAAATGACGAGTTGATGGGTGCTGACGAGTTGATGGGTGCAGCACACCAACATGGTACAAGTATGCATATGTAACAAACCTGCACGTTGTGCACATGTACCCTAGAACTTAAAGTATAATTAAAAAAAAATTTAAAAAATCAATAAAATTGATAAACCTGTAGAAAGATGGACAAAAAAGGAGAAGATATAAATAGTCAAAATTAGAAATAAAACAGAGAAAACGTTATAGATTCTGCAACCATTAAAAGAGTAGCAAGGCACTACTATGAGCAACATTATGCTCAGAAGTTCAACAGAAAAATCAGCAATATAGAACATCCAATCAATACAATCACCCAGTATGATCTAATTGACATATATAGAAATACTTCATCCAACAACAGCAAAATACACAATTTTTAGAAAAAAAAGGACCAATCCCTTGAAATCCACAAATCACCAAAAATAGATATTCTCGATAGTCTTGTAACAATACTGAAATTAAATCTGCAATTCAAAAGATCTAGAAAATGGAATCTCCAGGATCAGTTGATTTCCCTGAAAATGTCTATCACATATTTAAAGAATAAAGTTGAATAAAATAATCAATTTTACGTACTCTCTTCCAGAAAATAGAAAATGAAGAGACATTTCCCAACTTATTTTATGAGGTCAATATTACCCTGATCATAAAACCAGACAAAGACAGTATTAAAAATAAAAAGAAAAGAAAAGAAAGAGAAAGAAAACTATAGATCAATAACTTTCATGAACTTAGAAGCAAAAAAGTCTTACAAAATATTAGCAAACTGAAAAAAAAAATACAGCAAGTGGGATTTACTTCAGATATGCAAGTCACATTCACTATTTCAAAATGAACCAGTGCAGTCTACCACATCAACAGGATACATAAGAAACTTACATGATAAATCAATTGCAGAAAAAGGGTCTGACCAAAGGTAATACCCATTTATGATTAAAAACTCTTAGCAAGTTAAGAGTAGAGAGGAACTACTTCAACTTGAAAAGAGCATCTATAAAATTCTATGGAGATCATAGTTAATGGTAAAAGACTGAATGCTTTCCCTCTAAAATGGTGAATGAAGCAAGATGTCTGCTCTCACAACTCATACTCAACATCGTAAAATAAATAGCATGTGTATTGTAAAGGGAAAAATAAATAAATAAATGAAAAGAGGCTAACACTGATTAATACAGGGTTTAAGGAGAATTCAGTGCAATCAGTTAAGTTAACATCTAGACAGGAATGAATGTTTGCTTGCTGGTTTCCTTCCCTGAGAAAAACATCTAGGTGTCCTTCAGTTGTCTGATAGGAACACTATAGCCAGCAGGAGGACATATCTACTCCAATGCCTGGTGATGTAAGAGATCCTTGTTATCTACCTTCCCATTCTTGCAGGAGCTTTGACTTCCTCCTAGAATCTGGCATAGAAAATGGCTTGCCTTGCTCCACACAGCCAGAGCATGGGCAGTCGCTAAGACACACACAGTGTTTCGGGGCTCTAAGGAAATGCAAAGAGTTTTTAAAAATCAGCTCCTGTGCCAGACCTCTGAAATATTGGTCTTCCCTGTTCCTATCCCCAGTGGGTATAAAAGTGCCTTGCCTACACATGTCCTTCTTCCTCAAGGATGCTTATAGCATATACCTCATGAGAGGTTTTGTCCTGGAGGTTTCAGTGTTGCTAGTTCCTTCTTCAGAGTCTGCTCTTTCATGTGTGAGTGCAGTTCAGCAAACAGCAGCGCCTCTGGAGGGATCCTCATACCACAAAGAGCAGAGAGAGAGGGGGCCAGTACTCTGGAGGGCTCCCCGCCAACACCAAGTTGCCTTCCAAGGTTTTAGGGAGGTAATTAAGGCTAAAGAGATCATAAGGATAAAGCTCTAGTCCTGTAGGACTGGTGTCTTCTAAGTGGAGGAACACATGTCAGGGCTTGCTGTCTCCCCTTCAAGTGTACAGAGGGAAAGTTGTGTGAAGACAGAGAGAGAAGACAGCCATCTGTATGTCAGGAAAACAAGCCTCACCAGAAAACAAATTTGCATTTTTTAAGCCACCCAGCCTGTGGTATTTTTTGTGTGTGGCAGTCCTAGTTGAGTAATACCGGGATATATGGGAATTATGTGTGTTGTCTACCTAGATTTTTTATAAACTCATAACTTCTCTAATATAGTCTATTTTAATTTTTTACATTGAAAAAAAGCAAAGGAAAGGAAAATTCTTTAAGTAGTCAAAACATCAAGCAGGACACTTGCTTGTTCACACTGTACAGAAGAAATTTTCATAGGTGTGATTCTGTATCGATCTCAGGACATGGCTTGGAAGAAACAAGATTTGAAAACTTAAGTCAGAGATGATAGATAGATAGATAGATAGATAGATAGATAGATAGACAGACAGATATTATATCTAATATGTGAATGGACTTCTCAGAATAAGTAGAGTGTGAAGATATTTGTATTTTATGTGCATACTCACCTAAGTCATTCAATTCATAGGGAGCTCTAAATAATTAGGTAGATATAATGATGCATTTTCTCTGGTTTTCCAGAGGGCAGGATGCAGACTTGTTAGTGGTAATCTTGCTGATCTTTACTCTTCAACCTTTCAATTCTCTGTAAGTCTATAATTCTTTTTATTATGATGATTTATACTTGAAATACAGAGTAGTTTCTGTTTTTCTGAGTAAACTGATTAACACAATATGTCGTAAAGACAGCAAGCATGAAATCTTACACTCAGAGGCATAACTCCATTTGAAAATGTGCATGGTAAAGAAAGATACGTTTTAACAGCACGTGTGAATAAGACAAAAGCTTTCATTAATAATAACTTTGACTTAATAGTAATGAATAATAGTAATAACTTAACAAAATTGTACCATGTTTTTATAAGAAACATATTTATTCTCCTTTATACTTTTTAGGAACAGTGCTTGGAGCAAACCATCTTGTTTTAGATGCTGACATTTTGTAGGCACACAGGAGTGTGTTAACAGAGTGGCAAGCTGTGCCATGAACTGAGCTATTGAAAGTCCTTCAAATTTTAGCCTTAGAGAAGATCAGGTGGGGTGAAAACCGAGAAATGAGAAAAATGAGAGAGTATAAAACTATATGTTTGTAGGGCTGTTATAGGGAAGAGTGTTTTTTATTTTTTATTTTTATTTATTTACTTTTTTAAGCTACATAAAGGCATAGGAATGAGACTGACCGAAATTTTAGGCAAATACACACAAATCCAATATATACATTTACAAATAAATGGAGGTCTCAAATAATTCTCTTCTCCTTCATTCCTCCTTTCACTGAACAATCATTCATATACTAAGTCCTGCTGTTTCTTCTTCTAAATTATAGCCTTGATGCATGGACTCCTTACCATCTGTTCATCCTATACTCTGGCTCAAGCCACCACCCTGAAAAATGGCAGTAGCCCCTGGCTGCCCTCCTCATTTCCACCTAGTCTCTCCAGTTTATTGTTATCAGAGAAACCAAAGAGATCCTTTAAAATATCAATTACATCTTTTGATCTTGCCAGTTTTCCTACTGAAGATTCTCCCGTAGACTCCCATTTCTCAGGATAAATTCTGAACTCCTTGACAATACTTACAAGACTCTTCTTTAAAACTACCCATTACTCTTATTTCCAGCCTCACCTTTTACTAAAGTTTTCCTCATCCAATATACTTCTGTCATGCTGGCTTCCTTTAGTTATTTAAATGCCCTTTTCTACCTCCTAGACTTTTCCTATGATATTTCCTTTTCCTGTAATAATGCTCTTCTGACTTTCATTTCTCCTGCCTAATTCTTAAGCATTTTGTCTACATTTAAATTAGTGACTCTGTACCTGGGGTAATTTGGCACTATCTTGATACACTTTTGGTTGTTGCAACTGGGATGGTGCTACTGAGACCTAGTAGGTAGAGGTCAGGAAACTGTTCAGCATTTTTACAATGCACAGGACACCTCCCTACAGCAAAGAACTGTCCAGCCCAAAATGTCAATAATTCCAGGGTTGAGAAACCCTGGCTTGTTTGTCACTTCTTCAATGTTTTCAGTCAACATAAAATTAATTCACTTTCTCTCTCTCAAACCATGCTGTTCTTTTCTCAGTAATTCATCAAAATTTTCAATTATGTATTCAGTTCTGCATATATTTGTTTAATGCCTATTTCCCCCATTTAGACTGTTCTGTGAGAATAGAAATGTGTCTATTTTGTTTCGCCACTGTTTATTCAGTGTGTGGCATAAAATGTGGCATACAGCAGAAAATAAATAATAATTGCTTAATGAATAATTTAATAAGCTTTATTATTGAGTAGGACATTATTTTAGAAACCAAGTAGAAACAGTCATTTATCACACTGTCATTCAAATCCAGGAAAAAATGTAGCACAAAGCTAAGACATACAAATAACCAATTATAGTACAGGGCCATTGAAATCATATCCTAAACGGGGTTAAAAATAATATTTTGGGTAAATTCAGAGGAAGGAAAGAATAATTCTGATGAATTTGGAGTTATGAAGCATCATTATTATCATTATCTTCTTCACTACCATTTTTGAAAAATAATTAATTGACTCACAAAATAGGAGTTATCTCTGAGGTGTAAGGTGACATATGGCTTAACTTACCATGTCACTCACCACATTACCAGATGGTAATTTTTTAGTGACTCTGCACTATTAATTTGTTTTCTACATTACAAAAAAAAGGGTCTGAGTGGAAGTTTCAGTTGCCTGACCTCAAAATAATAATTCTATCTCGCAATGATCTCTCTGAATATGTTCAAGAAACCTATTTTGGTGTTGTGAGAAGCCCAGAATGCTTTCATTTATTCTGGACCCCAATTCTACCGACAGGGTACAATCACAGATCATTCTCATGGGATAAATTTTAAGAATTGGCTAATTAATATCACTATTCCAATCTAGAAACTTAAAGTTATCTGGATCACCTTGAGTTAGGGTTGTACTTTCCAATATATGTGTTTTCATACACATAAATACACGTACACATCTCTCCTCCTACCACAGGCATACACCAGGCCCTGTGTACTTAATGCACAGTAAAATGATTTTCTGGATCTTCAGGAAGCCTGGGAATTTTAGTTTCTGCTTTTCTGTTTTCTTTAAGATAATTCTAACTATTTTGACTCTAGTTAGTCAAATATTTTTTGACAATTTAAATTGGCAATGCAGTGTGTCCTAGTCAACTATCTCCACACAAAGCATTCAACCTATCCTTTGCTCTCTTTGAATCCCTGACAACATTCTATTTTTCTGCTTAAACTCTTTAACTTACGCTTTGCAGAGAAAGCAGAAGCTACTGATGGGGGCCCTCAACAACCACCAATAAAATTATGATGGGCAAATCTACCAACATAATTGTCTCTCCACCAATCTCTTATCTCTAACCCAGTAGAGGAATTATTCCTGCGTCATAAAACCAAATTCCTGGGTGGGCTCAGAATCTCTTGTCTTCCTATTTCTCACTTCCAGGTGATCTACTACTCATTTATATTGAAAGTGAGTTTGCTTCTGTATAGTCAAACTTCTTGGCATCCCTACATCCTCACACTGTGTTCATTCCTCATTAATATGACTGCTTCCTTAGTTACAGCTATGGAAAAGGTTTTCCACACCACTGGATATAAAGGACACTTTTCCTAACCTTGAGCAGCCTTATCACAAGTTACAAAATCACCTTGCTTTAAAAGATTTGATTCCCTTGACTCCATCACACCCTCATAGTTTTGTTTCCATCTCTCTGTCTGTTTTACCTCTGTTAGGCTTTTAACTATAGGAGTCTTGATGGTTTCACACTTGTCTCCCTTTCCTTCTCTCTTTTCTTGTTCTTACTGATTTTTACCATTTCTACGTCTTTAATTCCATCTATATAGTGGTTATTCCCAACTTTATATCTCTAGCTCAAATTTATCTTCCAGGCTCTAGAACAAAATATGAAGCATTCTCTTATAAATCTCCACCATACATTTCATGGGTACTTCAAAATTACCATGCCCCAAACAGAAGTTATGATCCTCCCATGGCACCAGCAACCCCTACACCCAGCCTTCAACTTGCTCCTTCTCCCAAAATGGCATCCACAACTAACCAACCAACCAAGAAACAATGAATCACTGCTGACTGTTTTCTGTAAATCAGTTCCCCTATCCAACCACACATTATGTACCATGAGTTCTGCCTCCTAAATATTTAAAAAATGCATCCATTCCTCTTCAATAATTTTCTGCCATCTAAATGCAAGCCATTGTTATCTCTTGCTTAGACCAATGCATTCTCTTCCCATGACAGTCCTGGTTTCACGTTCATCACCTCCGATCCATTCCCCACATATTATCTGACACATGACCTCTTATTAATGGTGAATGTGAATAGTGTCTTCCTGAAGCTGCATTCAGCATGGTGCTAATCTGAAGTAATCTAAAAAGGAAACTCAACCATGACATCAGTCTGTTTAAATCTCTCAGTCATATTCTCCTGCTCTTAAATTCCAAAGTACTTAAGTTGGTGTATAAATCCCTGCATAATCTGGCCCTATCTTCCTCCTTACTACACATCTGCCATACAGACCTTTTATTTCTTGAATTCCCTAAATTTCCCTTATCTCCAAACACAACCTTTGCATATGCTATTTTGTTTTCCTGTGGATCTCTCCCTCTCTTTCTCTTTCTCTGCCTAGTTACCTGGATAAATTCTACTTAGTTTTTGTTTTTGCTTAAAGATCACTTCTCTATGGAAGCCTTCCCCGATATTTCATACCGGTTAAGATTTATTCATTAGAGATTCTCTCAAGTACTGTTTTTTTTCCTTCTAACTTTTGTTACAATTGTAGGCTCCAGGGTGACAAAACTGTTTGCCTCATTCATCTATGCATCCCCAGTGGCAAAAACAACAGATACTCAATAAATATTTGTTTTAATGAATGAAGTATTTGGAGCGTCAATGAAATCAGCAATAAAATTATTAATATAAGGAATTTTCTTTGTCATGAATTGATTGTGCTGGATGTTTGCAGAATCAAAAGTAGTGATTTAATTGCAAGACTTTATTTTCTCCCATGCAATATTAGCAAATAGACTTCTCTAAAGATGATTCTAAATGATATTTCAGACAGACCCACGTTAGTCCAAAAATAAATAAATAAATAAATAAAAGTGGCTAAAGTCACTTGTATCTCTTAGGTCTTGATTAAACAACACCATGGTGTAAAAGTGTACATTCATAAAGATCTCCACCAAAGATTTGCAATTAATCCAGCAAACACTTTAAAAATTATACTTTTATTTTCAGAAATTGTATAGGTTAAAAAAAAAAAAACAATATCTAGACTCTACGCAAGTGCAAGTTGAGATCATCATAGTTAAAATTATTGTCTTTACCAGCTGTGAAAACAAGTAAGAAAGTAAGTAACAGACAAGCAATAAACATATCAGAAGATCTTACTGAACACGGTCTTGAGGTTTGCTTTGCTAGAGGCATTGGAATTTCAGAGGCAATGAAGTGTTTTCGATTTAGGTAATTGTCTATAGGATTTATCCCATTTATCTCAAAAGTGAAAATGCCAGTTGATAACTTTTCTAAAGAAATTGATTGAACTTAAAAATATGAGAAGATAGATTATAAATCAGTAGAACTGAATTTTCATCCTAGGTATGACAACTATAGTGATAATGTAGGAGAAAAACTCAATATCTTAGAGCTTTAGTTTTCTAATACATGAAATAGATATAAAAATGTATAACCTTCTTAATAGTTAACGTTGTTTCACCTGAAAGAAAATTTCCTTAGCATGGCAGTGTTCTTCTCAATTTGGCTGAAACTGGCATTTTGTTCATCATCAGTTACCCCTTCTTATTCACTTCCTCTTCTACTCTAACACCTCCCCTCCCCAATTCTCACACACGAACATATCAATTATACACTTCTAACACCAAATTAATCACTTTCTTGCTTTTGAACACATCAAACCCTTATATAATTATGCAGAATGTAGGAATAATATTTTTGAACTATATAAATGTGCTTTTTTTTATTTCATTGTGTATGATTTTCTCACTATTATTCAAGAGGCATTATTTGTCTTACAAGGGATTCAAAAGATAAAGAGATGTAATCAGTGTGCAGCTTTTGACATTCAAAATAGAATTTGAGAGTTCATAGTAAGACAATGGTTCTGAAAGGCAAGTTTTGGAATAAAAACATTGTTTTTTAAAAAAACTTATTTAAGCTTATGTTAACATCAAGAGCCAGTTCTGGAGATTTTGAATATATATTTTCACTCCAAGCCATACAGAGGTCTCAAGTGATGATGTAGGGAAATAACTTTTCAAGATGAAAAGGAAAAACAGATTATGTCTTTTGGCCCTGGGTTTATGAGAAGCAGAAGAAACCAAGAGGGAGAGGCAGTCATATCTCCATGTGCCTTTGCTTCTCTTCTTTAAAGCAAAGTCACAAGAAAGAGGGATTGTTACATTGAGGAGAACGTCAAAAGTATAGGAAAAATACCATGCAGGGTGAGCACATGCCAATGTGGTAGTATAGTAGCTGGAGCAAAAAGATAGAGCTTGTAGGTGAGCCTGAAGCCATGCTTCTGGCTCCCAGAGTGCCATGAGAAAGGGGGCAATGGGAAAGAATGAAGAAGTAACAGCAGTAGCAAATGTGTATTAACTGCAATAGGCCAGGCAACCTTCTAAGGGCAGTATATTTATTAACTCATTTTATTTGTGCAACTGTACTGTCAGGATACTTCATTATCCCCATTTAACAAATAAAATTGAGGCATTTAGGGTTTAAATAATTTTCCAAGGGGAATATAGTGTTAGAGCTCTTTGCAGAAGGGTTCACTGGAGTGGAGCTAAATGGCACCCTTTTTGCTGAAAGCTTTAGGGTAGGCTGCCTGGTTCAGCGATAAAGAACAGTGAAAGCCAGAAGTCAAGGGGTATCCACACTGCCAGTGAGAACGAAGTTATCAAGGAGGACCACTGGGTCCTGATAAAGCCAAGTGCTCTTACCACAAAGGAGGTGCAGTGATGGTATAGATTCCCATACCTCAACTAACAACAGCAATGAATGAGAATCTACAGGGATCAGACCTGCCCTGATGCAGAATCCAGCATGAAGACCACCCAAGTGCCTCTCACCCATTGCTATTCAGTTCATAAGCCTCCCCTACACTTAGCTACCATCTCTAGAAGAAGGATGGGAGGAGAGAAATAGCTCAGCCATGGAACTGAACTTGTAACATTTGATTATTTATTCACTAGAGGATGTTTTAAACTTTTAGAAACTATTTAGAGGAAGGTAATTATGTTAACTGGTAATATTTTTTGGCTAGTCTTTCACTGTCCAGTGGTCATGGTTATCAGCTTATTATAGAAAATAGAGAAGCTAGGTGGTTTTCGCCAAGCTGTGTTGCAATGTGAGTAAAAATTCTACCACTTTGCATTTGCATGTCTGTATCTGCCATTACATCTACCATGAATATCCTTCTCTTTCCATTCATGTATAAGGTCTAACTCATCCTTTAAGTTCTAATCCAAGTGTCATCTTTTTTGTGAAAAATATCTCCAGACTCCTAAGTAGAGTTAGTGACTTCACCCTTGTCTTTCTAAAACATAGTACACATGCCTCTAATACATTGTAGGAAACCCATCTATTTACCTTCTACCTACTCCTCTAGACTCTGAACATTTGCGTGTTGCAGGTCTCAATAACTGTTATCAAATAAACAGACCATCAAATGAGGATGTTTGTGTTAATGCCTTGAAATTCCTGCAACTACAAGAGTTTTTATATCATTGACCATACCGTTAGAGTACAATTGAGACCACTAAGTAAAAACAGACGTCAGCACATAGTATCCAAATTCAAGGGCTTTCCACGTATGGATTATTTTTGCAAGCACAAGATACAAGAGAAGAAAAATCAACAATATCCTCAGTTCTCTCTCTCCAAACTAAAATTACATCCATCAGACCATCACAAGCCTCTTTCATATTCTTTCATTAACTTATTTGTATATAGTTACCTAAATTTTATTAAAACCATCTCAGGCATGGATCCCATCTCCGCAGACCCTTCAGTTACACCATTGAGCACAAAGAGGAGACACTCAGAAAACATTTGTTAAATAAGCAAATGGGTGAATTTTTGCTTGAGACTTGTTTCTACGTTAAACATTCTAAGGACTCAGATTTTAGAATGCCTCAGAATTATCCAAAAAGCTTGATAGATGACATAGTCCCAGGACCTATGCCTGAACATGCTGATTCACTAGCACTGGGTTAAGAATGAGGAATCAGCATTTTAATAAGCTCCTCAGGTGACTGGTACAGGTGTAATCCACACTTTGAGAAATGTTAGCCTGGATAGTCAAAGTTTTTTTTTTTTTTTCACTTCCTGAACTGACTGCATTTCAGACCATTGTAGAATTTATTCCTAGAGTTTTTGCACCTTATGGAGAAGTAATTTACCATTAACTTTTACACAATACCTATTTCCATGCAGGCTTTATATTATTCAAAAGACTATTCTTAGAGAGGTTTTACATATCACTCAATTTAAAATTTGCAACACTTAACTCCCATTCACTACCACTAACCACATTTTCTGATTTATTTTTCTTTAGTTCATTTATCACACAGAAACAGACTGTGTAATTTACTTATTTATTTTATTTATTTTCTGTCTTCTATTAAAACATTAGTGCCACAAGGAGAGGGAATTTTGGGTTTCCTTCACCCACGTACCCCAGTGCCTAGAACTGGGCCAGTCACTCATAAAGCAAGCAAAATGATTGTTGACTTAAAAAGAAGAAAGAATGGCCAATTACTGGAAACTCTACCTGCAAACATAGGAAGCACGAGCAATATATCTGGTTTGTACTCCATTGATTCTTCCCTTTCAGCTATGTACCAGTTGCTAAGTAGAAACAAGAAGTTACCTTTGGCTGACATTTCTTTTAAAATCACTAGTAATACAATTTCTTTGAAAATTGCCTGTAAAAATTGCAACAGCTTGAGAGAATGCTGTCTCTTCAGCCACAATTTTGTGAATAACAGTGCTTTCAGCCAGTTATCTTTCCACACAACTTGTATTAAAATTTTTTCAGTGTGGATCTCTCCTCATCTTATCAAGTTAAAACTTCCCTATCCATGGAACTGCCCGTGAAACAGTCATTTTGCTAATAATCAAAGCCAATGGCTGGCTGTTGACTCAAGGGTGACTTCGTATTCTCATATAAAGCTATAAAGGACATGAGATTTATAACCATGGTCCAGGCTGAATTTTAATAGAATTTGATAATAGTTTATAAGAATTCTGTTATTAAATGAATAGTGGTTGAGGTGTTATTTGTTATACTGATTCATTGATGTTAGAAATAAAAAAAATTAGCTTAAAACTGAAAAAAAATCTAATAAAGATATTACAGAAGAAAAGTGCATTATAACCGTATCTGCTAGGATATTTTAAAATTTATAATTGAAATACAAACCTCTTCCAAGGGAGATACATTTTCACCTTGTAGATAGTTGCTTATTACTAAGAGGAGATTTTATTTTTGTGACTTTTTTGATTTTACATATGAATTTTGTATAGAATCCCATGCCCTGATGCTAAAGTCATCTAGGTAGACACATTAAAAAACATTCAGTAATAATCCCTCTACTTCTAAATGCTTTCACTCGAACAGAAGTTGGGTGCTGAAAAATACATAAGATTTGGATAGTGGAAATAAAATTGGACTTTTTTGTCCATTTAGCATAAAATTTATAATTCCTTAGCAGGTGGCATAGGGCTTTGCAAATTCACATGCATCCTCTCATTGGCACCGTTATAACCTTCCAGTTAGAGTTATAGCATGGCATTTTGGTTTAACTATAAATAAGGTTCACTTTACTGTCAGAAGTATTCCATCTTAATGAAAAATTATATAGTCAGTTTACTTATAATTAGGGAGGATTTTATTATAAGTTATATATGAGAAGGCAGACTTAGATTTTGAATTGTTTGTCTAATTGTTATTGATTTGTTTAATGCTATGTATAAAAACAAGACCAAAACTCTAGTTTCCTAGTTTCTCAGTTACATATTTCCTTAGAACCAGAATCTATAGCATAATAGAACTAAGCATTTGGTAAATGCTTCCCAAAGAAGCTCTTGTTAGCTCATAAGTGAATGAGTATAGTGTGAGACAGTGGCAAAGGAAACTGCACTTACAGAATATTTATTTTGTCCATTGGAGTAACATTTGTTGTATAATTAAATCCCCATAATACCTCTAATGAACACAAGTGCAAGTCTACTGTATTATAATGAGGAAAGTGAGGTTCAGAGAATTTAAGTGACTTGCTCTCTCAGATGCAGCTGGTAAATGACCCAAGATCTGATTGCAAAAAACTGCTCTATATCACAATGTTTTAAGGCTGTAAACTCAAGTACACCATGCATGCAAAGTACAGCCTTTTCAGTGCAATCTTTAGAAACCATGGAATATTACAGAATCTAGACCTTGCTTCATACAAAATAGAGACAAAGAAATGTAAACAAATTCAAATGAAAGCTCACAGTTTATTGGTAGGTGTTTTGATTCTTTATTCCTTATCAGGTTGTCTCTCCTAATCTCTAGAAAATGAATATTTTCAGCATAAACTATGGAACCAGCTACTACTGGCTTCCAGCTACTACTGGAGTCACAGCCAGTTAATCTGGAAGTCATTGCTTTAAATTCTAGAAAATCCGTTGGATGAAAGCCTGTATGCATGTTTGGAAATAAAATATTTCTTTTCTCTTTCATTTTGTTTTCACTTTCTCTTTTCCGTTTTTTTTTTTTTCCTTTTGACTACCGCATAAAACAATTACCAGCTGGTGGAGATTGAACACAAACAGAGGACAATGAAGTGTATTCAAGTCTGGGAAGAAAATCTTGCAGTTAGAATTAGCAATTGAACCTTGATTTCCACTACGGTTGTATTCCAGAGAACCTATTTGAGGAGGGGCCGACTGTTCTATTTGTTTTCTTTTATACTAATACCCAAAGACAATGTTTTTTGAGAGACTAATATTTGGTGGAATTTCCAAGTTTGTGTGAGATACATAGCTTTGATGAAGTTCTATACCTTTTAAGCCATAGACATACGTGATCCAAAACACAGTATATTTTGTATGCTACACTACCAAATATCTAATTAGAAATTTTGTTCCTTGAGTAAATAAAGATCTGTAAATAAAAACAGGCTGACTACTTTCAGGGAGAAAGTTTTGGGTGGTAGAGTTTTAATGGTGACTTTTCTGATCTAGAAAATCAAATGTAGCCCTTCGCCTACAGGTTTTTGGGAAAATGACATACTACTTAAACTCACAGGACACTGTTAAGTTTGAAGGTTTATTGATTGATCTTTCTGTAGTTTTATAGTATTATCTGGGAAAATAACAGAGACAGATTACTTGATGAATTGTGTTAGTATCTTGCTGTTGAATTCTTGGTCCTTGGCTCTCTAGACTCCTTATAGGTATTTCTTTTTATTAGTGCATCTTCTTTAAATTCTATTAAAATTTTCATGAACATATTCTTTTTGGCCTTGGTGCATGCTCCAGAAGTTTCAAGTGATGCAGAAGGCTGAATTTGAAATTATGAGAAAATAAGAAGGCTTTAGGAAGTAAAGGCAATGCTTGCAAATAACTTTATGGAAAATTTTGACTACAAAAGGAAAGGTAGTACAGTTAGTTGGGAGAGCAGTAGCATCAGGTGAAGGTGGAGTTGCTTCCCTATCCTCTCCTTCTTTGGATGAGTTGGTGAATTTGAATACAGATTGCACAGAGTCAATGAGAGGAAGAGAATGAAGGCACATAAGGGGCAGAATGAGAAGGAGACATGAGGAATACAGACAAAGGCATGGGAAGCCATTTTCATTAACCATGAAAATGAGAAGGTTGCTTCTTCCTTTCATAAAAGCCTAAAAAGAACTCAGAATATGCAGAAATCAAGAGGGAGAAACATAGAGTACTCACACCTCATGAGCTCTATCCTACCACAAAAAAGCAGAGTATATGGTTGGGTGGGAATTTGTAGCTTGAAATAACTAGAGGTTTAGGATCATCCTTATAAGCAACACCTGTGGAATGGTATATACCCAAAATAAATTTCCAGGAGGGGAACAAATTCTAAATGAAATATAAAAGGTAGATTTTGAGTCAGTAGCTGACACAGTGTTCTGTGCTATAGTGACAAACATAGTTTTAGTCATAACGCTGCCATAACTAAAGGTGATTGATAAGACCAAAAAACAGGTCTTATCATTCCTTGAACCTAAGAAAATAATAACCTTCTTCAACTTGGGATAGAAACTGTTTGTTAAAACAGGGTTTTGTTTTGTTTGTTTTCAGTATTCTACTCAATGTCATGAGACAGTGGAAATTTGTTGCTCATCTTTGCAGCTGAAACATGGTAAAATCTGGATCAAATCCCATAATTCCTTAGTTTCACAAGTTTTTAACACAGGACTATAAAAAATAACCCACTAGCAGAAACTTATATTTGAATGCAATGCCCTTTCAAATGGTAGTGAGACTTAAGACTCATCTGAGAAGACTATTCACTTTGAGGATAATTACTCTATTAATAATACAGACAACTATGTGTATGGGACCCTGCTGTTGACTGAGAGAGCTGGGTGTTCTCTGCCTGATTTCGGCTTTGGAAAAGCAATAGAATTTCCCTATTCCCTCCTATGTCAAACTGCATTAATGATAATAGGCACATTTCCAAAAATCGTTAACCATTTTTAGAGAACATTATTAGTTATCCTGGCATGCCAAGAAAATAGCCTTCAATTGTAAACACATGTAGAAAGCCTCAGATGAAAAAACAAAAACAGAAACGGAAATTCAAACAATTGTACACCCCATCTCCTGTCACACCTAACATCATTATTCATTTCTTTATTTTAAAAGGAATTTTCTTTTTCATTCTTACTGTCAGTCATCACAAACCACAGGCAAATAAGTGGTGTTTTACTTGGCAGCAGGTTTCAGATTGCAATTTTTTCTTCAATCTCACTCAGAAATCTTATCCACTAATGCTTATCAACTGCTTTTCATAACTGAAATCAAGTGTATTTAGTACCTCATTGATAAAACAAGAAAATAATAAATTTAATTGGAGCATGTCCAAAGGGAGGTTGGATATTAGGTTAGGTAAACCCTGATTATTTCCCATCTGCCTAAAAATAAAAATGCTGCATTTGTTCAAGTATACATCTTTCCTCAAGACAGGCTTGTGTTTCAGGGGAATCTGACCCCATCCTTGCTCTAATGAGTAGATGAATATAATTATTCTAATTCTTTTTTCCCAGTGACTAGTTACCAGGAAATTGTGTGACCCTGTGATCCAATGCTGGTGAATGAGGTATGAGAAGATCACTTGAGAAAGAGGCCTTAGGGAGGATTATCCCAATTCGGCCTCTGGATGTCTTTCCTTCCAGACCTGATGCAGTCATCCTGCTACCAGCTTGAGGTTGAAGCTAAGACACAAAGAAGGAAACAAGAAGAGAACCACAGGAAAAGCAGAGCTGGAGTTCTGATGTACTGCACCTAGAACTAGCCCTACCTATGATTCTCTTATTAATAAGCAATAAATTCCCAGTTAAGTCAGATGTTTGTTTGTTTTTTTTTCAGTTACATACATCCCAAATGAAAGAGTCGATTGTGATATTTTGATATACTGCTTGTCTTGAGATTGTAGACCAATTTCTTGTATAGTGGAATGAGAGGCATTGCACTGTATATCAGTGTTCTAGGTTCTAGTTCCATGTGACATGATTTCCAAACTCTCCCACTTTGGCCACAGCAAGTCCTCTTGTCTGCTTACCAATCAGGTTGTTGGAAGGATTATGTGAGATTAGACACAAGAAAACTTTTTAGATAGTGAAGTATTATGCAATCTATTGTTATAAATCTAACTGACTTTATATTCTAAAAGATTTTCTTCATTTTAATGTTCATTAAAATGCTGAATGTGTTAGTCTATCAATAAATATTTCCTAAATGAGTATTCATCACTCTGTGAATGAGATTTTTGGTAGTTTTGCACTTAGACTTAAGAAACCTAGGGTTTATTCTAAGCTGAAGACAATCTAAAATGTTTCACAAAGAGCTTTCATTTTTTACAGCCAGTTGTGAAGTGGTTTATTTTTTAATGAGTGCTCCAAAACGAGAAAGAATTATGATTGCTGTATATTATAAGTACTCTATTGGGTACTTGAGCTATGTTGTCTCATTACTTCTCTCATGCACAAAAACATCCTTTGTGGTAAGTATTATTGTAGTGTTTTGTAGGTGAGAAAACTTGGTCTTAGAGATTAAAGTGCTACCACTTGCTTTATGCAAAATAAATAATAAAAACTAGAGCTAAGAAAAGGCCTAACTCTATGTAATTCAAAAGCTTTTTATTTTCTCTTACTTTACTTGCCAACACGAAGATGCAGTTTATCAATCTGAATAGGCTGAAGTTAAAATAATGAGACTAAACACCAATTTCTTTCTCCCTTTCTTGTTGCAGGTCTAAAATCCAGACAAAAATAATGTGATTTAAATTCAGATTCTTTTCATTCTGTCTTGTCCAACAGTACGACTTTGTCATCACCCCAGCTAGCAGTATTACTTGACTGCCCACAAGATCAGAATTTCAAAACAAACTTTTCGGACAGTCCTTCTTGCACTTTCCTGCATTTGTATAATCAAGTATAAATTTTATGGTCCATGAAAATACAAGTTTTTATCCATAACTGAATTCTCACTAAAAACATTTTTGCTATAGTAACTTAGAAAAATGTTTTACCCAAAATTCACACCCTGAATCTCAAACTACTATAATGAAACATTAAGTTGACTGGCAGCATGTATTCAAGTATGTTGAGTATATGTGGTTGTCTTTTGATTATTCTCCCAAAGGAATCATGTCTTGTGCTCACATAGTGTAAAAATGTTGGTTATTAATACTATTACCTCCCCTATATTACTGACTGAAAATATCTTCTCATAAACTGGAGAAATCTGAGGAAAACAGGTGAGTCTTAGGGAATTTTTTAAAAAACCCCGATAATTACAAGAAAAGTTGAAGGTCACAAAGTACATTAACATAGGTGATTACAATATAAACAAAGGCCATGAACATGTTCCTGTCTACATGCATACTATCATTTTTTTATAAAAGTGAGAAAATGTCTATAAACTGTAAAAATGTTAATAATTCTGGAAAGTTTTACTTTGTAATAGGGCATATCCTAACATGTAGTTTTAATTTGAGGTACACTTTATATACAATGAAATGTTCACATTTTATGTATGTACTTTGATGAGTTTTGATAATACGTTTATAATTCTAACCCACAATCTTATCAAGACATTCCATCCTCCCAGAATGTTTTCTTATGACCATTTGTGGTCAACTTCTGATTCCCAAGGCCTCAACCTTTGTGATTGTTATGAGCACAAATAAGCATTCTCATTTTATAACTTAAAATAAATTTAATCATTCAGTATATATGTGGATCTTTTAAATCAACAAAATGTTTTTGAGAATCAATAATATTGTTGCATGTATCAGTT
This sequence comes from Rhinopithecus bieti, assembly GCF_001698545.2. Classification (NCBI taxonomy): domain Eukaryota; kingdom Metazoa; phylum Chordata; class Mammalia; order Primates; family Cercopithecidae; genus Rhinopithecus; species Rhinopithecus bieti. Next base: position 81,764 of record NW_016816568.1, read on the forward strand.
TTCATTATTTTTTAAAATTAATTTTATAAGAAATAGTAAAAGAAACACTTTGTAGAGAATTTTACAAAATTAGAAATGAGAGTAATAAGGGAAAAGATAACAGCAAAGAGGAGTCAATACAACAATTAGTGTGATTTTCTGTTCTTTACATAATTTCTATTTTGATTTTTTTATCTAGCCTAATTTTTAAGAAGTTGATTAATTTTATGATATTTTTTCAACAGAAAG
>NW_016816568.1:82318-113470 GCF_001698545.2 Rhinopithecus bieti
TTTACATAATTTCTATTTTGATTTTTTTATCTAGCCTAATTTTAAGAAGTTGATTAATTTTATGATATTTTTTCAACAGAAAGAACTTGAACTACTTTTTTCTTTTAAACCTTATTTTACTATTTTAGAATATTTTAGGTTTACAGAAAATTTACAAATACAAAGTTACCATAAACCTTAACATCAGTTTTTCCTGTGATTAGCATGTTACATTAATATGCTACATTCATCACAATTAATAAACCAGTACAATACATTATTATTAATCAAAGTCCATACTTTATTCAAACTTCTTTAGCTTTTACCTAATGTCTTTTTTCTGTTCCAGGATCCCAACCAACTAAGTTGTCACAATACATTTGGTCACCATGTCTTCCTAGACTCCTCTAGATCATAACAGTTTCTTGGATTTTCTTTGTTTTTGATGGCCTTGGTATTATTGAGGAGTATTGGCCAGCTATTTTCTAGAATGTCCTTCATTGAGAGTTATCTGATGTTTTTCTGAGGATCAGACTAAGGTTGTGAATTCTTGGGAGGAAGTTCACAGAGGTGAAGTGCTATTCTCAACGTATCATATCAAGGGTATATACTGTCAGTAGGACTTATCATTATTGATATTAATCTTGATGTCTTGGAAGAAGTAGCATTTGTCAGATTTCTTCACTGTAAATGTGCCTGCATTTCCCTTTTTATTCCATATTTTTTAGATGGGAATCAAGATTTAAGACATTTAAGAAGTGGACAGTTATGCTATAGTTTCGAGATGGCAGAGTATCTACATAAATTACTTGAAATTCTTCTGCACAACACATTTGTCTGTTTTCTCCCATTTGTTTGTTTGGTTATTTATTTCTATCAGTGTGGAATCGTGAATGTTTATTTCATACTTTTATTATAATCCAACACTACCTTATTTATTTGATTGCTAAAATTATTCCAAAGGCAGCCATTGTAAACTTAGTTGGCTCCTGTGTTCTTTGACATACCCCCATCATTTTTGTGTGTGTATTTAGTACTTCCTCAGATTCTGGCACTTATAACATGGTCCTATGTAGTCCTAGAACCAGTCAATTCTCTAAAACTTTTTGTTCCTTTTATTACAGAGTGATATTAGAAACAAAGATCTGGGTGCTAGGTGTCTTTACTGCTGTTGGGGTGTCTATGTTTCAGGTCCTTTCAAGTGACAGGGCAAGAAAATATATGTGTGTATACTGATACATTTATATGCAATTTTATGTCTATCTTCTATCTCTATCTGGATCTATATTAAGCTACACAAAAATCATAGTGACATCTCCAACTTTATTATCACAGGCCTATTCTAGCCTTCTCCTCTTTTCTTGTTTATAACTTCCTATGCCCCCAGTGAGAAACCTGGCTCCCATCATTCTCCATTCATTTACTTATTCAATTACAGAATATGTACATAACAATTTCAGCATTGTTCACCCACCTCTCTGTGCAGGACAGTTTATTAAATAGAATACAGTGCTTATGTGCAGATTCTTTTGCCTTTAGTCTTACAGACTACACTTATTTTCAGTTACTTGTCAGCACCTTTAAAACCAACCCCTTTAAGTGAGGTTATTTTATAATACTGTGATGTTATCTGGAGGTTTTTGTAAGTGTTGTTTATCAAGTTGTACAAGTTACCCTATATTTCTAGTTTGCTGAGAGTTTTAATCATAATGACTATTGTATTTTGTCAAATGTGTTTTCTGCATCAATTGATATGATCATACAATTTTGATTCCTTAGCTTGTTAATTGATTTTCAAATACTGAACCAGTCTTGCATACCTGCAATAAATTCCACATATTTGTGGTATATAATTAATTTTATACATCGTTGGATTCTAATTTGTATCTTTTTATGTTTCTTCAGTGGTTTATTTTCATTTTAACTGAGAAAAATAAAACAATGAAGTGTGCAAATCATGAATGGATACAGCTCAATGAACATTTCATATATAAATATGTAAACAACACACAGATAAAGATGTAGAATAACTGTTAAAATGAGGCCGGGTGCAGTGACTTACGCCTGTAATCCCAGCACTTTGGGAGGCCAAGGTAGGCAGATCACCTGAGATCAGGAATTCAAGACCAGCCTGACCAACGTGGTAAAATCCCGTCTCTACTGAAAATAGGAAAATTAGCCTGGCATGGCGACGGGCGCCTGTAATCCCAGCTACTCAGGAGGCTGAGGCAGAAGAATCGCTTGAACCCGAGAGGCAGAGGTTGCAGTGAGCCGAGATCACGCCATTGCACTCCACACTGGACTACAAGAGTGAGACTGTCTCAAAAAAAAAAAAAAAAAAAAAAAAAAAAAAAAAAAAAAAAAAAATCAAACAGACTATCTCATGCACCCTCCATAACAGCACTCCATAATAGCTCTCCAAAGAAATGACAAAAATTCAGACCGCTTTACAACACAATTATTTTGTGGTAATTTTATTGTGGTGAAAAAACATGCAAAATTTACCATTTACCATTTTAAACATTTTTAAGTGTACAATACAGTAGTGTTAACTATATGCATATTGTTGTACAGCAGATCTCTAGAACTTTTTCATCTTCAAACAAACTCATTTTCATTGAACAACTACTTCCTATTTCCTCTTCCCTTACCCTGTTAACCACATTCTACTTTCTCTTCCTGTAAGTTTGACTATTTCATAAATCTCATGGAAGTGGAATAATACAGTATTATTTTTGAAACTGAGTTATTTCTCACAACATAATATTTTCAAGCTTCATCCATGTTTTACCATAGGACAGAATTTCCTTCCTTTCAAAAGCTGAAAAAATTCCATAGTGTGTATGTAACACTTTTTCTTTATTCATTCATTCCTTGATGGACATTTAGATTGCTTTCGTCTCTTAACTATTGTGAATAATGCTCCAGTGAACGTGAATGTACAAATATCTCTTTGAGATCCTGTTTTCAACTCTTTTGGATATATACACGGAAGTGAAATTGCTGGATCATATAATTCTATTTCTGTTTTTTGAGGAAAATCCACACTGTTTTTAACAATGGCTATACTATTTTGCACGTCCATCAACAAAGTGCAAGGACTTCAATTTCTTCACATCCTTGCCAACACTTGTAATTTTTTGATTTTGGTAATAGTAATGAGTAGAGCTAATACTTCAATATGGTTTTGATTTTCATTTCTCTGATAATTAGTAATGTTGAGCATTTTTTTTCATATGTTTTTTGGCCATTTGTATATCTTCTTTGTATAAATGTCCACACAAGTCTTTTGCCCATTTTTTAATTGGGATATTTGATAGTTTTGCTGCTGTTTGGTTATAAGTGTTCTTTATATATTCTGGATACTAATCCTTTGTCATATATATGGTTTGAAAATATTTTATCTTATTCTATTTGTTGCCTTTTCACTGTGTTGGGTGTTTCCTTTGCTACACAGAAGTTTTTGTTTGATATAGTCCCATTTTTTCCACTTTTGCTTTTGTTGCTTGCGATTTTGATATTATGAGAAGTCATCAACAAATCTATTGTCATAAAGCTTCTCCCTATCATTTCTTCTAGTAGTTTTATAGTTTCAGAACTTACATTTAGGGCTTTACTTTTGTACATGGCTTAAGGTAAAATTCCATTTTCATTGTTTTGCAAGTGGATATTTAGTTAACACTATTTTCGGAAGTGACTATTCTTTTCTTTCCTCATTGTGTTTTTTTGGTGCCCTTGACTAAGACAATTGGACTAGATATGCAACGGTTTACTTCTGGGCTGTGTATTCTATTCCACTGTTCTATATGTCTGTTTTTATGCCAGTACCATATTGTTTTGATTACAGAATAATGGCTATGTATTTTGATGCCAGAAAATGTGAGATCTCCCATGTTTTTCTTCTTTTTAAGGATTCTATGCCTATTTGGGATCATTTGAGATTCCATATGAATTTTGGAAAGTTTTATCTATTTCTGAAAGAAAAGCCACTGGGATTTTGTTAGCAATTGCATTGAATCTCTATATTACTTTGAGTAGTATGGACATTTTTAACAATATTAAGCCTTCCAATCCATGAACAAAGGATGTCTTCCCATTTGCTTGTGCCTTTTTAAATTTCTTTCCACAATGTTTTATAATTTTCAGTGTACAAGTCTTCCACCTCCTTGGTTAACTTTATTCCTAAGTATTTTTTTGATGCCCTTATAATGGGTTTTTATTTCTTTTTTTCTTGTCTAACTGTTCTAGCTGGGACATTCAGTGCTACACTGAATAGAAGTGGTGAAGATCAGGAAGAAGGAAGGAATCCTCATTCTCACCACTTCTATTCAACCATTGAGTATTATTGTTAACCAGGGGTTTGTAATATATGGCCTTTATTACGCTGAAGTACATTCCTTTTTACTTGATTTGCTGAGACTTTATATCACAAAAGAGTGTTGAATTTTGTGAAATGCTCTTTCTACACTGAGATGTTCATGTGATTTTTGTCTTTCATTTTATTATTATGGTGTATTACATTGATTGACTTTTTTATATTGAAACATCCTTGGAACCCAGGAATAAATCCAACTTGGTCACAGTATGTAACACTTTTAATGTGATATTGATTTAATAATCTAGAATTTTGTTGAAGATTTTTGCACCAGTATTCATCAGGTAAATTAGTCTACAGTTTTCTTTTCTTGTAGTATCTTTTTCTGGTTTTGGTATCAGGGTAATGTTGACTTCATGAGTTTGAAGTGTTCCCCACTCTTCTATTTTTTGAAAGAGTTTGAAAAAGACTTGGGTATAATGTGTGAAGCAACTTTTGCTGACAGTGTTGCAGCAGTCCTCCAAAATTGAATTGTAGAAAATCATTGATGATAGTGATTAGAAAGCCAAGCAAGTTTTCAATCTTGATTTACTAGACCTTTTATTTTGTTGGACACAAATGCCATCTCATCTTCATCACAGACAACAAGAAAAAGTGCAAGAACATAAAGCTTCAAAGAAGGCTTTTTTTTTTTTTAACAGAAATCAGGATATTAAGCTCAATTTGTTATGAATATATTATTTGCACAACCCATAGAGAGATTAAGGGAATGTTACAGTGTATGGCTTTCAAATGTGTAATGGCTTTCTATGTGTAATACAGAGCATGTTAAATGATTATGCGACGAACTATTTCCTGCCATTCATCAAAAAACATACAAGTAAGAAGAAAGGCAGAAGGCTTTACAAATGAGGCCTTTTGATAACACGTAATGCAGCCAGAAAACTTTATAGTGCTATCAATTGTGGTGAAAATATTTCTCTATTAGTTGATACTTGTAAAACTGCCTAATTACGGTCAATCAACTAAATATTTATGGCAAATTTCAAGCATTTTATATGCATTGGTGATGATGTATCTCATGCCAAAGCTGATGCCAATGATACCACTTCAGTGATGGATTAATGTAAGAGATTTGACATCAGGAAATCAAATTCATCAGTCAGTTTTGAAAAAAAAATATGGCAACAGGGTAAGAACAAAATTTGAAACAAATGTATTCCTCTATCTCACAATGACATTCAAGATTTCAAGGCAAGGATTAATCAACACAAAGCAAATTACATCTCACTAGGAAACTGGAAATTTTGTGGTAAACAATAAAAATATTGAAGTTTAAGACCACTTTGCAAAGAACAACGAACAAGCAAATTTCTCAATTTGATGCTTATTGTTTGCTATGGAGGAAAACAAAGTAGCCAAAAATATTTAATGCCAAGTTTTTAAAATAAATTTAAGACGATTAATTCAAAAATTGCTGTTGCATAAGAGAATAATAACAGCACAGTCACATTACATTAAAAAAAATGCTATCTCATTATTAGGAGCTGTGTAATCATAAGCAAAGAGTCCCAACACATCTGTTTTGAATTTTTATTTGCTTTTAATCTCATTGCTTTTTTTATGCCTTTGGACAATGTTTGACAGGCTTCCATATTCAGAGACTCTAACACTAAAAGAAAAGACAATTCATCAATTTGCTGGATTTGAACACGTTCGGACATTACCACTTCACTAACCTCCCCATCTCACTCTTGCTCCATTCATCCAACATTAAACAAGAAAGACTGTTACTCCCATTTCCTCTTCTGGTCACCAACCTTCACTGAGGCAATGCTTTTATATGAAGTAATGATGTATTAACTATTGCCTTGTTTGCTTATTTTATTTTGCTAAGTGTTATTTGCATTAATTATGTATTTGTTCATATTTTTTATTTATAAAACATTTTCTGTTTATAACAGAAAAGAAAAAAATGATTTGTATACAATGCTATGCTTTATCATTGCATGTTGAACACAAACATGCCTATCAATCAATTCATTAGTATTTAGCAATTAAATTTTTTAGATGCTTTCTATTATTCAGTGGTACTTATAATATTTTTATGTAATATATTGATGTATTTTGGAATACTCAGACAAATTAGATGGGATTTATCAAGGAGCTATGAATGAATTATAATGTTTCTATTTTAAAAGCAAATGGAATAATTTTACATGTATCAGAAAATATATTAGGATTTATGAGTATGAGAGTTCAGAAAAATTTTCACATTTGTGTTTTGTGTTGTTTCATGCTGATGTTCCCACAGTGATTATAACTAAACTCCTTAAAGTAAATAGTCTATTTTACGCCCTGCTCCTTAAAGTAAATAGCCTATTTTATGCTCTGCTGAGTGAGGAGAGTGGATGGGAAAGACGCGGAGTACAGACAGAGTGTCAGGCAGGTTTGTTCTGAGGAAGTAATAACGCAATCTCTCGTAACAGTCGCTATGGTCTAAATGTGTTCCCTAAAATTCATGTGTTAGGAACTTGATCCCCACTGCAGTAGCATTGGGAGGTGGAGCCTTTTGGGGGGTGTTTAGGCCATGAGAATGCCCTCATGGATAAATTAGTGCTGGCATAAAAAGGGGCTTTTGTGAGTGGGTTTGCTTTCTTCTGTTCTTGTCTGCCATGTGAGAACTCAGGCTTCTCCCCTTGGGAGAAACCATCTTGGAAGTAGAGAGCAGCCCTCACTAGACACCATGTCTTGACATTGGATTTTCCAGACTTCAAAACTGTGAGAAAATACATTTCTGTCCTTTATAAATTACCTGGTCTTATGTATTCTGTCATAGTAGCACAAACAGATTAAGACAAGAGTGTTACAAGATAAAACAAAAATGTTAACAATTGTTATAATTACTTTTTAGGAAAACTCTCAATTTACTTGACACAAATGAGAGGGAAATAAATTGACTTTCTTTAAATTAGAATTGTTTGTGATTAACACAGATGTTCAGTGGAGGTCATGATTCTCTTCACGTGTATTGTGACTCACTGTGTCGCAAATACTGAGTATTCACCAAGTTCACTAAGTTTGCAAACTATAGGCCATGGATCCAATGTAGTCTACTACCGTTTTTCTAAATAAAGTCTTATTGAAACACAGCGACACTCATTTATTTATCTCTCTATGACTTCTCTTGGACTCCAATGTCAGAGTTGGTGGCTGCAACAGAATCCTTATGCCTCACAACTACAATATGTACTAGTTAGTCCTTCACAGAAAATATGTTGCCTAGAACTGAATTAGATAATGTTATATATTAAATATTTTATTATACTCTGAACTCATCCTGAAATAGAGTAAATTATAAAACCATTATCAAAACATATAAACTCAGTATATTGCAGATAAAGTTGCATAGCATATAAAAATTTTAACATGCAGCAGCTTTGCCATGCATTAAGTCCAAGAGTACCTAATTTATAAGTGTCTGTTATAATATTGCTTTCTCTATAACAGTGTTTTATGGCTTACAAGTTGACAGTATACCGAGAAAATTCTCAGTACATACAATGTTTTCTTAGCATAGGCATACTATTGACAAATAGTCTAAATTATTGATTTTATGCAATCCCATAAAACTTAAATATATAAATACTTCAGGATGTAATAGACTTCTATTTCTAGTTGGTTTCCTAAAGCACTTTCTTTTTCAGAAGTATCTCTCCTCAATTCTATGTGATTCATTTGACGCAGTAAATTGCATAGCCCCAACTCACTCATGAAAGAGAATATATGTAACCCAAGCAAGAGCTCATCAAAGTTCTTCTCAGAAATTGATATCAATGTTAGTGCAGACACAGTTTCCTCTTTCTTATGGGACCAGAAGTTGTGAGGACAATGCAAGCTTTGGGCTTCCTATGATTACCCTTGCCTGAGACTGAAGCCAACAATACAGCAAGCAGAGTAGAGATACTTAAACAGACAGACACTTAATGTCATCTTGTAAATCTGGATCCAACCACATCCAAAAGCTCTTGAGCTTTCCAATGACATTACTCAATAACTTCTATTATTTTAATTAATCTAGTTGACTGAGATTTCTGTATTTTCCAGTTGAAAAGTACCTGATTAATTCAGATACAGCTATGAGAGTTTAAAACAAGTTCCCTCATTGTGCTATGTTATTCTTATATGTATTGTTTTGCAAATATGTCTAGGCCTACAGCTTTATTTTTCCTTTCCAGTGAGAGCCAATATTTCCACATCAGAAAAAAGGAGAATAGCTAAATTACATGATATTTATGAAAATGTTCTCCACAGTGTTGTATACATTGTAGGACCCTAAAATACAAATTTAGACAGATGATTTTAAAACATGCTCATGAAGAGGTCCTTAGTGACTTATCTCAGAACTGGAAACTTACCCAGAAATTTCAAATGATGTTAACAACAAGGGGTGTGACCAGGATTTCCTGGTTCCCACAATGTACCATGATCTCCCCACAAATAGAATGTAGACAATCAATCTGCTTTTGAAATCACATTTATTCAGCTGTGTGTATAATAACTCTAGATGCTGGTATATTACATTAATTTCTGAATCTGATGTCATGAATAAGTATGTGAGAGCATGCTAAATTCTAGGCCTTTATAAAGGCTCCAAAGAAGTATCTTCAAATATCACCTGAGCTCGAAGAGCTTATAATTTTGTCTAATATCTTAGAAGATGGCACATGCGGAGTCACCTGATCATTAAAATGTAAGTGACTAATCAGAAATACCTCTCTTAACAAAATTTCCAGGGACAAGGAGGGAGTGAAACAGAATGATGGTTAGAATAATTAGGTTAAATCACAATTTTGCCCAAAGAAGACCAGGAATAACACAAAACCAAATGGCAGTCGAATACAAAACCAGAACTCTAATAGTCATTTGTATTAGAAAAAGTGACAGAAAACATCTAATGTGTAATGACAATTAAGGAAAATTTGGTGGAAAAAATAGACAATAAATAAAAGTACAACATTACAAGTTAAAAGGAAAGGAAACACAATAAAACATGAAAGTGATTATAAGCTCTTTTCCAAAAATTTAAGCTACCTCAAATGGGACAGTCAAGTTTCTCTGAAAAGTAACTAGAAGTCATAGAAAATATCCTGAACCTCAGAGGTGCATTGGAGACATTACAGAACAGTGTTTTTGTTGAAGACTGAAGTAGCTCAACAAAATGTATCAGAGACTACATTTTGACCATCCAAAGTGACTTTGCCACACTGACATTTTAGAATTGTTTTTCTTTAATTACTACTGAATTTGAAATTATGACTCTCGGGTACTTATACTTTCTTGGATCGACTTCGATTCCCTCCTTTTCAGAGGTTGCAAAGACCAGATGCTTGTACCAAAAGTAGCCTTGCTTCACACCTGAAATTAACTCAGTCAAAGAGTAATGCAGGTCAACCTCCTAAAGGTGACAAGGAATAGCTAAGGGATTCCCTGCCATGTTTCCTCATTTCAAACATGCTATCTTACATCAAAAAGATTGTATTAGAATATTAACCCAACATGATGATGAATAAAAGTGTTGCAGTTATTTTCCTACAATAACAAATTGAAATAAACTAAACACATGCATCCTGTTGTTTACTCACTCTCATATCCAGTGACATATATCTGAAATATGGCTAACTGGATGTTTTGTTTGGGAAGTGTGTAACATTTCTTAAGCACCATGTCAGATACTGTGTTAAAAGCTGTTTCATGCAAGGGATTTTACTGAAAATTCTAAAGCTAAATCCTATGAGTTTAGGATTATTGTTATTCCTATTTTACAGATGGAAAAAGTATGCACTATTGAGTACTGGAAGCATTTAATGTTTTACTGAGATCTGAGCATTTGCCTTGATAGCTGGTCTGAGGTGCCCCCAAAGCGGTTTGTGCTGCTCTTATAATTATGAAGATGGGTCTCTTTTTGTGGTAAATGGAATGAATGGTCCAAATTTTTAGCTCTGCTATTAAAAAATGATTCTTCCACACCCTTGCCATGACTTAATGGTGGTTGGAGCATTATCTTCTCATCATTTGATTTTAGCCTGAGACTTGTAATTTGATTTGACCAGTGGAATGTTGACAGATGCAAAGCAAGCAGAAACCTGAATTGTGTTCATGGGTAAGACTGGTACTTTTGTGCTCTGATAATCTCTCATGAGAAGAACATATCCTAAATAGCTTTACCACTTCATCCTAAAGCCAAGGCATGACCCAATAGCTTAGAGCCAAATGCAGCTGAATTGCATTCTAAAACAAAGCTGTCCAGCTGAACCCAGCCTATGTAAACTAAATTGCTTATTGTTTTAAGCCATTGAGTTTGGGGATGACTTATTAGGCAGCACTGTTGTGATAATATCTGACTGATACCCTGTTACCACCACCTGTTGTCACCGCCACCATTACAGGTGAAGGATTAATTATAGAGTGGTTGCTCCATGTTCATTCTATAGCTTATGGACACAATATGATAATGCCTTGCCTCAAGTCCTAACCTTACCTTGTGAATTCTTCCATTCCTCTCTGAGTCTTCCCTGTAGCTTCTGAGGCATGAGTTGTCTAAGAAACTGATGTGTCTTGTATTTGTGCAACAGTTCATGAGGATCAAACTTTACCAATGGGAAATGGCCTGAGAAGATAAATTTCTCTCCCTTCTTCCTGTGAATAGATTGTTTAGATAGAGAGTATTAGAATAAGATCTGACTTCTCTGAAAATGTCCCACCAAATCAAGCTATCAACATGGTCTGGCCAAATCAGTGATGCATTTTGCCTTGTTTTTCCTAAGACACCTGGGCTGAGATTAAAAGGCTAATTACATTTTCCAAGTTCAGTGAATGAGTAAGTGGGATAATTAGTACTTGAACTCAAGATTTCTGATTTCAAAACTAAATACTAAACCATTGTGTTATATTGCACTATTTTAAATTGTCTTAACACTTTAAAAATAAAATAAAAAATAACTTCTGTTAATTTGGCCATTAGTCATTATTTAGTGGGCAAATTTTGGATGTAAGAAATTTGGAAGTAATTTTACGTGACTAAAAAAAAAAAGAATACATAAATACCAGAGCAAAAGAATATTGAAATTAAATAGTAAGTTCAAAGACTGTTTACTAGAGCTATTTTATCCTCTTATCAAAAATGAAAGAAATTATAGTTGAACAAATTTGATAACTTTCTCTACAGTGAGTAGTGTTCTTCTCTTTTTGACTTCTAAAATTCAGTTATCACACCCATGACTTCAAAGGAATTATCTTAAATATATCTTGTAAGTAACGTCTGAAACTCACCTATTTGCAAACCAAGAAGCTCTTTTGGAACAAAATATCTATGAGACATAGAAGATGTTGGAGGAAAGGAGTAGTGGGTATGCATCAGATGAAAACACCTCTCTTTCTCTTATAGGGTACTCTTATTTTGTGAATATGTTATAGATGCAAAATGGCTAAGGTACAAGCAAAGACTTGAACACGATTTATTCCCAGTGCTTGTGTCTTGGGAAGAGAAATAGAAAGGGAAGATTCATTTCAATAGTCACCATGGATTGTTTCATAGTGATTTAGGTTAGTTGATCTTATTCAGTGATTCCATGCCTGGCTACAGATTTGGACCACTTGCAAAGTTTAAAAAATGCGTATTCCTTTACTCCACTGCAGCCTCTCCAAAATATTAGAGAAAAGATTACACTCAGGGCCCAACTGGGGTTGGGGAAATGGGGATTATGAAATTTACTAAAATACCTTTTGCTTTCATTGGGATTTAGGAGACCAAAAGACCGACCTTTGGATAAGATAGTTTATGTATACAATTACATGATGATTTTATTTTTTGGTTCCTTCAAGTTTTAAGCAAATACTGTTTTGGGTTGTGTCAACCCCTCAGCTCTGATGAGGAAAACAAGGAAAAAGATTTAGACCCATGATTTTAAAGATAAATCAACATATTTCTGAAAGACTAAGCTTGGAAGTATCGGGTGATTAACGTATCTTAAAATGAAAGTAAGACAATCTAATATGCATGTTAATTACTGGGTACTGTGCTAAGTATTTGATATATGCAAGCTTAAAGTAAATAATTTGCCCCTACTTCCAGATAATAATGTTGAGGATTAGCAAGGCTAAATTATTTACCAAAGACCACATGACATGTAAGAAAGGCAACGGAGTCCAAAATTAGGTCAGTTTTATTTCTTGGTAGAAGCTCCTAATCACTAGATTGTACTACTTCAAAATGAAAAGCATTTTAAAGGAGAGACAGTGTCAAAGTGGAAATACTGGGGATACCTTTTAGAATTCATGTGTAATCAAATCATGGCAAGTTTTTTCTTCTTTAAAAAGGAAGATCTGTCTGCCTACTGTAAAATATGCAGAAGTAATCCTTGTAACTTTATTACTTAAAAAGTAACCTATACTTACAGTGTATATGTCTATTGAAATGTTTGTCTTTATATTCACATAAATCATCAAAGATATTTATTTTACTTATAAAACAGTACTTCTAAAGGGTGTATTGCCATACTAGTCAGTCCATCTTATTCTTGGAGGGATATGCCATTCTAAACGTCAGAACATTTATCTTTATCACAGATCATTTGGCACATGTTACATGTGGTCTTCTATTTCACAGTGATTGTTGTGGGTGAACATCTAAACTATTTGTTAATTTTATGTTACCCTTTGGAAAACAAATGAAAGGCTACCCCCTTCCACATCTGGTGCTATTTCAGAATTAAATGAAGGTTTTAGTTTATACATTCTCTGCAATAACAGGTTGCATTTGAAAGATAATTTGAAATATGGGACTGCATATTTCCACAGAATGTTAGCAAAAAGAATAGCTCCCTATATTTTACATTGAATTTAGACAATATTCTAAAGCAGTTAAATTTCCCAAACCAGACACTGATACCCCTTTTCTGTTGCCTACATTATAAAGCTTTCTTGAAAAGTAACTTAAAAGAATGCTTTAATTTTGGTAACGTTGTTTAGGAAAGCCACTGTTACTATTTTAGAGTGACATTGACTTTCCAGTGATACACATATGATTATAGTTTTATGAAATATGCCTGTTCATATGTTCTACATTTACAATGACTTAATATTGCCTAATTTTTTGATTCATACACTTGAAATTATATTCATTTCCTTCATAAAACATATAGTTTCTAAATTTTTATTTAAATGTACCATTTTATAGAAAAGTGTACAAAGTATATATACAATATATACATATAGTATATGCATATATAATATATACTATAATATATAAACGCACTCCCATGTACAACCAGCATCCATATCAAGAAACAGAATACTACCTATACCCCAGAAACTCCATGGGGCCATTAACAATCCCTAATATAACATTTATTCTGATTTTTAACACTTTACTTTTGACTACTTTTGACATTTATGTGTAGAATTATACAGTAATTATTCTTATACTTGGCTTTTCCATTCAAGATTATTTTTGTGAATTTCATCCATGCTGTTTTTTTATAGTAATAATTTGTTCATTTGCGTTGCTTAATACTCCATTGGAAAAATGTATTACAATTAATATTATGGTTGACAAACGTTGAGCCTGTTTCCAGTTTTTAGCTGTTTTTTAATAATGCTGCTATAAAACTTATTGCACATGTCCTTGATACATGTACAGTAACGGGCACATATGTACTCATTTCTATCGTGATCACACCTGGGGTGACGTTGCTGAGTCCTAGGTTTTGCATGACTTCAAATTTAGTGGATACTGCTAACCTGATTTCCCAAGTAATTTTACCAGTTTCACTCCCACCAGTCAACTAAAAGTGTGTTAAATGTTTTTCACCCTTACCGACACTTGATATCATATGTCATTTCTGAATAACTATTTTGGTAAATGTGCATAAATATAAAATTGTGGTTTTACTTCATGCTTCTTTGATGACTAATGAAGTTGAGCACCTTGTCATATGTATGCTGATCATTTGTGTATCTTTTTTTCATGAGATACCTATCCATGTATTTTGTCAAAATTTTTACTAGTTTGTCTATCTATTAAAAATGTTCTTGTAAGAGGTATTTATGCATTCTGGACATAAATCCTTTGTCCAATATAAGTCTTCAAAACTTTTCTCCAATCTATGGCATGCCACTACATTTTCTTAGTGGTGTCTTTTGATGAACAACAGATATTATTTTAACACAGTTCTTCATTTTAATGTAGTGCAGTATGTTGCATTTTTCCTATGTGGTTAGTGTTTTTGCATACTGTTGAAGAAATCCTTGCTTACCCCAAGATCATGAGATTTTATTCATGTTTCCTCCTAAAACCTCTATATTTTTTCATTCACGTTTAAGTATATAATTCATGTCAACTTAATTTTTACGCATGTTTTGAGGAATGGGTCAATATATTCTTTTCTGTAGTGATCTTCAATTGATTCGGCATCATTTGGAAAAGCCCATCTTCTCACCATTCTGTAGATGGGTTTTCATCATTTATTTGTTAATCTTTTTCTGTATTAGTATTTTTGTATACCTGTGCACTAATACAACACTATCTTGAACATTAGAGCATTACAATAGTTCTTGTTGGATTTTTCTCATTTTCTATAAACTTTCCTTGGTTATTCTTGGCCTTTTGAATTTCTGTGCACATTTTAGAATTAGCTTGTTATGTGTGTGTGTGTGTGTGTGTGTGTGTGTACATACTTTATAATAATTCTACCATATATATTTGGATAGATTTTTGGATGGGATTACATTGAGTTTATATTCTAATCTATGGAGACTTGACATTTTTAGAGCATCACTTTGGTGAAAGCCCTCAAGCAAAGAGATGCAGATACTAGCAGTTGAAAGGACTGGCAGATATTAGCAGCTGAAAGGACTGGCAGATATTAGCAGTTGAAAGGACTGGAAGACAGCTGGAGTACACTGTAATGGTAAAGCCAGAGTGAAATGAATCAGGCACTGGCAGTATGGGCTAGAGTCCACACTTTTCATGTTCCGATTCATACATATCCTATGTTAAGTTGATTCTGTCCTGTTATTGTTTCTCTAAAGCAGTGACCAATAACAATTTATAGAAAAGAGGATCTAGTGGGACAAGCTGTGATTGTTTCTGAACCAAAAACTGTTGTTCATCATCTTCCTCCTCAACTACTCCTACATTCCCCTCAACTCTCAGTCAGTACTTCGATGGCCTGGCAGGCCTGGCAGGGAGATTCAGACCTTCATCACTCAAAGGTCTGAACTCTTATGGTTATTACGCCCTTTTCAGGCCATGATTGCTATAAATGCCCATTTTTGACTATTACTGGATGTGGAAGCAAAATAGACACCCCGGTGAATCCCTCAAGTTTCAGACATGTTTCTCTCTCCCTCCATTATGAAGTAGATTTGAAGAGCACCAAATGACCGTGTACATTTATGTGGAAAGAAAACAAGAACTGCTCAAGTACATCACTTGGAATGATAATGAGATCAATCACTGTTACCTCCAATTTTTTTTTTTTTTGCCCCATACCTCAATATTCTGCATACAACACCGCTGTAACATGCCCAACCCCGCAAGTCATCCTTATGCTAGTGCTTCAGCTGCCACTCCAAGAAGCCATGCCAACCTTCTGTAAGTCCAGCATCTGATAGGCGGTGGACCAGTGGATTCCTCAGTGTGAAACAACATTGTGCATTCCACACAATGATCAGTCAGACATTCTCTGAGTCCCTGGACTCACCTGGCCAAAGCTTTGTGGGTAGAAAAAGCAATCCCCCATAACTGGACTACATATCAATCTTAGTAAGGAGAGTTACTGTCCCCTCCAGGGCAGAAAGGGTCAGATGTACTCACTGCTATCAAGGAGTGGGATGAGTTTATTTTACAGGTGAGACAATACCATATGGAAGACTCAGTGTTAATTTTTGCTGCTTTTGGGGACATTCAGTGATTGGTCTTAGTGAGAACAAATACATACTGTTAGATTTGTCCATACCCTTTATCCTGGCCACCAGGCTATTCTGTTCATGTACCCATTGTGAAAACACTAGGATGATGAGAGGAGAAGTTGGCTAGTCTCCACGAGATGAGTCAGTTTATCTATTTGACTTCTTGGCACCTCTGCTGCAGTGGGTGTTCTTGAGTGGATATTGATAGGAGACACAAAGAAGCACATACTTTTCTCACATCTCCCTTTAACAATTCCTTGAGAAGAAGTCTCTTAAGGAAATGATAGTTTTGGTGCTTGACAAGGGAAATGTTATGTAATTTTAGAGCATGGAGCATTATCAAGGGAGTAGAGAATGTAGGAGACCAAAGTGGAAATTTCCTGATAAGCCAGAGAAGGGCAGAAGACTTCTAAGTTTGCAGAATTCTACACCAGGAAGTGATAAAATGTTAAAAAAAAAAAAAAAAAAAAAGACATAATACTTGCACTTCTCCGACAACTCAGCCCAGAGCTGGGCCTAGATATGAAAAAATTGCATACTTATGTCGTATTTATCATCCTAACCTCATGGTCACTTAAGTAGCATGAATGGTACACTATTTTCTGCAGTAAATCAATACCTGAATCACATTTTCATTTTTATTAAATATCTATTCAAATACATTTCCACGTGTGTGTGTGTGTGTGTGTGTGTATGTGTGTGTATATATATATTAGTGTGTGTGTGGTACTGAGAAATATTGCAAGTTTTGGAGCCAGAAAAACCAGGTTCAGATTTTATCTCTATAATTTTCCATGATTATTTAAATTATCTGAGACAATGAATACAGAGCCAGTCACAAAGCTGGGACTTGCGAAATGCTAATGGATATTATTATCAGTATTATTTATCATACCCTGAAGGAATTTAATAGATGATTAATTAATTCTAGAATTGCCACCATATACTCTAGACAAAAACATCGTTCAACCTTTGAAAGGGAAATGTTATTATTTTTTAAAGAAATAGATTAAATGTCACTATTTACATGTTTTGTACTGACATTTCCAAAGGAGGCATATTTGGCCTGAAAGTTTCCAGAAAACAAGACCGGTACATTATTTATTTTATAGTTTTCTGTTCCTTTGCTCAAATCAAGTATGCATTAGTTGCTGCTACTTCCTCAAGGGTAGTTTATTTATCAGGCTACCTAGACAATACTGACTTTTAAATTTAGGAAAGGAAGTTAATGTTCTTTCCAGAGGAATACTTACATCAATATTTTAGTCATTCATACGGGTCATGTAAAGCTGCAGTTTAAAATTCCCAACACACTGTGGCTTAGACATTTTATGACTCCAAGCATTCAGGATAGTTGACTTATTAACTAAAAGATAATGTTTAACTTCTGTGGTTCTTGCCAAAAAGATGAATTCTGACTTGTCAAATTCACCTCTGGTTTTAGGGTCTGAGAAATTATTTTTGTAAAAGCATTTTTCCCAAGATATATTATAAAAGCCCCACCACTCTGTCAACATAGAGATTGCATTAGCTCAACTACACACACACACACACACACACACACAGCGATGCATTGCCATCATATGTACACAAACTTAAGTGATACAACCTACTACAGACCTTGGCTATATGATATAGCCTATTGCTCCTAGGCTGCAAACTCTGTATACCATGTTACGGTTCTAAATACTGTAGGCAACTGTAACACAGTGGTAAGCATCTTGTATCTTAACAGATCTAAACATAGAAAAGGTACAGTAAAAATATGTATAAAAGATTTAAAAATGGTACACCTGTATAGGCTACTTACAATGAATGGAGCTTGCAGGACCGGAAGTTGCTCT
This sequence comes from Rhinopithecus bieti, assembly GCF_001698545.2. Classification (NCBI taxonomy): domain Eukaryota; kingdom Metazoa; phylum Chordata; class Mammalia; order Primates; family Cercopithecidae; genus Rhinopithecus; species Rhinopithecus bieti. The sequence continues at coordinate 100,430 of NW_016816568.1, forward strand.
GGGTGAGTCACTGAGTGAGTGATGTGAAGGCCCAGGACATGACAGCATGACACAATAGACTTTATTAACACTATACAGTTAGTGTACACTAAATTTATGAAAAAAATTAATTGCCCTACAAAGTGACTATGGCTACAAGGCCACTAGACAATACGAATTTTTCAATTCCATTATAATCTTATGGAGTCACCACAGTATATGCAGTCCACCATAAAGCAAAACATTGTTATGTGTTGCATGACATATATATATATATATATATATATAAAATATATATATACGCATGCATACATACACACACGTACATATGTACGTACAAATAAAAGCAGCAACAATTGTTCTTTGTGTACTCCATTTGACTGTAATGCTTTTAAAACCACAAAACATAATATATTATACAGGTAAGTCATAAAATATTAGTTAAATATTTTTGCTCAAGTTTCAGTTGCGGAGACTAGAATGCTCTTGAATGAATTTGAGCAGAGATAGATTTATTACAGCATATTTAAAGACTTACAAAATCATTGCAGTTGCTGATGAAATAGTTTTAGTGTAAATCAGTACTTCAGGTTAACTCTCCTGCTATGAATTGTGGACAAGCAGAACAACTAAAATGATTTATTTCATTGCTGTCATTCAAGCCAACACTGAAGAACTCTGTTATGTAATAGCCATCAGCTTTTGGCTGATGCCAGAATATCATGCAGAGAAAACCCCTTGTATGGTAAACAAACCTGAATGCAGTTCAGAGTTCTGAACTAAGGAATCTGGGAGGGGTTGACCTGGAAATTCATTATTCATCTATGAAGAACATCTGAGTCCCCCAACTCCCATGCTCTGTCTGATCCTCTCAGATACAGGGAATCGAGGCCCTTTGTTATGGGTTCAAGTTTTCCAGGTGGAAACTGCTAATGATAGGATGCTAAGTGAAAATGATGTATACACTGCATGCTTTTTGCAAGCTGTGTGGTTCTCCTCTCCAGTCCACCACCACTGGACTCCTCCCCTCTATGTAATCCCCCAGTAAAACCCTATGCCTTGTTTGCTGTCTCTGGGTCTCTTCCTCGACTTCTTAAACCTGATACCATCCCCACTGGAGTTAATAGGGGCTCAGCACGACACCTCACTTCTACCTCTGTTAACTAGAAGACAGACCACATTGTTTTCCTCACTGAATAACTGGTCATAGGGAACTTTCTATAAAGCCATAGGTGTGGATAAGTTCAAGACAATTAGGCAATGGGAACAGGGACCTTGAGAACCTTGCTAATGCAAATATTTACCCCTTCTGAAATGCTAGGGCCCATATCATACGTGCAATGTGTCCAGTGAAGAATGGCATGCTTCCATTCATGATTCAATTGATCAAATGACACTCAATTTGTAATGGGGTCAGGTGCTGGGTGGCTCATGCCTGTAATCCAAGCACTTTGGGAGGCTGAGAAAGATGGATCACTTGTGGTCAGGAGTTCGACCAGCCTGGGCAATATGGTGAAACCCCATCTCTACTAAAAATACAAAATTTAGCCAGGTGTGGTGACGTGCACCTGTAATTCCAACTACTCAGGAGGCTGAGGCAGGGTAATCGCTTGAACCTGGGAGACAAAATTTGCGGTGATCTGAGACTGCACCACTATACTCCAGGCTGTGTGACACAGTGAGACTCTGTCTCAAAAAACATAAATAAAAATAAAATAAAAATTTATGATGAGCAGTTTGGGTAGTGTAGTCCTTTTGTATTTCTGGGTTCAATATTTGCTATTTACTGAGGTTCAGAGGTAGACCAGAAGCTGAATTTTTCAAATTGAGACTAGTCCTTAGCAGAGGAAGGAATGGTCTTACTACAAACCATAGAGGCAATTCTATAGTGTGATTGTTCTTTGGGACTGGTAAAAGGTACTACATGAAATTTTGATGTGTTGCACATTCATTACCACTGAATCTGCTTGGATATAAGCTCAAGTGGTAGTACACCTTATGTCATATTGTGCAGAGCTTCTCTTGCTTTGAATCCAACTTAAATCTTGCAATCTTGTGGGTTCCCTTTAAATGAGTGAAAGAGTAAATTACAGAATGATACATGTTGCATCCAAATTTCAAAGTCCGATAAATACTGTGATTCTTTACACAGCATAACTTTTCTCTAATTCTAGAGGAGACACCTGAGATGCCTCAGACCAAAGGACTCCTAGGTATTTTCTGATATGGTAAAAATTTCCTAGGATTTATTGTATGTCCTCTCTCATGCTTGTGTTTTAAGGCATTTATGGTTCCTCTTATTTTATGCTCACTTGGTCTAACAAACATATGACATCAACATAATGGGTGGTATAATGTTCTATAAGATATCGAAATGATCTGGACAATATAATATTAGAGAACAAGAGAGTCGACATAACTCTGAGGTAGGACAATGAAAGTATGCTGCTCTTCCTGCTATGTTAGCATTGTATTGATTATTTTTAATTATTGGGATAAGACAGAAAAGCATTTTCTAAGTCAATATCTACATAAGAAGTGCTGGCCAGGCACGGTGACTCATACCTATAATCCCAACACTTTGGGAGGCCAAGGCCTGTGGATCACCTGAGGTCAGGAGTTCAAGAGTAGCCTGTCCAATATGGTGAAACTCCATCTCTACTAAAAATACAAAAATTAGCTTGGCCTGTTGGCATGCACCTGTAGTCCTAGCTACTTGGGAGACTGGGAAAGGAGAGTTGCTTGAACCCAGGAGGCAGAGGTTGCAGTGAGCCCAGGTCGCGTCATTGCACTCCAGCTGGGGTGACAGAGTAAGACTCCATCTAAAAAAAAAAAAAAAAAAGAAAGAGGTGCCAAGGGCTTGTCAATTTGCTATTGGAAATATAGTTGAATACTTCAAGGTACATATAATTACTTTTGATTTCTGTGTGTGGTATCTTTCTATCAAATCAGTCTTTCATGTGACCATCATGTGCCCCAACATTAATCAAAGGATTACATTTGTGTTTTGTATTTGTGTTAGTTGAGAGTTAGTGTCTAATTGTCCTCAGAAATTCTAGGTATTTCTCTTTTCTTAGTACAGTCACATTCGAAAAATATCTGCAGATCACCCTGGGTAAGATTTGGAGGACAGTTTATATTGTGGAGTCCCTCTCAATCAAGGAGTTCCAGGTCTAGCAACTGGCTTATGTCTGTGAATTAAGTAGGAGGCTATAAATTTGGGTTTCTTCCCACTAGATCTGGAATTTTTCAGCATGTTGCATTGTTCAACAACTGCCCACTTATTTTATCCCTAGGAACTATATGATTAATTAGACTTCATCACAAATTTATGTGGGTCTAAAACACCTTGATTATCACTCCATCTTGGGCCAATTGTGGAAATTGTACTCTTAAACACTGTCACCAGATCCCTTCCACCTATGGAACTTATCTATAGAGCACAGCTATCACAGTGTTTTTCAAAGTGAATTCCTCCCTCAACAATGAATCTCTTAATTTCTTAATGAAAGATGTGTCTTTCAAATCCTCCCAGGAGCCATGGTTAGGGGCTGATCATTAGATTGCACACTGTGATCTACCGCACTGTTTCCATTTTCCAGACCTTACAAATCCCTTCCATTACATCAGGAGTCAGCAAACTTTTTCTGTAAAGAGCCAGATAGTGATTATTTTAGGCTTTTTGAGTCAGTCAGTCTCTGTCACAGTTGCTCAACTCACTATTGTAGTGTTGTCATAGGCAGTGCTATAAAAGCAACCATAGTCCATTGGCGTGGCTTTCAATAACACTATTCACAACAGGTAGTGTGTTGGATCTGGCCTGTGGACCATAGTTTGCCAACTCCTGCTCTACAATACATCAAGGAAGTTCTAGCATTTCAACCTCATCAAATGTAGGCTACTGAAAAGCTTAATCCTCACAAATCAAACTAGCATACACAATACTTCAAGGTTCTCAAGGCAAAACATTAAGTCTCATGTCAACAGATTGGGCCTAGTCTACCTAGAATCTGTTCTAATATTTCAAGAATTTGTTCTATTCTCATACATGTCTCTTCACTGCTAACATAAATTAAAAAAAAACAACTCTCATGTCTTTTGTGTGTAAGCTATAACGTACTTAAGCATGCCTTCCACTTCTTCGGTCCGTAATGAGAACTTGGGCTTATTTGGGACCCAGACACAATGAGAATGTTTAGGAGTCCTGTAGAGATTTGGCATTCCTTTATGAGGCAACATTCCTAGGGTAATATCATGGAATGTTTTTCATGGAATTGAATGTTTCTTCCGTTGGAGAACAGGAGAGGCTGCTTCTACTTTGAAAGAAAGTTCCCGGGGACTTAGGACTTCAAAGTTCTCAGTTGCACCCATTTACCGTAGTTTTTCCCAATCCATGTCTCAGGGTTTTCAGTCTTTTATAACCAATGCTTTACCTTAGCATCAGAGACCCCAGATAATTATGCCTAAATTAATAGATTTGGCTAAATTATCTTCTTTATTGACAATCATGATTCTAGGAAGGGGTCAATATAAATGAGCAAAGCTTTGCAATTCAATTCATTTGCAAGGAGACCTTGTAAATCTTTCACTTGAGGTAGTTACCACATAAATGGATACAAAATCTCATGCTCTCAAAGGAACATAATCTCATGCTCTCAAAGGAACATACCTCAAAATAATAAGAACAATCTATGACAAATCGACAGCCAACATCGTAATGAACAGGCAAAAGCTAGAACCATTCTCCTTGAGAACTGGAACCAGACAATGATGCCCAGTCTCACCACTCTTATTCAACATAGTACTAGAAGTTCTAGCCAGAAAAATTGGGCAAGAGAAAGAAATAAAAGGCATCAAACTATCTTTCTTCACTGACAGTATTATTCAATACCCTAGAAAGTTCTAAAGATCCCGCCAAAGGTGTCCTGAACTGAAAAACGACTTCAGTAAAGTTTCAGGATATAAAATCAGTGTTCAAAAATCAGTGGCATTTCTTTACACCAATAACATTCTAGCTGAGAACCAAATCAAGAACACAATTCCATTTACAATAGCCACAAAAGAATGAAATACCTACGAATACATCTAACCAAGGAAGTGAAAGATCTCTATAAGGAGAACTGCAAAACACTGCTAAAAGAAATCTAAGATGACATAAATAAATAGAAGAACATTCCATGCTCATGAATTGGAGGAATCAGTGTTGTTAAAATGCTCAAAGTAATTTACGGATTCAACACTATTCCTATCAAACTACCAATGTCAGTTTTCACAGAACTAGAAAAACTATTTTAAAATTCATATGGAACAAAGAGCCTAAAAAGCCAAAGCAATTATAAGGAGAAAGAACAAAGCTAAAGGCATCACATTACCTGACTTCAAACTATACTAGTAGGTCATGGTAACAAAAGCAGCCTGATACTAGCACAAAAACAGACCAATACACTAATGGAAATGAATATGAAACACAGAAATAAAGCTACACACCTACAACCATTGGATCTTTGATGAAATAAACAAAAATAAGCAATGGAGAAAGGGCTTTCTATTTAATAAATGGTGCTAGTATAACTGGCAATATGCAGAAGAATAAAACAGGAACCCAGCCTATCACGATTTACAAAAGTTAACTTGACTGGGCATGGTGGCTCATGCCTATAATCCCAGCACTTTGGGAGGCAGAGGTGAGCAGATCACTTGAGGTCAGGAGTTCCAGATAGCCTGGCCAATATGGTGAAACCCCATCTCTACTAAAATATACAAAAATTAGCTGGAATTGGTGGCGAGCACCTGTAATCCCAGCTACTCAGGAGGTTGGAGCAGGAGAATGGCTTGAACCCAGAAGATGAAGGTGGCAGTAAGCCAAGATTGCGCCACTGCACTCCAGTCTGGGTGACAGAGAGAGACTTCGTAAATACATACATACATACATACATACATACATACATACATACATACATAAATGTTAACTCAAGATGGGTTAAAGATTTACATGTAAGACCCCAAACCATAAAAATAATGGAAGAAAACCTAGGAAATACCCTTGTTGATATTGGCCTTGCCAAAAAAATTATGGCTAAATCCTCAAAAGCAATTGTAACACAAACAAAAAATTGACAAGTGGGACTACTTAAAGAGCTTCTGCACAGCAAAAAAACCATCAACATAGTAAACACACAACTTGAGAATGGGAGAAAGTATTTACAAACTATGCATTTGATAAAGGTCTAATGTCCAGAATCTGTAAGAAACTTAAATCAACATGCAAAAAACAATCCCACTAAAAACTGGGCAAAGTACATGAAAAGACACTTATCAAAAGAAAACATACAAGTAGTTAACAAACATATGATGATGACATCACTCACCATCAGAGAAATGCAAATCAAAACCACAATGAGGTATCATCTCACACCAGTAGAATAGTTATTACTAAAAAGGTCAAAAAACAACAGATGCTGGTGAGACTGTGGAGAAAAGGGAATGCTTATACACTGTTGGTGAGAATGTAAAGTAGTTCAGCCACAATGGAAAGCAGTTTGAAGATTTTTCAAAGAATTTTAAACAGAACTACCATTCAACCCAGCAATCCCATTACTGGGTATTTACCCAAAGGAAAATACATTCTTCTACCAAAAAGAAACATGTACTCATATGTTTAATCTTAGGACTATTCCCAATAGCAAAGACATAGAATCAACCTAGGGGCCCACCAATGGTGGATTTGATTTTTAAAAATGTGGTACATATACACTATGGGATACTGCACAGCCATCTAAAAAGAATAAAATCGTGCCCTCTGTGGCAATATGGATGCAGCTAAAGGCCATTAACCTAAGTGAATTAACACAAAAGCAGAAAACCAAATATCACATGTTCTCACTTATAAGTGGAAGCTAAATGCTGGGAACACATAGACATACGTATAGCAACAATAGACACCGAAGACTACAAGAGAGGGGAGGGAATGAGGGGGACAAGAGGTGAAAAACTACCTATTGCCTACTGTGCTCAGTACCTGGGTGGTGGGTTCAATTGTACCCCAAACCTCAGCATCACGCAGTATACCCTTGTTATAAACCTGCACATGTACCCCTTAAATCTAAAATAAAAGCTCTTTAAAATTATATTTTTTTCTTTCTTTTTTTTTTTTTTGAGACGGAGTCTCGCTCTGTCGCCCAGGCTGGAGTGCAGTGGCCGGATCTCAGCTCACGACAAGCTCCGCCTCCCGCGTTTATGCCATTCTCCTGCCTCAGCCTCCCGAGTAGCTGGGACTACAGGCGCCGCCACCTCGCCAGGCTAGTTTTTTTTTTATTTTTTAGTAGAGACAAGGTTTCACCGTGTTGGCCAGGATGGTCTCGATCTCCTAACCTCGTGATCCGCCCGTCTCGGCCTCCCAAAGTGCTGGGATTACAGGCTTGAGCCACCGCACCCGGCAAAATTATGTTTTTATATTAAAATTTCAAAGTACACACACCAAAAAAGAAGCTTTCAGCATGAGTTGCTAATGCTTAGCTTGTCCCACAAAATTTTAGATTCACACTTTAAAACCATAGTGATTATTGAGTTCTCTTTGAATTCTCTGTGGCGTATTACATTTGTATTTGGAACAAAAGCAAAGCACCAGTTGAGTCCTTCTTGATAAGAAAATCAATTAATAGCAGAAGCAAAACAATAAAACGCTAATATTTCAAGGAATATTTAAGACTGATGGCTTCTTACATTTGACTCCATTAAATCTTATTCTGGGGATTTTCTTTCCAGCAAATTAGTTCTGAATCTTCCCACTTCTCCTGGGAACCATATGGAATGATAAAGAGAACAGTAATAGATAGCATCAGATATTATGTTTCCTTTCCATTATTTAGAGTTGCTCCTATGAACATGCTCTCCATCCTATACAGTCTGGAGAGCCCTCAGGTTTACATTTAGGTGGAACCATATAAATAATTGTCACCTGACAATGTGAGCAAAAGTAAATATGTGTCAATTCAGGGTTCAGGGGCTTAAGAAAGTGACTATATCTACCTTGCATTTTCTTCCTCTTCTAGCTGAGTATGGAGGACTCTGAGGTCCAACCTGATAGAACAACAATATAGAAAAAGCATAGATGCCCTAAATCATCAAGTGGATGAAGGATGTCGATCAAGAACTCTCACATTGGGCTTTTTCATGAACAAGAAACAAACTTTCCTATTTTTTGGTCTCTGTTTTATTTTTTTCCTTAGAACAGCTAGTATTATCCTAAATAATACTAGCAGAGCAATACAAATCTCACATAAAAACTACCTTTTGCATACAAGTCCCAGTCTCACTGTTTGAAGTATATTTGCCTACCTTATGTGGTTTGTCGGCCCATTGTGCTATAAACTTGATTGATCAACATACTACTCTCAGATTATAATTAGTTAGCAAATCCACACAAAAAGTTATAAAGGCGACATAGAGATGAATACGGAATGGAGAGGAGGACTGAGGCCTGGAGGTCTCAAAAATCTATAGCTAATATTTGAGATAAAGCAAAAGAAAGTTTACTCTGAGACCTGATGTTCTTGATTGAATAGGGCAGGATCTGGGAACAGTGAAGAGAGAGGCATAGAAAATTTTAGGAAAGTACAGAGGTGGCAGATTTTAGAAAATGTTAGCAAACCTTAACATCTAAATATGGGTACACCAGGCTGGAAGATGATGTTTGCAAAGAGGTCTGTAAAACAGGCCAAGAGGTAGAAACCTTCCCAAAACAAGTTGGGATGTAAGGATCAGTAAAAGCAACCATGCAGAAAAGCCATATTTTGAAAAACAACAGATAAAGACACTTTTTAGTCATGAAGTTTGAAAAAGAGCCTTGGATATTCCTGTCCTCACTTTCAGAAAAAATCTTGCTACTAGTGCAGAAGAATCTATCCGAATATGAATATTAGATAAGAAATTTGGTCACACTCCACTTAAAGACACCACGAGACGTTAAGGTGAAAGTCAATATAACATTCTGGCAGATAACAAAACTTATCAAAATGTTGTCAACACTAAATAAAGTTATTGGAATGTAATAATATAGAAAGTATTCTTTGAACATCCAGACAAAAATTCTGAGTTACTTTTAAGCAAAAGAAAATTTCATGTAATTTTTTTTAATAACAAAGTCTACACCAGAAAAGAGATATTCAAGATACTTAAGGGGAGAAAAAGTGGACCAAAGATATTTTATCCACTCAAGCTGTCTAGTCTAAAGGCTACAGATAATTTTGAATATGAAGAAAATTAGGGAATATTGTATTAATGAGCCTTTCTGAAAAATTTAGTACAGAACAATTTTCATTCATCTAATGAGTGACAGGAAAAACTCAAAGAGGTGGCTATAAATTATGAATATATTTAATAGAAAATTTTCACTAAAAATACTGCAATAAAAGTAGCAGAATTATTTGTAAGTGTTAAATAATCTGAAAATACAGAAATGGCAACTAATGAAATTGACATGATAAGGGAGGGAAAGATGGAATGGTTCAAGTCAAAGTATGTTGTTTAAAGCTGACAAATTAAGTAGTAGAAGCTCAACCATATAAGAGTACAAAGGTAGACACAAAGAAAGATAATTGTTAAGATTGGAAGGTGAAGAGATGGAGAAAAGAGACTAAAAAGAAGGGGAAAAGACAATCTCTTCAACAAATGGTGCTTGGAAAACTGGATATCCATATGCAAAAAAATATAACTTGACCCCTCTCTCTTGCCATATACAAAAATCAAATCAAAATGGATCAAAGACTTAAATCTAAGACCTCAAACTATGAAACTACTACAAGAAAACATTGGAGAAAATCGCCAGGACATTGGTCTGGGCAAAGACTTCTTGAGCAATATTCTACAAGCACAGGCAACCAAAACAAACATAGACAAATGGTGTATTGGTTCGTTTTCATACTGCTGATAAAGGCATACCCGAAACTGGAAAAAAAGAGGTTTAATTGGACTTATGGCTCCACGGGGTTTGGGAGGCCTCAGAATCATGGCAGGAGGCGAAAGGCACTTCTTACATGGCGGTGGCAAGGGAAAAATGAGGAAGAAGCAAAAGCAGAAACCCCTGATAAATGCATCAAATCTTGTGAGACTCATTTACTATCACAAGAACAGCATGGGAAAGACTGGCCCTCATGATTCAATTACCTGGTTCCCTCCCACAACACGTGGTAATTCTGGGAGATAGCGCTCAAGCTGAGATTTTGGTGGGGACATAGACAAACGATATCAAATGGGTTCGCATCAAGTTAAAAAGCTTCTGCACAGCAAAGGATACAATCAACAAAGTGAAGAGACAACCCGCAGAATGGGAGGAAATATTTGCAAACTACCCATCTGACAAGCGATTAGTAACCAGAATCTGCAAGGAGCTCAAACACCGTGTAGGAAGAAAAAAAAACCTAATAATCCTATCTTAAATGGGCAGATGATTTGAATAGACATTTTATAAAAGAAGACGTAAAAGTGGCAAACAGGCATATGAAAAGGTACTCAGCATCACTGATCATCAGAGAAATGCAATCAAAACACAATGAGGTATCATCTCACTCCAGTTAAAATGGCTTATATCCAAAACATAGGCAATAACAAATGCTGGCAAGGGTGTGGAGAAAAGGGAAACCTTATACACCGTTGCTGCGAATGTAAATTAATACAACCAATATGTAGAACAGTTTAGAGTTTCCTCAAAAAACTAAAAATTGAACTACCATATGATTCAGCAATCCCACTGCTGAGTATATACACAGAAGAAAGGAAATCAGTATATTGAAGAGATGTCTGCATGCCTATGTTTGTTGAAGCACTGTTTACGATAGCAACCTAAGTGTCCATCAACTGATGAATGATTAAAGAAAATTTGGTGCATATACACAATGGGGTATTATTCAGCTATGAACAAGAATGATATCTTGTCGTTTGCAACTGCATGGATAGAATTGGAGATCATTACATTAAGTGAAATAAGCCAGGCACAGAAGGACAAGCATCACATGTTCTCACTTATTTGTGAGATCAAAAATCAAATCAATTGCACTCATCGACATAGAGAGTAGAAGAATGGTTACCAGAGGCTGGGAAGGGTAGGGGGAGACTTAGGGTAAGGTGGGAATGGTTAATGGGTATTAAAAAAATAGAAAAAAATAAATAAGACCTACTATTTGATAGCACAACAGGATGACTGCAGTCGATAATATCTTAATTGTATATTTTAAAGTCAATATAATTGGATTATGTGTAATTCAAAGGATAAATGCTTGAGGGGATGGATACCCCATTCTCCATGATGCGCTTATTTCACATTGCATCCCTGTATCAAAACACTTCATGTAGCCCATAAATATATACACCTACCATGTACCACAAAAAAATTTTAAATAATTTAAAATTTTTTAAAATGGTAAAAAACTACATGCTATGTACTATTGTACTTCATATCAAAGCAAAAGTATCAGGATAAGCCTTGCTATATAAATACAAACTAATTATCAGAAAAGCCACATAAAAAAGAAAGAAAATAGTAAAAATGATTTATAAAACATGAAATAAAATGAAGAACAGAAACCAACTTACTGTCATACCAGTAAACATTATTGGGCTTAATTCACTTAGAAGAAAACTATTTCAAACTTTTTTCAATGCAATTACTAAGTGAAAAACAACAGGACACTTTACAATGCTGAAGTTTACTATTCGTAAATATGATACAGAAATTTTGGATGCTTATATTTCAAATAGCACAGAATAACCATAATAAAGCAGAAATATCAATACACTAACCATAGATGATTTAAATACATACTTCCCAGTCTACAGAGAAATAAAGTAGCTATAAAATAAGTTAGAATGTGAAAGATATAAACAGTTTTAGTAATATTTATCTTATTTCAAACTTTGTTGCACCCGCATAGGGAATGATACTCCTTTTCAAGTACACATAAAATATCCACAAAATAAATCATGTATATGATTTTCTGAGGCAATGGACAACAGTTGGGGAAAATAATAGGTAATCAATAAACTTAAAAGGAAATTGTGCAAAATGAAATGACTATAAAGTGCTTAGAAAAGGCCCTACACATTCCTGGGAATCTAGAAGATCACGCACATGCATAGGAATGGATCTATAATGTTCAGGACTGTTCAAATGCTTAGTAAAGTACTGAAAAGGTCCTCATTTTATTTTGGCCTAATTTTGATATTCTGTGCAAAGAAATGAAGGCTAAGACAAAGTTGTCAACTGCCTGGATGAATGTTAAAAAGGTGTTTGAATGCACACACACTCTCAGAAAACTCTGGGAGACTTATTTGTTGAAGTCCTTTAAGAAAGTTTCTGTTCAGTCATTAGGTGAGATAACCAAGTAGAGATTTTAGTGACCACAACTGACAAAGAATACAGACTTTTAAAAAATTATTTCAGAAATGTTGTTATATAACAACAATAACAACTAATACCAACAACAATAAACCATGAGGAGGGAGGATAATCTGTGTTCCAGAGTTACCACATTAATCATTTTAAATGCCCTTGTTTCAACAAAAATTATGAAACATGAAAAGTAACAAAACAACAAAGTTCCATGCACAAGAGAAGAGAAAAACAGTCAATGCAAGCTATCTATTAGGAAGTCTGAGTGTTGGATTTACTAGACAAAGATTTTAAATCAGCTATTTAAATTATATCCAGAAAACTAAAGGAAACTGTAAGAAGAACTAAAGGAAATAAGAATACTATTACACCAATCCTTTGCCCACTTTTTGATGGGGTTGTTTCTTTCCTGTAAATTTGTTTGAGTTATTTGTAGGTTCTGAATATTAGCCCTTTGTCAGATGAGTAGATTGCAAACATTTTCTCCCATTCTGTAGGTTGCCTATTCACTCTGACGGTAGTTTCTTTTGCTGTGCAGAAGCTCTTTAGTTTCATTAGATCCCATTTGTCATTATGGCTTTTGTTGCCGTTACTTTTGGTATTTTAGACATGAAGTCCTTGCCCATGCCTATGTCCTGAATGGTATTACCTAGGTTTTCTTCTAGGGTTTTATGGTT
>NW_016816568.1:113866-127567 GCF_001698545.2 Rhinopithecus bieti
TGTCTGTTACTGGTGTATAAGAATGCTTGTGATTTTTGCACATTAATTTTGTATCCTGAGACTTTGCTGAAGTTGCTTATCAGCTTAAGGAGATTTTGGGCTGAGACAATGGGGTTTTCTAAATATACAATCATGTCATCTGCAAACAGGTACAATTTGACTTCCTCTTTTCCTAATTTATACCCTTTATTTCTTTCTCATGCCTGATTGCCCTGGCCAGAACTTCCAACACTATGAATAGGAATGGCGAGAGATGACATCCCTGTCTTGTGCCAGTTTTCAAGGGGAATGCTTCCAGTTTTTGCCCATTCCATGTGATATTAGCTGTGGGTTTGTCATAAATAGACCTTATTATTTTGAGATATGTTCCACAGACACTTCTCAGAAGAAGATGCAGCCAACAGACACATGAAAAAATGCTCATCATCACTAGCCATCAGAGAAGTACAAATCAAAATCAAAATGAGATGCCATCTCACACCAGTTAGAATGGCGATCATTAAAAAGTCAGGAAACAACGGGTGCTGGAGAGGATGTGAAGAAATAGGAACACTTTTACACTGTTGGTGGGACTCTAAACTAGTTCAACCATTGTGGAAGATAGTGTGGCAATTCCTCAAGGATCTAGAACTAGAAATACCATTTGACCCAGTCATCCCATTACTGGATATACACCCAAAGGATTATAAATCACTCTGTTATAAAGACACATGCACACGTATTTTTATTGCAGCACTACTCACAATAGCAAAGACTTGGAACCAACCCAAATGTCCATCAATGACAGACTGGATTAAGAAAATGTGGCACATATACACTATGGAATACTATGCAGCCATATAAAAGGATGAGTTCAGGTCTTCTGTAGGGACATGGATGCAGCTGGAAGCCATCATTCGCAGCAAATATCACAAGAACAGAAAACCAAACACCGCATGTTCTCACTCATAGGTGAGAATTGAACAATGAGAACACTTGGACACAGGAAGGGGAACATCACACACCGGGGCCTGTTGTATGGTGGGGGCCTGGGGAAGGGATAGCATTAGGAGATACACCTAATGTAAATGATGAGTTAATTGGTGCAGCACACCAACAAGGCACATGTATACATATGTAACAAACCTGCACGTTGTGTTGCCATCAAGAACTTTTAAGAACTTTTAAAGTTTTAATGTTCATATTCATATTACTGGAGATAAAAAGAATACTTTATACACTGCTGCATAACACTGGCAATTATGAATGACCCAGAATATAAAGTGATTTTATTTTCCATGTTCTACTAAAAACCTGAATTTTAAATATAGCAGTTGCAGAAAACATAAAGGGAATCATGATTTTGTTATTACATATTTTTAAATGACCCACTATATCAAGTTACCAAGGCTGATTGTGTGCCTAGATGCTTTATAGCATACATCATTGTTTTGAAACTTCTCTGAAAGGAGTAGATAATAATAATATCAATGACAAAAGCAAGCAAACAATAATACTTAACATTAATTGAGCATGAACTGTGTGACAATAATAAGCTAAGCACTTTTCCTGAATATTCTTATTTAATATTAATAATCTTATATGGTAGAGGCTGTTATTGTTCTCATTTCATAAATGTCTTATCCTGGTTACTTAGAAAACATAATGGTGCCAAATGCTTATGTACTTACACTTTTGGAAGAGTTCAAGCAGGAAAGCAGGAATCAGTGAAACGAATAAGGAAGGGAATAAAGGAGGCTCAATATGAGGGAGTATGTTATTGATCTGGCCACAGTTTCATGACAAACAACCTTTGAGAGGCTCTATGAAGGCTCTCATCTTCAGAGAGGCTCTATGAAGCTGCAGTATCTCCAAACAGTGCCAAAAGCAAGAAAGTGAAAAATTATCCACCTGATCCTATCTCCAGTTGGTCAAAATTTACCTCTGTAAGTATTAATTTGTCTGGATTTTGCATATTTGTGCACCAAGTGGATCTTATGATATCTCATAAATAAGTGTTACCAGGAAATCCCCACTGGGAAAGCAAGAGGCATTCAGCATTGGTATAAGGTGAGGCATTCAGGAATAAAGTTCCCTCCTCTTCAAATGCACACTAGGGATAGATATACTTAGCTACTGCTCACACCTCACATAGATTTACTGAAATGTGGTTTGAGGACCACTGTGAAAGTAAGGACCAAGTAAGAGATCCTAAAATTGTCTCCCTGCCAGTCAATATAGTAAATCAAAAGCAATACTAGAGTTATTTCCACTATTAAATAATTAAAAGATGTAGGGTAATATTCCCTATTGTATTTCCATTCAACTTACCTAAGTAAACCCTGTCGAAAAATGTGGATCGCAATAATGATAGTGGGATATAGTAACCAGGTAGAGAGATACCTTTCATATTTACTAAAGATACTCAACATAGCCTCTGGTACATGCTCTGAAGTTATTAATGTATTCTTCATTATTTATATCCATAGGACAGATCAAAAGCAGTTCACTTCTATGTTATTTCTTCTTCATGTTAGATTCCCTGTTAACTCTCTTGTTAACAGGTGAGCTAATCTGGTTCTGGTGTATTAAGGCTTATAGATGTTGGTTATTCTGTATACCTTTGAATATTCATGATAAAGGTAGAGATTCCAGCCAGTGCACTAACATCTCTCAGTTACCCCATTCTCCACTGAAGGTTAGGAATGTGAAAAAAGACTGAATCACATTTTCCTCCATCTGGTTTCAGCATTTTTACCCACTACCTTCAGCAGAAGGGGCTAAGTGGGTTGAGCAAAATGACTTGAACAACATGGGATTGCCCCCAGACCCCAATGCACCAGGGTAAGAGAAGTCTATCCAATTCACATTGGGATCCTGAGCAAGTATAGGTCTTGAGGTTGGGGAGTCTTCCCACCATTCTATTCCCACATCTCACAGAGTCCATGTGTGGGCCATTTCTCTCCCTTTTCCTCCTCCTACTCCACACCAAGGGTTGAGATATCCTTCTCGTATCTCCAGTGTGCTTCTTCACAGAAATCTTATTCTTGCTATCTAGGAAAATGTAGTATCATAATAGTGAAGAAAATACGTTTTTCATGGAGGGAATAGTGAGGAAGCCAAATGTTTTTAAGAGATTAAGTAAGATAAAAGCAGAAATTTGTTCTTAATATTTAATCACAAAGTCTGTAGTCAGTCGTATTCTCAGTAAGCAGTGTCTGGGACATTGTAGAAAGAGAAGATATACTGGAGTGGGTTGAGGAGTAAACAAGAGGTGAAGAAATAAGTACTAAATTCCACTTCGAAGTAGAGGAACACGTTTGAAAAGTGAATATGGGTCAAGGAAGTATTTTATTTATATGCAAAATAATTTGGCACTTTTAAATATTTATGTAAAGATAACATAAAAACAGAGGAGATGACAAATGCATGAGATACTAGAGACTGTCAATAAAGTGAGTTATTTATCTACTTCAAATTATTATCCCAGACTCATGGAGCAGCAATGGATTTCTAGAAGTAAAACTAGGGTTTTCTGACATTTAAGAAGTCGTCCTTTCAAACACATTATTTGCGATGTATCAGCTCATAAAAGATTATCTTTTCAGTTCTGCAAACTTGTAGAAGGTATTTTCGAAGTTGTCTACCCAAAGCAGATACTGCGGTTTGACCATTCACACAGGGGTGTGCTCTCAGCAACTCAGCTTTTCCTTCCAATGACCTTTCCCTCTGCCATAGGTACCTGGTTCTGGACTAATAAGATTTGGAATTGGAATTCAAAACAGTACTATGCAGGTTGGACTTTGAACAGAAGAAATGTAACTTAGGAGGTGTGGGAGAGAAATCCGATCTTCAAATGGAAAAGAAACAGATTCGGGGGTGGAGGCTGATTTCAGGTGATTATGAAAGGGCACGGACTCATTTCTTTTTCTCCTCATCGTGTTCCTGGCATCTGGTGCTCTACTTAGAATATAGTAAATACCAGTTAAATATTTCTTGAACGAATGAGTGAAACTGAATGAATGAACATTCAGGTTTATGTGCTAGTAAATATATATGGTGTCATATATTGTTGATCTTTACCCCTTTCCTTTAAGGTGTTGGTTATTCAAAGCTTCAAATACTGATTTAAGTTTATCAGAGGTGGAAAGTCTCCAATGTTAAATATTTAGGGGAAGAAATAGGATATATATTTATGACTTTCTTAATTTAAATAGATTAATCAAGCTATTTCCTGATTATTTCATTTTCAATCTCATTTTAATTGATTTAATCAAAATCTAAGACCACTTTGATTTTATTTTGGGGGAAATGTATTACTATAAGAATCCCATAAAATTCACCTAGGAGTTTTGTTTTTCAATTAAAGTTTCTTTTTCTTCTTTGGCATCGCATCCATGAAAAATTATGTAGATACATATTTTGCTCATTGAAATATAAGGAACTTCAGACCACTCTGCCTTGTAGATTTTTTCAAAATCATTTAAATCAAACTACTCTGATGCACACATCCATTTCTGTTAAAACCTTTAAAATTAGACTTGAAAGATGCTGATCAGAGACAGTTTGACTGGTCTGATGAGATAATCTTCCATAACCACTAGGAGAAATAGGCAATATTGAAGGTTAAATTATGTTGCTAAGCAACCCAGAAATATCCAGTACACTTAAAGACTTTCCTCCACTCAAAAAAAAGTTGTAGAGAACTGTATCAATCAGTTTAACAACCAAATGCCATTTCTTTGAAAGAGAGCTTATCTGAGAAGGACAAATCCTTCTATAGACATCTAGCATGGTTGAAGTTATATGTCTGTAGTGTTTATATCATCTCTATGCACATGTGGCCACTGTAGAAACAATTCCTTTTTATTTAATTATTTTTGGATCAAAGATTCATTAATTCAATCTATTAACAGAACCCATACTTATCCATATGCCATGTCAGACACACAAATAAACAGATAAATGAGAAAATCTCAGGGAGATTAACCCACAGGAAGCTCACATTCTAAAGTTGGAGATAAGAAGGTAAACAAAGCATTTCAAAGATAATAAAACAGGAAGAACACAAATATATATAGGGTATACTCAGGAAGTGGGAATAGTTAGGAAGAAGTAATTTACTTTTCTGATGGACTTGATGTTTGAGCTGAGTTTTGAAATAATAACAAAAAAATTCAGGCAGGAAAGGAGATACAGACATTCCAGGCAGAGGAGGCTGTGTATGTGGAAAGTCACAGCTCTATGACACAACATGATATACTTGGAAAACCATAGACAGTTTGGTATAATCTAGCAAAAGTTTAGAGAAGGAAGAAGGAAAGATAAGACTGGATACATAGACAGACTCCTGATAATGAGGACCTTGTGTTTCAGAAACTCTTCTGTGCTTTGTGTGGACCTTAGGTATTTTATCTTTGGAGTTAGGGGATCAGTGATGGTTTCAAAGGGAAGAGACATACTATTTTTTTTTTTAATTAAACATTTTATTGGGCGACATAGTGACTCAGCTGATTGTCTCCAGAATGAACTTCTCTGGCTGCCTTCACGGACACCATGTCTGTGACTGAGATCTTCATAGAGCTGCAGGACTTTTGTCTGCCTAGCAGGACATCAGAGAGGAAATCCAAAAAGTTGTAGAGTTTACAACAAACAGCTTAAGAGATTGTTAACTCTACCACAACGTGTCTATTAGGGTGCTGGGTTTCAGGAGCTTCCAAAGAGGTGTTTGAAAGCTTATAAATATTTTGGTACAGTAAAAACACACCCAACACCTCTGAGGAGCAAGTTGCCGGCTAAACAGTGTGCTATGAGGTTCATGAGCACTGGAGGTCTGTGTTGCAGCATACGATTGTCTTCCCAGAATTTGTTGTGTGTTTGGAAACAGAAACTCCAGAAGCGATTACAGAAATTTGTGTCATTGAGCCAGATAAGGAGAAAGGATTTCATCTGGATGTGGAAGATCCTCTCTCAGAAGTTCGATTCTTGCTAGTGAGCTGCTGAGGTTGTCCCTCAATGGCATGACTGCTGGAGACAACTCCCAGCCCCTCCATGTCGCCACCTTTAACAATGAGTGGCATCCCAACTTCCACCTTCTCAGCCTAAAACACCTGTCTCTAAGGAAGCCTTATGATGGCCTGTTGTAGGATGTGAAGAAAACAGAGGGGATAGTCTGTATTCTCTCCATCCAAGGCTTCAATAAGGAGATAGAAGCTGCTTGTGCTGAAAAATGAGAGGTTCTCCCTACCCCTGCCTGTGCCGACCTCAGCGGTTGCCAGAGAGGGCTGAACATTGAACTCCTCTTATGGTGGTTAGTTAGGATGTCTAGTTGCTAAACACTATAGCTTATTTACTTAACTAGTTGTCTGGTGTGAGTATCCAAATTGAAACAGTTTTGGGGAGTTAAAAATAAATAGCCTTTTATGTGGACAGGATTTTCTTTATTGTTTCAGTGAATTTGCTCTGTGATTCAGTCCTATCAAAAACTGTTAATGAGTAAAGTCCTTTTCTTGCTTACCGTGACTGCTGATTTACTGATTGAGAAGTTTACCTTCTAATCTCTGATTCTGCCAGATGTGATACTTGATGTTTTCTCTATCCAAGTTAGCTGTCCACACCCAGATGTAGCCTGGATACAGTATAAAAACAGATAATTAAGAAAGGTCACCAAACAAGGAAAACTCGTTTAATATTTTTTCCTTCTTTATTGTAAGACTTGTAAATCAGATATCGAATTTTTTTATTTTATTTTTTGCTGGAGAGTTATAGCCTTGGGCTCTCTCTCATTGAAATCAAAATATAAAAGATTAAACTGCAAAGTCAAGCCCAATAGATTGTTTTGGAAAGTTTTTATTTTAAGGGATTTAGTAACGTCTTATCATTTGGCTCTACCAGGCAGGGAGTAGGGCTTAGTGTTTTAAAACACCTCTGCTTTCTGATATGCCTTAACATTTTGCTATTGCAGCAATTAAAAGAGTCTTTACTCACATCTTGAACATTTCATGTGCTACATTCCTAAATTATGAAAACTTTTTCCTGGCAGCCAGCTAGACTGTTTGATCTGGAAATGCAAAGCCACTCACAGCAGTTAATTAGCAAAACTCTAACTAGTGTATTATTAAAGAAAACTTCTGTGCTTTGTTGGGAAGAGAAATAAAACCTCAGATGAAAAAAAAATTTTGATTTGGTAATTTGTTTTAGAGTAAGAAATTTCAGGTTGTTGATGGCTATCCCAACAGTCAGGATTTAAATTTGCAGTTTGGAGCAAGTCATGTAAATCTTTTTCACATTCCCTTTCCCTTTCCATTTTCAGGTAGTACTAATAATACTTGCCAGGTAACTTGCTGATGAATTGAAATTAGTAAAACGGTAACTTAATCCACAGTTTTTTGGTACTCACTGAAAGGAAGGTGCTACTCTTTCCAGAATAATATGAAATATTTAGAAGTATCACCCTTTCTTGGCTAATAACCAATTTGGGCTTCCTATTTGTATGATGAGGTATTTGGTATTGCCTCCACAGCTCTTATCAGGCCAAGTTAAAGACTGACTACATGTTCCGTCATGAGGAAAGAAGCAGAAATGAGGGCTGAGTTTATGTACATTGTTGGATTTTAGAACAATTTTCTTGACAGCTCTTTCTGAGAGAGTTTGTAGAAAGACTAAGGCATTAGGTTCTTAAAAGGACATAGGATGGTCACTTAAAATGTATTTTTAAATTACATGATCAGACATACGCAGTAAGTTTATTAATAATGTTCTTTGCCTCTTTATCAATTCTGTATGAAAATATTTAAGTTCTTACCAGAAGTTGTGCATTTCAGTTTTAACATGCAATTTAAGTGGAGGAGAATATTCACGTCTTGTAATTCTATTTGAGAATTTAGAAGTGTCATGGTTATAATTATTCAGAAGTGCTTGTTGCTGGCTTATTGTAAAACAATAGAAAAGTGCTTTGGTCATTTTATAAAAAAATTTATTGGGTTATGTTAAAATAATACTTGTTGGGATTATGACTTTTCTTATTTTCTTCTTGCCTTATTGATCTTGCTGAGACAGTCAACATATACTTTTAAAAGATGGTATTAGATAGCATTATTGTTTCTTTTCCAATATCAGAGGGAAAGCTGTCAATATTTCATTACTAAGTTTGACATTTCCTATATGTTTATCCACTTAAGAAAATTTTCTACTTTTAGTTTTGTGAGTCATTTTTTGAAATTATTATTATGAGATGGAGCCTCGCACTATCACCCAAGCTGGTGTGCAATGGCGCAATCTCAGCTCACTGCAACCTCTGCCTCCCGGGTTCAAGCAAGTCTCCTGCCTCAGCCTCCCGAGTAGCTGGGATTACAGGCACCCACGACCACCCCCAGCTAATTTTTTGTATTTTTAGTAGAGATGGCATTTCACTATGTTGTACAGGCTGGTCTTGAACTCCTGACCTTGTGATTCGCCCGCCTCTGCCTCCCAAAGTGCTGGGATTACAGGCATGAGCCACCATGCCCAGCCCTTATTTTGAAATTACTGTTGTTGTCAAAAGAGTCAATATACTGAAAGAAATCAACAGTATAAATGAGTGGAGATATTTTCTGTATTCATATATTGGAAGCCCCAGTATTGTTAAGATGTCAGTTAACCCCTTTTGAAGCATAGTTTCTATGCAATCCTAATCAAAACCCCAGCAAGCCATTTTGTAGATATTAACAAAGTGATTCTAAAGTTTATATGGGAAGGCAAAAGACAAGAATAACCAACACAATACTAAGAACAAAGTTGAAGAATTGACACTACCTAACTTCAAGATTTACTGTCAAATACAGAATCAACACAGTATGGTAAAGGCAAAAAAAAAAAAAAAAAAATAGACAATAGATCAACTGAATATAATAAAGAGCTTAGAAACAACCCAACATAAATACAGTCAACTAATTTCTAACACAAGAATAAGAGGAATTCAATGGGAAAACGATAGGCTTTTCAACAAAGGGACATTCACATTTTTTAAAAAAGGAATCTAGACTCAGACTTTACATCTTTCATAAAATTAAATTAAAATGAATTATAGACATAAAAATAAATTCAAAATCTATCCTTATAAATAAAAATGCAGGACAACATCTCTACTACTTAGAGGAGCCCATGAGTTTGCAGATACACGGCTAAAAGTATTGTCTATGAAAGAAAAATTGATTAATTTAAATTTACTATAATTGAAAACTGCTCTGTGAAAGAGACTGAAAAGTCAAGCCACAGAGTGGAAGAAAATATTTCCAGAGCACATATCCGATTAAAAACTTGAATCCAAAATGTACAAAGGACTCTCAAAGCTCAACAATAAGACAGCCAACAACCCAATTTAAAATGAGCAAAATATGGTCAGGCGCGGTGACTCACGCCTGTAATCCCAGCACTTTGGGAGGCTGAGGCGGGCGGATCACGAGGTCAGCAGATCGAGACCATCCTGGCTAACACGGTGAAATCTCGTCTCTACTAAAAATACAAAAAATTAGCCGGGCATGGTGGCGGGTGCCTGTGGTCCCAGCTACTGGGGAGGCTGAGGCAGGAGAATGGCGTGAACCCGGAAGGCGGAGCTTGCAGTGAGTTGAGATCACACCACTGCACTCCACCCTGGGTGACAGAGCAAGAATCCGTCGCAAAAAAAAAAAAAAAAAAAAAAAGAGCAAAATATATGAACAGATACCTCACCAAAGAAGATATACATGGCAAATAAGCATATAAAAATATGTACACCACCACTTGTCATTACAAAATTACTTATTAAAACAATGAGATGCTGCTACCTACCTTTCAGGTTGGCTAAAACTAAAAAACTTGCAATATAAATTGTCAGCAAGTATACGGACCAAAAAAAAAAAAAAAAAAAAAAAAAAAAAAAACTCTCATTCACTGCTGGTAGAAATGAAAATGGTATATATATATCTTGAAAACAGTTTTGCAGTTTTCTACAAAGCTAAACATAATCTCATCATATAATCCAGAAATTATGCTCTTTTGTATTAGCCCATTTGATCTGAAAACTTATGTCCACACCAAAACCTGCATAATAATATTTATAAGAACTTTATTCATGATTGCCAAAAACTGGAAGCAATAAAGACATATAAATAAACTGTGGTATATACATACAATGAGATATTATTCATCGGTATTTAAAATGAGTTATTAATCAAGCCATGGACAGACATTAAGAAACCTAAAATGTATATGCCTAAGTGAAAGAACCCAGCCTAAAAAGCCTATATGCTGTATGATTCTAATTATATGGTATTTAGGTAAACAAAAATATAAAGCCAAGTTAAAAAGCTACCAATGTCCAAGGCTGAAACGGTAAGAGCAACAAAATAAAGTGGTATTAGATTATAACCCAAAGTGTAAAATAGATACTCCTGAGTCCATCCTGATATAAATAAATAATGTAATTAATAAGTTAGGATAAGAAACAAGTCTCTGGTGCTGAAGAATTTCAAGCAATATATATAGATAGATAATCTGCTCTCAAAGAGTTGAGCTCCCAATTCTCTAAGTGTGCACTGACCATAGTGATTTCCTTCCAAAGAGTATAGTATAGAAAGGGGAGAAAAACATAAACTTTATAGTGGAGAAACCTGACAAAAACTACCTCAGCCAAGTGATCAAGGTTCATATCAACATTGACAGGCAATGAGAAGTATGGATCATTATATGATGTGATGAAAATGGCACTTTACTTGTGTGGATTTAACCTCAGATATCCCCAGTCTAATCATGGGAAAACATCAGATAAATCCAGACTGAGGGATATTCTACTCCTCAAAAGTGTCTGGGTGATCAAAGACATCCACCTTTCTGGTGTGTCTCATTCTTTCTTGCATTACCATACTTCCTCCAAGGGACCATTTGTCTTCTAACTGAAGAACTTCTGTTAATATTGTTCTTTTATAGTCATCTTGCTGACATTGAGTCTTTTGATTTTTGTTTTATGAAAAAAAGACCTTTTATTTCATTTTGAAAGATGTTTTGCTGGGCAGTCATTTTCTTTTTGCCTTTTGGCTTGTAACATCTTGAGAATTTTTTAAAATAATGTGTCTTTTCTTCCAGCTACTCTTATGATTTTCTTTTTATCCTTTGTTTTCAGCAATTTTGCTATACATACCCATACATACCCAAATATGTTTGTTTTTATATTTATCCTTTCGTAGGTTTATATCAATGTTTGCATCTGTAGTTTGATTTTTAAAATTAATTTTGGGAAATTCTTGGCCATTAGATTTTCTGGTATTTTCTTCTATTCTCTCTTTTCTTTTCTGGAATTCCAATTGCATATATGTCAGATACTTTTTTCACTTTCCATATGCCTGTAGACTCTTTTCAGTATTTCTAATCTATTTTTTCCTTTTAACACACCTATATTCCTACATACTATTCTCACTCCTGCTGTCTCTAAATCTGTTTCAAAACTCATGTATTGGGTTATTTTATTTTCTAATTCTTGAATTTTTATTTGATTATTCTTCGTAAATTTATATTGTCCAGTGAGATATTCTATATTTTCTTGCTTTTAAAAAGCATTTTAATTGAGTATTTTTTTCTATTGTCTATTTCACTTCTTGGTTTTTATTAATTGATCTTGTTTCCTAGCATGTCTACCAATTTTGAATTAAATTCCAGATACCATGTCTGAAAAATTTTCTGAGGCTCTCACTAGTGCTGTTTTCTTCCAGAAAGTATATAATTTTCTTCTGGTAGGTAGAGAGAGTACAGGCAGATAAGCTTGATGATTCAAGGCTAACCTGTTTCCAGTTTTCTAAAATTCAAAGGGCACACCATCTCTGGTATCTCCACTAAATCTGGAAGGGTTATCAGATTTCCTCTTCAATCTGTATTTATTTCAGTTTTTGTTTTCGTGGGACTTTGAGCTTAATGAAAATTCTACTTAGCTTTTTAGCTTCTTTTGATACCTACCTGATGACTTGTGCTTATAGGAGTCTTACATTTCATATACTCAGCCTAGAATTCAGGAAATGTCTTAAAGGAAAATTGGATATAGAATGCTAGGTTCAGCTGTCTGCAGTTTTCCTTACTCTAGAATCTTGGACTCTCAAGCTTAACTATCTTGTAACACTGAAGTCCAATTTTTGTCTCTCTACCCCAGTAAGACTGCCCCAAACTCTAGGCTGCCATTTTGTATCCAGCCTTTATGGCCTGCAAGGTGAAATAAATGCTCTGAGAAGTAAATTGTTGCAAATATGGCGTCAAATTCACTGAGCTTTCCTTCTTTGGGTAATAATGACCTCTCCTGCCTTGGTTGCTTTGATTTCTCATTCTTTAAAACAGCCATTCTTTTGAATCTTACCTAGCTTTCATAATTTTTCCAAGTAGGAAATTTAACCTAATACCAGCTTTCCAATTATGATTAGGATAACTTGACAATATTTTCTAAATAAGGAGATGTATTAGTTATCTACACAAAAATTTAGTAGCTTAAATAAAAAGTAAACATTAATTATCTCAAATTATGTCTGTGGTAAGTGATAAAAGTTAGTTACCTGGGTGGTTCTGGATTAGGGCATCTCGTGAGTTTGTAGAAAATAGGTGAGCTGGGGATTACACTTGCCTAAAGCTGAAGAATCTGTTTCTAAGATAGCTTATTCACATGTCTGACAAGGTGGTGCTGTCTGTTGGAGATCTCAGTGTCTTGCTAATTGGAAGTCGGCAAAAGTCTTCTTGAATATCCTCAGAATGTGTCAACTGGCTCCCCCAAAGCAAGTAGGGATGTAGGGAGTAAGGCAGAAGCTACAATGCCTTGCATGACTTTGTCTCAGAAATCACACAATGCCATTTCTGCAATATTCTATTGGGTTTCTTATGTTGATCAGCCCTACTCAGTATGGGGAGGTACTACACAAGGATGTATATACCAGAATGCAAGGGTCTTTGGTGAACTACCTTAAAGCATTCAGCCATAGCAGAAGAAGAGGATTCAGCAGAAGGGAGAGAAGGAAGAGTCAGAAATTTAAGGGGTTAGTAAGAGAGATTTGTGTCTAGACGTGAAAGGAGGGCTTTTAAAAGGGGGAAAAAAACAGTAATGTTACAAGAAGCAAATGTACAAAAAAGATAAGAACTAAGAGGTATGCATTGGGTTAGAAATTGAAATAGTCAGTGGTGCACTTTGCCAGCATAATTCCAGGAGTGTGATGGGGAAAGAAGATAGGGTTATCTTTTCTTTTTTTTTTTTTTTTGAGTCGGAGTCTGGCTCTGTCGCCCAGGCTGGAGTGCCGCGTCACGATCTCGGCTCACTGCAAGCTCCACCTCCCAGGTTCACGCCGTTCTGCCTCAGCCTGCGGAGCTCCCGAGTAGCTGGGACTACAGGCGCCCACAATCACTCCTGGCTAATTTTTTTTGTATTTTTAGTAGAGACGGGGTTTCTCTGTGTAAGCTAGGAAAAAATTGGGTTTTGTTCCAGCACCAACACCAACTCTAAGCTGTTTCCACCCTCTTAACCCTGAAGTAGCGAGGGGAATTGGGGGTTTCTGGTTTCTGAGACCTGATGAGGGCTGCTTGACAGATCCTGTGATTTTCAGTAAGGGACTCAGCCAAGTTGCTGTGACCTGGATTAGAGAATATATCCCAAACATGGATCAAAGGTGAGAACAAGTTCAATAGAGAGAAGATTAATTTTTTTTTTTTTTTTTTTTTTTTTTTTTTTTTTTTTTTTTTTTT
>NW_016816568.1:127800-179561 GCF_001698545.2 Rhinopithecus bieti
GGCTAGAGTGGTGTTGATTTAGTAGAGACGGGGTTTCACCATGTTAGCCAGGATGGTCTTGATCTCCTGACCTCGTGATCCGCCCGTCTCGGCCTCCCAAAGTGCTGGGATTACAGGCTTGAGCCACCGCGCCCGGCCAAGGTGGATTTTTTATAACCAACATACGGTTGTACCTTGTTGTTTATTGCACCACGGCAACTTTATCTTTTAATTGCATTTGGGCTATTGATGTTCAGTGATTATTGATATAGTTGGATTAGTATCTACTGTATTTTTGTACTGTTTTTTTATTGGTTATCCTTGTTCTTTGTCCCTACTTTTGTCTTTTACTCTTGTTTCACCTAGTGTGGTTTCAATTAAGCATTTTCATGATTTCATATATTTCCTTTGTTAGTGCTTCAGTTATACTTCTTTTTTTACTTTTCTTGTTGGTTGCCTTAGCGTGTACAATATGTCTTTATAATTAATTCAAGTCCACTTTCCATCATGGCTACCTTATAATAACAAAACAACTTAGTTCCTACAGAGACACACATAAGAATACATGCATAGTTGAATACATTGTTGCTTTTATTATTTGAACAAATGCTTATCAGTTAGGTCAATTAACAATAAGAAAATAAAACTTTTATTTTACCTTCACTTATTCTTTCTTTGATTTTGTTTTTTGTTTTTTTTTTTTTATGTAGATCCAAGTTGTTGCTTTACATTATTTTCTTCTCTCTAAAACTTATTTCAACTTTTCTAGCAAGTCAGGTCTACTGGCAACAAATTTACTCAATTTTGTTTGATTGAGAAAGAAAGTCTGTATTGCTCCTTATTTTTGAAGGAAAATTTCACAGTTTAGAGAATTTTAGGATGATGTTTTTATTCTTTCAAAACTTTCAATATTTTACTCCCACTCTCTCATTGCTTGTGTGGTTTCTGAAGATATGTTGGGTGCATTTCTTATCTTTGCTCCTCTATAGATAATGTACTTTTATCCTCTTATTTAAGAATTTTTTCTTTATCTATGTTTTTGTATAGTTTGGAAATAATATACATAGATGTAAGATGGGTTTTTCTTTCTTTTTTTTTTTTTTGCATTTATTTTTATTAGTGTTCTCTGCATTTCCTGGATTTGGTTTGGGTCTAACATTAATTTGGGGAAATTCTCAGTTATTATTTTATCAAACACTTCTTCTGTTTCCTTTCCCCTTCTCTTTGGTGTTCCCATTACACATATGTTACGCCTTTACACCACCAAATACATGTAGTTGCCCCATAGTTCCTTGATATTCTGGTTTTATTTTTTTTGTGTGTGTATGTATAGCATATATATTGTGTGTATATATAGCATATATATTGTATATATAGTAGCCATATATAGAGAGAGTAGCCAGAAGTTAAGGGGTAGGGTTTTTATGAGTTTCCTTTTTGTTTATTTGTTTGTTTATCCAAACAGTAAGTTGTTATCAGCTTAAAATAATAAGATAATATTCGTGAGCCCCATGGTAACTTCAAATTTAAAAACACTCAACAGATACACAAAGAAATTAAAAACAAGAAATTAAAACATACCACCAGGCAAAATCAATTTTACTAAAAAGAAAACAGAAAAGAAGGAAGAAAAGACCACAAAATAACCAGAAAACAAACAACAAAATGGTAGGAGTAAGTCCTTAGTTATCAGTAATAATACTGAATATAAATGGACTAAACTCTCTAATCAAAAGACACAGAGTGACTGAATGTAAAATGAAAAAATTATAAACAAGATGCAATAAGCTGTTGCATACATGAAAAGAAATACATTTCATCTATAAAGACACAGTTAGACTAAAAATAAAGGGATAAGTAACTATATCCCATGCAAATGGAAACCAAAAAAGAGCAGAAGTAGTTATACTAATATCAGAAAAAAATAGATTTGAAGACAAAACCTATAAGAAGAGACAAATATTGTCACTATATAATGATAAATGGATCAATTTGGCAAGAGGATGTAATGATTTAAAATATATACACACCCAACACTGGAGTATCTGGATATATAAAGCAAGTATTACTAGAGCTAAAGAGAGGGATGGACCCCAATACAATAAGAGCTGGACTTCAACAGCTCACTTTCAGCATTGGCCAGGTCTCCCAGAAAAAAAAAAATCAACAAAGAAACATTGGACTTAATCTGCACTATAGACCAAATGGACCTAACAGATTACTTATAGAACATTTCATCTAACGGCTAGAGAATATACATTCTTTTCCTCAGCATATGGATCATCCTCAAGGATAGATCATATGTTAGGTCACAAAACAAGTCTTAAAACATTTTAAAAAACTGAAATAATATTAAGCATCTTCCTCAACCACAATGGAAAATAACTAGGAATCAATAACAAGATAAATTTTGTAAACTATACAAATACATGGAAATTAAACAATATGCTCCTTAATGACCAGTGGGTCAATAAAGAAATTAAGAAGAAAATTTAAAAATTTCTTTACATAAATGATGGTGGAAACAAAATATACCAAAGCCTATGGAATACAGCATAAACAGTACTAAGAGGTAAGTACTTACATCAAAAAAGAACTTTAAATAAACAATCTAATGATACATTCTAAAGACCTGGAAAAGTAAGAACAAGCCAAACACATAATTCATAGAAGAAAATATGTGATAAAGAACAGAGTAGAAATTAATGAATTTGAAATGAAGAAAACAATACAAAAAAAAAAAAAAAACAAAAAAACAGAAAGCAGGTTTTTAAAGAAGTTAAACAAAACTGACAAACTTTTAGCTATACCAAGAAAAAACATAGAGAATACCCAAAACTTAAATCAGAGATGAAAAGGAGGCATTACAACCAATACCACAGAAATGCAAAGGATTTTTAGTTACTACTATGAGCAACTATATTCCAATAAATTGGAAAATCCAGAAGAAATGGACACATTTCCAGACACATACAACCTACCAAGATTGAACCATGAAGAAATCTAATACTTGACAGACCAATAACAAGTAATAAGATTGAGACTGTAACAAATTCTTCCAGCAAAGAAAAACCCGAGACCCAAAGGCTAAATTGCTGAATTCTAGCAAATATTTAAAGGAGAAATAATACCAATCCTACTCAAACTATTATGAAAAATAAAGAAAGAGGAAATACTTTCAAACTCATTCTATGAGGGCAGTATTACACTGATAACAAAACCAGACAAAGACATATCCCAAAAAGAAAACTACGGGCCAGTATCTCTGATGAATATTGATACAAAACCCTCAACAAAATACTAGCAAACTGAATTCAACAGTACATTAGAAAGATCATTCATCAGGACCAAGTGAGATTTGGCTCAGAGATGCAAGGATGGTTCAACATATGCAAATCAATCAATTGATACATTATTTCAATAGAATGAAGGATAAAACCATATGATCGTTTCAATTGATGCTGAAAAAAAGCATTTTATAAAATTCGACATCCCTTCATAACAAAAAAATCATTAAAACCTGGGTATAGAAGGAACATACCTCAACACCATAATAAAAGCCATATATGACAGACCCACAGCTAGTATCATACTGAATGGGGAAAAACTGAAGCCTTTCCTTTTAGATCTGAAACACAATAAGGATGCCCACTGTCATCACTGTTAGTCAACATAGTACTAGATGTCCTAGCTAGAGCAATCAGACCAGAGAAAGAATTATAAAGGGCACCCAAATTGGAAAGGAAGAAGACAAATTAACATTGGAGATATGATGTTCTATTTGGAAAAAATTAAAGATTTGACTAAAAAACTATTAGAACTGATAAATTCGGTAAGGTTGCAGGATTAAAATCAACATACAAAAATCAGTAGCATTTCAATATGCCAATAGTGAATAATCTGAAAAAGAAATCAATAATCTCATTTATAACAGTTACAAATAAAATTAAATACCTATGAATTAAACAAAGAAGTGAAAAATCTCTATGATGAAAACTATAAATCACTGATGCAAGAAATAGAAGAGGATACAGAAAAAAACAGAAAGATAATCCACGTTTATGGATTGGAAAATCAATATTTTAAAATGGCCATATTACCCAAAGCAATGTATAGATTTAATGCAATTCCTATAAAAATACCAATGACATCTTCACAGAAATAGAAAAAATAGTCTCAAAATTTATACAGGATCACAAAAGACCCAGAGTAGGCAAAGCTATCCTGAGCAAAAACAAAACAAAACAAAACTAGAAGAATCACATTATTTGACTTCAAATTATACTACAGAGCTATAGTAACCAAAAGCAGGATGGTACTGGCATAAAAACAGAAACAGACCAGTGGAACAAAACAGAAAACCCACCTCCTTGAGAGACTGAGGCAGAAGGATCACTTGAGCTCAGGAGTTAAAAACTGCAGTGAGCCACAATTGTGCCACTACACTCCAGCCTGGGTGACAGAGCAAGACCCTGTCTCTAAAAAAAATAAAAAATAAAAAACAGTAAATAAATAAATAATGTTGATATCAACAATTGTAATCACTATCACATACTTTCATAGGCAAACATGCATCCACATATAAATTAATGCTCGGACTCTTACTGCTAACATCAGAATCTACCTTTGCCTGCAAGACATGAGACAGAATATTATCTGGCCCAGAAGCCTGTATGTTCAGTTGCTCAGGGGTGCTGGCCAGATAATCTCACAGGAATTCTAAATGGGACTTCTATGCATAGAGGCAGGCACAGGATATAGGAGGAGAAATTGAAGGTGTGTGGTGACAAGTGGAAGAGAGAGAACATGGTGCAAATGTGTCACTAGCACTCAACACTTCTGAGACACAAATAGAAAGAAATATTGGAACTGAGAGGGAAGAGAAGGTAGAAGATGCTTGTTCAAGACAGGACCACAATTTTTTTTATATAAATCTGCACTCTAGGCACCCTAAGATAACTAAATCAGTTGTGAAAGGTTTAAACAGTTCTTCCATGTGTAAAAATGTCTCATATTTTATTCGTGTAATTAAAATTAAGTCTTTCCTGAGTCACAACCTATTAGAAGACATGAGAGTCTGGTATCAAGTAATAATTGGGATTTTATTCACAGTCATCTCCATGAGTTTGTGCCAGAACCCTACAATTATATTGTTCCAGAAAGTCAAATAAATGTGGTTCACTTAGGATAATGGCAGAATTTGTCATTTGTACCAATAAGCCCACTGAGAACAATTTAGAAAGCTGATCAAATTATTAAAAATCACCCTGTTTGAGGGTAGCAGAATACTACTAAGGGAAGAATTACGAAGCAACATCAGGGCAAAGAAGAAAATCCAGAGAAGTGATCCTGGCATTTGGGGGTCACTTCTCCCCTAGACACATAATTTGATTTCACTAGAAGCGCAAAAAAGGCAAAGAAGCTGAAAAGAACTTTCAGCAGAAGTTATGCTAAGCAAAAAGTCTGAAATTCAAGAGTCACTAAAGAGAGAAATTATTAAAACCCCAGTTTTAAATTGGGACCCTGATAACCTCTAGCCTAGAAATAAGAGTGAAAGAATAATAGAACATTTTCTTTTTTACTCTGAAACCCAGCTACAAGCAATCTAATCTCTAATTAAATTAAAGAAATCCAGAATGGCTAGTGTCCCTAAACACCTGACAAAAGCAAAATTATATTCTGTCTGGAGGAATAAAATATATTTATTTTCAAATACAATAATTTGAAAATTATTTCAAATTATCTCTAAAATTTGTAACACATGTCTAGTATTTCATACAAAGCAACCAACCATATAAGAGTGTAATAAAAAAGAAAAATAAAAAAATAGAAAAAAATACAAAAGATCCAGATAATATCAAACACCATTTAAAGTAACTACACTTAATATATTTAAGGAAATAAAACACAGAATTGTAAATTTATGTATAAAATTGGAAAATCCAAAATAAGAACCAATGACAATTCTAAACCTTAAAAATAGAAAACTTCCAAATATAAACTTAAAAGCGCAATGGATAAGTTAAACAGTTTATTAGATATGGTTAAGGCAATACTGAAGAAATTGACTATGTGAAGATAATATTATATATAATTGCTTGGGGTCTCCATTTTTATTATTACTCCTTTAGCCATTTAAGCAACAGTGCTGTCTGTTAATGGTCCTGACCCTCAGTTGGACAGCGCTGTTCTTGGTATTACCCTCAGTGCTTTTGTAATTTTGCAACAGCTCTCATCGACATTCTGCAACCATGTCCTCAACCTCTCCCCCTCCAAGCAACAATCCCTAGAAATTTATACTCCTTCCTCAATACCCCAACTGCAGTCTCTATACACCTCCAGACTGTTTTAGTCATTTAGTTACCTAGTTACTAGGTGCTGGCCATAACTTAAAAAAGAAAAATCAAGGATGGAAGCAAATAGTTTTCAAGGTGACATGAAACTTCTTTTTGACCCTAACAATCAACAACATCAGCACAAACAAATATATAGAGGATTCGGTCTGTTCCAGAAAGTGTCAGAGATGATTGGGGATGAATGCTTCAGGAAAAACAAGAAAAACCTAAAAGTTCAAACTTCCTATTCTCCAGATGCTTATATTCTACTAGAGTAAAATATAAAATAAATAATAGATAGGATAAATAAAACATTATGTATATTATACAATGTAAAATACATAAATTTAAATAGAAATGTTATTTTATTATTTATAGTGCAATTGAGCAGAGGTAAAATAAACATTTTATTATTTCAAATCTTGAAATTTGTTCACACTAACATTATGGCACAGCACATGGTAAAGTTTTAAAGATGTTCTTTGTACAAGTGGAAAGAATTACTGTTTCATGAGGTGTTCTATACATTTCCATAAGGCAAGTTTTGCTAATAATAATGTTTAAATTTTTTGTGACTTTGCTAACTTTTTGTCTGCTCAATTACTGACAAAGGTATGCATTTGGCCTATTATGATTGTGTATGTATCTATTATTTTTTGTACTTTTCTTAAATTTTGCTTTATACTTATTAATGCTATATAAGTTAGCTGCATGAAAAATTGGAGTTATTCTATCTTATTGTTATTTAACCTTTATTTTACAGAACAATTAAAATCAGCATACAAGGGACATACCTCAAAGTAGTAAAAGCCATCTATGACAAACCCACAGCCAACATAATACTGACTGAGGAAAAGTTGAAAGCATTCCCTCTGAGAACTGGAACAAGACAGGGATGCCCACTCTCACCACTCCTCTTCAACATAGTACTGGAAGTCCTAGCCAGAGCAATCAGACAAGGGAAAGAAATAAAGGGCACCATCAGTAGAGAGGAAGTCAAACTGTCACTGCTGACAATCTGACGATTTACCTTGAAAACCCTAAAGATTCCTCCAGAAAGCTCCTAGAACTGATAAAAGCATTCAGCAAAGTTTACAGATAGAAGATTAATGTACACAAATCAGTAGCTCTTCTATATACCAACAGTGTTCAAGTGGAGGATAAAATCAAGAACTCTACCCCCTTTACAATAGCTGCAAAAAAAATTAATAATACTTAGGAATATACCTGACCAAGAAGGCGCAAGACCTCTACAAGGAAAACTACAAAACACTGGTGAAAGAAATTATAGGTAACACAAACAAATGTAAACACATCCCATGCTCATGGATGGATAGAATCAATATCGTGATAATAACCACACTGCCAAAAGCAATCTACACACCCAGTGCAATCTCTATCAAAACACCACCATCAATCTTCACAGAATTAGAAAGGAAATCCAAAATTCATATGAAACCATTAAAGACTCCACATAGCCAAAGCAAGACTAAGCAAAAAGAATAAACCTGGAGGCATCCCACTACCTGATTTTAAACTATACTGTAAGGCTATAGTCACCAAAACAGCATAGTGCTGGTATAAAAGTAGGCACATAGACCGATGGAACAGAATAGAGAACCCTGAAATAAACCCAAATGCTTACAGCCAACTGATCTTCGCCAAAGCAAACAAAAACATAAAGTGGGGAAAGGACACCATTTTCAACAAATGGAGCTGGGATAATTGGCTAGCCACATGTAGGAGAACAAAACTGGATCCTCATCTCTCACCATATACAAAAATCAACTCAAGATTAATTAAGGACTTAAACCTAAGACTTGAAACTATTAAAAAAATATAGATGATAACACTGGAAAAACACTTCTATATATTGGCTTAGGCAAGGATTTCATGACCAAGAACCTGAAAGTAAATGTAGTAAAAACAAAGATAAATACTTGGGACTTAATTAAACTAAAGAGCTTTTGCACAGGAAAAGGAACAGTCAGCAGAGCACATAGACAACCCTCAGAGTGGGAGAAAATTTTCACAATGTATACTTCTGACAAATGACTGATATCCAGAATCTACAATGAACTCAAACAAATCAGTAAGAAAAAAAACAAACAATTCCTTCAAAAAGTAGGCTAAGGACATGAATAGACAATTCTCAAAATAAGATGCACAATGGCCAACAAACACATGAAAAAATGCTCAACATCCCTAGTGATTAGGGAAATGCAAATCAAAACCACAATGTGATACCACCTTACTCCTGCAAGAATGGCCATAATCAAAAAATCAAAAAATTGTAGATGTTGGCATGGATGTGGTGATCAGGGAACACATCTATACTCTGCTGCTGGGAATGTAAACTAGCACAGCCACCATGGAAAACAGTGTGAAGATTCCTTAAAGAACCAAAAGAGGAACTACCATTTGATCCAGCAATCCCACTACTGGGTATCTACCCAGAGGAAAAGAAATCATCATACAAAAAAGATATTTCCACACTCATGTTGATAGCAACACAATTAGCAATTGCAAAATTGTGGAACCAACCCAAATGCCCATCAATCAACTAGTGGGTAAAGAAACTGTGGCAACTGTGGCATATATATATACATATATATGATGGAATACTACTCAGCCATAAAAAGGGATGAATTAGCTACATTTGCAGCAACCTGGATGAGATTGAGAGGTGAGAGATAAAAGACTACAAATAGGGGGCAGTGTATACTGCTTGGGTGATGAGTGCACCAAAAAACTAATAAATCACCACTAAAGAATTTGCTCATGTAACCAAACACCACCTGTACCCCAATAACCTATGGAAAAATAAAATTTAAAAAAATTAAAAATATATATTATTTTATTATTTATCTATGGTTTTGGTTTTGGCCTTAAAAACTTCTTTATTTGCTATTAATAGAGCAACACAAACATTCTTTGGTTGATGTTTACATTAAATAGTTGCTCTGGTACATTTCTTAACTCAGAGTCTCTCATAAGGCCACAAGGTTTTACTAAGGATTAAGCTTCCAAGAGTCCTCCTGTGGCTCCACTGACTGCTGACCAAAGATATTAGGTCTTTGTCATATGGGCTTCTCCATTAGGACAGTTGGCAGCATGGCAGCTATAATCTCCTCTCTTTCTCTCTTTCTTCATTGCTGTGAAGGAAGTCAGCTGCCATGCTGTGAGCTTCCATTGAAGACTGAAGACTTCCTTCTAAATGCCACACAATTGGGCATGGAAGTCAAGCCATATAATGATTGTCACTCTGGCTAGCACCTTGATTGCAGTCTTCTGAGAGGCCCTGATCCAAAGTCACCGTGCAAAACCAATGCCCAGAATTACTGACATATTTATTTCAAGGTACTAAATTATGGGGGTAATTTGTAATATGCAGAAATAGATAACTAATACATAGATCAAACAAAAATATTTTCCAATGTGTAGAAATTACATAAACTCTTTTCTTACAGGACAATCTTATTCTAATCAATAACATTTGCTTTTAAGGGAGATAATCCTCCATGTTTTCTAATGATATCTGAAGCTATTAACTGATTCTGTGAATCATGAACTCTGAAAGGGAATTGGAAGTAGCTAAAAATCTATCATTTGTGTTGACCAGTGCAAAGCACAGTGGAATGAGAATGTGTGCCCTGACACCAAAGAAAAAGAAGTGATTGGAAAGCTGAAGAATCACTGGCTTCAGTGACATGGAACCCAGTGATTTGATTTTTGATGGGTATCAGGTGACTTTGAGGTGTTCAAGAAACCACACTTTAAGAACAATGTCCAAAGAGGGGAAAAAAGAGCAACCAAGGGAAAAAAATCCATTAATTGCACAGAAGAAAAGAAAGAAACATAAAATACACAATATGGATGATGGAGAAAAACAGTTACATTTCTTTCTGGATCAAAAAGTTTGTGTATATATAATCTCATTTTGAGATATGTAACTATTGTCTTTCAGAAGTGAATCAAAATATTTCAAAATGCTGTCTTATGAAACTACAATATTCTCATGGATCAGAAAAGTTTTTCTGTAAAAGTCAGATAGTAAATATTTTAGGTTTTGCGGTGTCTTTTGCAACTACTCAACTTTCCTACTGTAGCACAAGAGTAGCTGTGGTACTGTGCAAATAAATTGATTGTGTTCCAACAAAGCTTCATTTACAAAAACATGCCATGGGCCATATTTGGCCCATACACTGTTGTTTGCCAATTCCTAATATAGTTGGTTAGCAAGTATTGTGAGCTATTTGAGGAAGACATGAAAGTTCATTGGGTTGCTAAAAACTATGTAGAAATTCAAAGGAAAATTAGAATTTAGGCTAAATTATAATACACTGTTAAAATACTGTTGTTAAAACAATTGTAAAATATAAGAGAAATTTACAAATAAAAATCCCAAATAAAAGCCTTCTTGGCAGGTACATTCTGACAAGCAAAGAATAGTTAAAAGTAATAAGCTACTTTCGGTCCTTAAAAGAAAAGATGTTTGTTCTGAATAGCTTTATAGTAGTCATTTAAGATTATAACATGTGCTGAGCAAATCACAATAGAGGGAAAATAATATTTTAACTTGCATCTAGAATATATTAGTAGAAAATCTTACATCTGGGGAATGGAAAACATCTCATTAAAATGAAGAGAGGACACCTACATCCTTTTCATTGACTCTAAAAACATGGCTTACTTCTTTGGAAAAGGTTTCTGATTGCAGATTCAAAATATATCATCAGTGACCAGATGTCAAGGGTTAAGAGATGTTCAATGAAATGTGGTTAGTGAAATGTCATGTGGCAGAATTCTGATGGTGAAATGCTATAAAATGAGGGGTCATGGCAACCCGTGGTGTGAAAGAAAATGTCAGTGATGGAATAGAACAGTAAATAACCCTATCCTGCTTGTTATCTAAATGGACACTTGGTAGTTCATTTCATTTTCACTTGATCACTTTAATTCCTCCCTCTTTATGCACATGAGTGCCCCTTTGCTCACTCTTTCTTTTTCCCACATATATTTTAAGTGATAAATTTTTAATACTTTTAAAAGATGAATAAAATGTTAGAAATCCTAGCTAGCTATTTTTTCTCACCACAAACTCTGCTAAACAAAAGATAGTAAGCATAAGATCTCATAATATGATAGAAGGTTGTCCTTGAGCCAATTAGATTCTGGAAAATTACTCATAGTTGTTCAACCTTATAGTCTAATTAAGAGAAAGGAAATCTGAGTTCTGACTGTCTGCTTTCTGTAATTTTTTCATGTGCTCTAACACACTTTATCTGATTTATGATATTTATGATGTCTCCCCACATATTTGTGAGTACTGCTGCTCATACATTCTGTGGTCAAAACATGTTCAATGTGCCAGAAGTCAGGGAAGTTTGGAAGTAGAAATTGCTTTGGAAGGTATGATAGGCTATTACTTTGGTCACAAGCCATATGAACCAGCCTCACAGTATCCTCATCGTTGTATAATCTCCCCGCTTTACATATGGGCTGGTTCAGAAAACTGCTTTAAGGAATGCAATGCAGCAGAAGTGACAATGTGCCAGTTCTGAGCTGAAGCTTTAGGAAAACCTGGAAGCTTTTGCTTTTGCACTTTCTACTTTTGCATTTGGGGAAAGGCAGCAGCCATTTAAGAAGTCCAGTTACCTTGAGAACACTATGCAGTGAAGGAGGTCAAGTTGACCATGTGAAGAGTCCACATGGTAAATAAACGAGGCACCTTTTCCTCATTCCTCTTAGTTGAAATAGTTAGGGTGGCTCAATGTAAATTAAAATAGAAGTCTTCAGGACCTATTTACGTTTATTATCCCCACTTCTCCATTTAATAGTAAAATTTGGCCTCTTCTTATACTTAGCATAAATGAATAATATCAAACAGTGCACTAACCCAACCTTAATATGTTGGTCCCATCCATTAAGGCCCCCATACCCAATATTACTGAAATTACTGAATGTACAAACAGTAATCTGTAAATATTTTGTTACTGTAGATTACAACTAAAGACTCAAAATTGTTCAAATTGTAATACAACAGGCATTCCTATTATTGCCCCCAGAGACTCCTTTGTTGTAGAGGCTTTGGCAACTTCCTCATATCTTTTGGAGTTTCTGGATTATCTACCATAGTTATAAGTTGTCCATAGGCTTCACATGTAAGGAACTGCTCTTCTTAGCTTGCACTATATGTCATTAGAGTGGCAGCTTCTGTCCACACACTGGGCACATGACCTTCCATATCCAGCTGTCACAGAAGCAGCAGCCTTCAAGTTCAATAAAACCACTAGGTCCTATTTGTTACAAGATAAAACCAAGCCTGGAACCTCTGGCATATCCCAGCTGTAGGAGGGGTTGCTCTCCTCAGTTCTTAGTCCCTTGCTATATGCCTGAATGTTTGAAGGCACCCTGAAATAGCAAGAGGAGAAGCCCCAGACCTATGACCCCAGTGGAACTGACATAGTCATCCCCTAGCCATTTCGCTTGCACCAGTTGATGCCATGTGATGCAGAAATAAGCTAGACTATCCTCACCATCTTCTATCTAAATTCCTGCCCCACAGAATTGTGAGCAAGCAAAACAGCAATTGTTTTAACCCCTGTATTTTGGGATAAATAGGTAGAAAAATAGATAATTGATATGGAAGAAAATGCTCAACCACAGGAAAAGCCGGGAAAAGATAAACCCCTTGATAACCTAATAATGTTCTTGAGGGAAATCAAGGAACTGTCATTGTGTACATCCAAACACACTCCACTGTAGTTGCCCTCAGACAATTCATGTACCATTATACCAAATAGCTTCCTAATAAAAGTGGTAAGATAATATGGCCTTATCAAACAATGCAGGGAAATATAATTTTTAGTTTGTGGGGCATAAGTCCTGTCTAAGAGACAGGGAATAGAAACATTTCTTCTCCAGGTTACTTTTAATAAAAAAGTCAAGAAACAGCAGAATTTGCTACGGTTTACATATCTATATTTTGCAATTGGTAAAGAAAAAATTGACATGGGGAAGGTACTATGATCATCTTCTGAAACAAAATGGATATTCTTCAAAATTTGGTCCGTATGTTAAAGCTGATGACACTGCAGAAATTTTGGTGAAGTCAGAGCAGGCTTTCCAAGTTGGTCCAAAATGTCTTTAAAATAATGAAAATGAGACATGCTTGTGAGTTGTACAGTGCTTAGGGGATGGGGTTGGTATAAGGGTTTCGTTGCAGGGAGTTCACCTGGTCTGAATTTGGAAGGAGCATGCAGGATTTCTTATGAGCTTGCCCAGAAGTGGAGCAAAGGGCAAGCGGAAGTGGTGAAGTTTAAAATCTATCAGTGTCAAACATCAAAAAAGGAGTCACATTCTTTATTACAACCCACCCTTAATGTTTGCCCAATAACTGAAATGTACCACATTCATTTAATTGAATTTGATTTATTTAAGTTAGTTGTTTGCATTAGTTAGGGTTCTCCAGAAAAACAGAGCAAATAAGATATACATAAAATTGGCTCATGCAACTGTGGAGGCTGACAAGTCCCAGGATCTGTAATCAGCAAGCTAGAGATCCAGTGGTATCATTCCAGTCTGAATTCACAGGCCTGAGACCCAAGAAACTAGATGGTATAAGTTCCAGTCTGAACCTGATTCAAATGCAGAAGACCAATGCCCCAGACAGTCAGACAGAGAGAAGAATGAATTCTTCCTTATTCAGCCTTTCCACTCTATTCAGGACTTCAAAAGGTTGAATGAGACCACCTTTGTAGACACACTCCGAATATTTAACCAACTATCTGGACACATTGTGGCCCCATGGTGTTGACACATAGAAGTCGCCATTACACCATCATAGCCCTCTGTGAAGTCTGTAGCCTGAGGCTGATAATAAGGAAAGTAAAATGTCCCTTGATGCCTTATTCAAAAGCCCAATATTATACATTCTGAGAAGCAAAATGAGTGCCTTTGTCACTCAATGTCTGAAACTCTGAAGAGGATAAAGAGTGTCTTGGTGAGGCTTTGGATTGTGGCTTTAGGATGTATAGAGATACATGTGACATTGATCTGTTTTGGTATCTGTGAGGCAAGATATTACCAGAGTTCTTTATCGTAAAGGAGGCAACCATGGATAAAGAATTGTTATTGTTGCCATCAGCAGCCAGACTATTTGCAATGGACCAGAAAACCATACAATTGTACGGATAAAGTTTATTGTTGGCCAGGATATCCAGTCCTAAGATGGTGGCTAAAGTTTGACCACTTATATTGACCCCTCTGTCTTTCCTTTTTTGAAGATATCCTGGTTAAGGAAGAGAAAGCAGCAGCTCTCCAGTGAATTCCATCATTAGTGATGGTGATAATGCCATCTATAAACTTTACAAATTTTCTTTGCTGTTTATTCAGTTGATACCAAGGGGCTTACTCAAGTAATTAGGGGTTCTTGGGAGAAGGGTTACCTGTTCAAACACTCTGGGATACAGCAAGGGACTAAGAACTGAGGAGAGCAACCCCTCCTACAGCTGGGATATGCCAGAAGTCCCAGACTTGGTTCTATCCTGTAACAACGAGGACCTAGTAGTCTTATTAAACTTGAGGGTTGTTGCTTCCATGACAGCTGGATATGGAAGTTCATGTGCCCAGTGTGTGGATGAAAGCTGCCACTCTAATGACATATAGCATAAGCTAAGGAGAGCAGTTTCTTATATCTTAATCCTATGGACAATTTATAGCCATGGTAGATGATCCAGAAACTCTAAAAGATATGAGAGGAAATTGCCAGAGCCTCTACAATAAAGAAGTCTTTGGGGGCAATAATAGGAATGACTGTTGTATTACAATTTGAACAGTTTCCAGAGTCTTTTATTGTAGTTTACAGTAACAAAATATTTACAAGTGACAGTTGGTAGAGTCAGTAATTTCAGTAATATTAGGTATGGGGGCCTTAATGGATGGAACCAAGGTATTAGGGTTGGGTTAGTGAACTGTTTGATACTATTCATTTATGCTAAGTATAAGAAGAGGGCAAATTTTTGGGAGAATGAGGCGGGCAGATCACTTGAGGTCAGAAGTTCAAGACCAGCCTGGCCAACATGGGGAAACGCTGTTTCTACTAAAAATACAAAAATTAGCCAGGTGTGGTGGCATGGGCCTGTAATCCCAGCTGCTCAAGAGGCTGAGAGGCAGGAGAATTGCTTGAACCTGGGAGGTGGAGGTTTCAGTGAGCTGAGATCGTGCAGCTCCACTCCGCCCTGGGCAACAAAGTGAGACTCTGTTTCAAAATAATAAATAAATAAATAAATAAATAAATAAATAAGAGACCAACTTTTACTATTAAATGGAGAAGTGGGGATACTAAAAGTAAAAAGGTCTTTATGTAAATAGGTCTTGTATAATGATAGGTGCTAAAGGCTTCTGTTTTCATTTACATTGAGTTACACTATTTCAACTAAGAGGAATGGGGTGAGGGGGATGTCTACGTAGTCCTATTTCTCAAGTAAATTTGTAATGACAAAGACTTAAATTTAATTTACTCCACGTTAGACCAGGGCGTTTCTGCTCACCATGCAATATTTTGGGGCCATGGGAGCTCTGAATATGAAGAATTTAGGTAATGTAATAGTACCAAAGGTTAAAGTGAGGCTTGTGTCCTCTATTTTATGTTTAGTAACTCCCCTGAGATTAAGGGGGGGGGGGTACATTGTTTAAATTTAGTTGTATTTGCCAAGGATAACGGTAATTCAAGCCCCAGTATGAATTACAGTTATGATTATGGCCATGAAGGTTTGTCAACTGGTGTATCTAAGCTTCTTAAAGTTAATTTAGAATCCTACGTTATAGTGGCATAGAAGCAAGTCAGTACCTCTTTATCTTTGTTGTTTAAATTCTTTTAGTATATTCTGGATTCTTCCAGAAATCTCCAAATCAGTATTGTCTGGGTTAGGAGCCTCCTTAATAACAATGATTGAATTAACCCTTGGTTGTGCCACAGGAATGCCATGGGTGTTTTTCTCTATACGCCTAAAGGTCAGAATCTTTTTGGCAACAGAGATGTAAAAGAATAGCAGCAGCACCAGCAAGAGCATTTTGTAGAGTCCTAATGAGTCATCTGCCTTTTGGGGTGTGGACATTAATAATTCAAACTTTCAAGTAACTTATTTTCAAATAGGGGCCATTTCTCCTCCATGTGAGTGAGCACTCAGTAAAGCCACATATCTCACAGGGTATAGTCTTACTACTGAGCTAGCTGTAGAGTAAGGACTATACTTGTTTGAAACACACCAGGTCACAATTGGCCACAGGATAAGAATTGTTCCCTTCACCTAATGTCAGTTACATCCTATGCTAGAATTGAAACACATGATTTCATCTAAGATACACAGATAGGTCTGGGCCAAAGCACATGACTCAGGGCCACCCTAATGAGGTCCCAAAACCCATACTCCATTCTTAAAAACTCAATTAGTTATTAAAACTTCAGATATAGATTGGTTAAACTTCTAACAGAGGCTCAGTAGAACTCAGCAAATGCAGCACAAAGCTGCACAGCTGAAAGCACAGGCTACCCAGCAGGAGGAGCTCAAAATGCATGCTTGCCATTAGGCAGCCAAAGAAAGAGAAGAAAGACTTCCA
Organism: Rhinopithecus bieti; assembly: GCF_001698545.2. NCBI lineage: Eukaryota > Metazoa > Chordata > Mammalia > Primates > Cercopithecidae > Rhinopithecus > Rhinopithecus bieti. The sequence continues at coordinate 144,738 of NW_016816568.1, forward strand.
GCAATGGTGGTCCTTGTCTACACACACCACTCTCAAAGCAAATTGTGGGCATCCTATGGAAACAAGGGCCATGACACAGGGACAGAATAGATCTTTATCAAAATTTGGTTTGAATGTCAAGTATGAAGACGTTAGATACACCAAAAAGGTATAACAAAAATTTATTACTTAACATGGTAAGGCTTTCTGGGGAGAGGAAAGAAATCTCCCCAAGCAGATCCAAAATCAGTTGAGAGAACAGAAAAGAAGGCTGGCTTACAGTTTTGTGGTGATTAAGGAGTGATCGGAAGGGGCTTGTATGGCCTGAATTTTCTTCCAAAGGAGGGAAGACCTGGGATTTTTCTTTTTTTTTAATCAGCTTGCCCAGATGTGGGGTAAAAAGGGGGGAAAAAAGGGTAAGGCTTAAATGTTATGTAAACATTAAAAAATTGAGTCAGACTCCTTATTATAGAAGGATTTCTGGACAGAGCTATTCATAGGGGTGTGAATTTCCAAGAGAAAGTACAGACTATATGAATTTAGGGGAGTTGAGAGGATGGTCTACTGTGGAAGATGCTATAATGAGTCACTTCAGAGGACAGCTGGGACAGTTTTATAAATATAAAACCTTCCAAAGGGAAAGAAAAGGAGAAAAGCAATGAAAAGAGCTTCAAAATGCAACTTTTCCTGAAAAGTAAGGCTTTTATTTCTCTAATCTTGTGGAAATTTAAGAAACCTAATTTAAAAGACAAGAACTTGCATAATGAACATTGGCATCATATACCATATGGATTAGTGTGCCTGTGTGACACATGGTACCTAGGACAACGGCTGGCACAGAGTGAGTACTGTGCAAATATTAGCTAAATTAATTATACGAATTTTATGGAACTTTAGGCTTTAAAGAGTACTTTCTGGTAATTTATCTCATTTGATATTTAAATATATTCTCTGAGAAAAACACTATTGTCTCCAACTTACAATACGGGAACTGAGGTTCAGAAAAATAATGCCTTTGCTCAAATTCAGGCCATGAAAGAACAAAGGTTCAAGTCCAGTTATTTCAAAAGTCTTATCTGTTCTTTACCAAATTACACTACTTCTGCCAGGAATATAGATAGCAGATCTCTATTTGGAAATAAATAAAATAATCTCTTAAGGTAGCTTCCAGTTCTTTTATTTTTCTCATTTTCAAAATTTTGCTTCATAGTTTAAAGGCTGCTTCGGTGAATGGTAGAAAAATTTTTTTAGACATATCTAATTTTAATATTACTTACACTCCAGTGATTCACAAACACTAGTTCAAATACTCTAGGCCTGGAGTAATACTAATATCTTCCAGTAACACTTATTGAAAGTACAGATTCAGGTCTTCAAAAGGATTCTTTTATTATACTTGACACCCCCAGGTAAAATATTCTGAATTTTTTTGGAGATTCAAAGGAAAATAAACTATTTTCAAAGTACTAATTTATTTCCTTATAAGTCAATGCAAAATTACATCAATGAGATGAGTTTTAATGGACTATGACTAGAAGTGGAATTTATTTAAAAGTCCTTATTACTCTGATTGCTCAATCTGTAGTCAACTTTCAAGTTCAGAAGCTTAGTGAGATGTGTCCTTTAAATGGTTGGGTCATATGAAAACCCTCACAGCATGGCAAATGATTTTTTCAAGGAACCAAGTTTACCATCAATAGTAAAATGCTGAATTATATTTTGTTATCAATTTTTTCCTCTCAAGGAGATGATTTTCAAAACAATGTAGCATAAATTTCCATCTAAACTTTGATTTCTGAATCATGTAACAATTGAATCCCTGCTATTGTTATTTCATCTATTAATGTCCTAGATATCTCAGATAACATTCCCAGGTGTCTTGAGAGCATTCCTCTCTTGGATGGTGTATTAGTCCGTTCTCACCCTACTATAGAGAAGTACCTGAGACTGGGTAATTTATAAAGGAAAGAGGTTTAATTGGCTCACAGTTCCACATTGCTAGGGAGGCCTCAGGAAACTTACAACCATTGTGGAAGCGGAAGTAGGCACGGACCATCTTCACATGGTGGCACATGGTGACAGGAGAGAGAAGAGTGAATGAGAAAAGGGGGAAGAACCCCTTATAAAACCATCAAATCTCGTGAGGACTCACTCACTATCATGAGAACAGCTTGGGGGAAACTGCCCCCATGATTCAATTACGTCCACCTGGTCTCTCCCTTGACATGTGGGGATTACAATTCAACATGAGATTTTGTGTGGGGACACAAAAAAACCACATTGGATGGAAAGCATTTTCATTGAACTAATTTGCCCCTCTTGGCACCTTTATTTTCTTAGACTCTTAATAGATTGGTGCATCAGTCCATAGAACCTTAAGTGCAGAGCTATCTGATTCCTGAGGTAAAAACTGCTTAGATTCTCATCCTGAGATGCTTCAAGAAGTCTGGGTGGTAGCCTTCCAAATATGCATTTAACTTCAAAGAATATGATTTAGCTATTACAAAGGCACTGCTTTTTGTAGTTGATTGTGTGCCTAATAATTCCTGGAAGGTACATTTTTGAGATCTAAAGAGATGTGATGATGTCACGATTTGTGGACCCTGCCATTATTATATGATAACAAAAACAAAGCGAATCTCCTCCTTTACTTGTTTCTGTGTGTGTGTGTGCACATGTGTATGTGTGTGTGTATGTGTGTGTGTATCGGGGGAGGCGGCCATAATTTTCATAGCACATAGCACTTATCATATTTTATTGTGGTTCTTATTCCTCTGCCAGGATAACTTAAAAGGTCTTGACTTACAGATGATCCAGCGATGAGACAGTAGGGAGTAGATCAGCATAGGTCTCTAACTGGAGGGAAAAGAGCCCCTTGCTCACCCGTGTAAAATATGTAACATGAACAAGTAATAAACTTTTGCTGAATTTATCTAATATTTTGGAGCAGTTTTGTTACTGCAGCATGATCTAGTCTACCCTATTAACATGCCATGTTATAATAACGAAGATAATTAATCAATTAATTTATCTGACATATAATGAGTATCCACTAGTGCCAAGTATTGCTCCAACACACTAGGATTACTGTGGTACATAATAAGCACATAGTCTATATCCTCAGTCAGCTTATGATCTAATGAAGAAAATGGGCAAGTCAACATCCAATGAGTGTTTAGCAAGCACTCAGCATGTGCTGCAACTGTACCAGGAATTTGGCAGAAAAACATGATACAGAATTTTTAATATAATTCTGGATACATGCATGATAATAGATTATTATAATATATCGAATATTCCAAGAAAATGTTTATGAAATATTTGAGGGATAATGATAAGGAAGCAGTTAATTGTCTTGAGATGTCATGGAAGGCTTCTCAGAGGAAGTAACATTTGGTCAGAAAAAGTGAGTGAAACTTCACCTGCTGAAAAGGTTGCTGTGGTAGCTATTAGCACTTCATCAAAAATATTTGGCTTTCTTCTTTCCATAATAGGATTGCACTTCTCCCCTTTTTCAATTTTGAAATAACCATCTGCTTTTCTTTGGCCAATAAAATATGAGTAGAATGGATGACTATGGCTGTTACGTAAAAAAATTAACAGCCAGTACACAACTTGCCATAATCCTTTCTCACTTCTGCAGTGATCATGGAAGCACATGTTGAAATAAAGTTTCTCCCAGCCTTTATACCAGAGTGATATAATGAGATAAGCCTCCCCAGCCCATGTTGCATACATGAAAATAAATTCCTATGTTTTAAGACACTGATGTGTGCAAGGTTATTTGTTATTACAAAATAATCTAACTAATTCTGACTGACACAGCATATTCCAGGCTGAGAAAATAGCTTGTGCAGAAAGACCTGGAGCTGTGAAAGATCGTTGTGCATTCCTGAAAGAATAAATTCAGTGCAGTTTATGTTCAAGGTATGTGGGTCGCAAAAGGATGACAAAAAGATGAGGTTAGACGGGACAAGGTGTGAAAGGTCTTTTGTTAAAACTTTTCTATTTTATTCTCTAAGCAAGAAAAATAATTCTCGAACAGTAATGGTCAAGGGACAAGCAAATGTCTACTTTCATTTATGCCCATATGATCCTGTGCTAAGGAGATTCCTTTTTTAAAAAGTCTCTCATACATTTTAAATTATCAGTGGTTCTGTTGAGACAATTATTAGACATGTTGACAAAGCCACATTGATAACTTTTTATTTTATATCATCCAAAAAAGTATGTTGTCAAAGTCTTGAAACTATAGTCTGTCATTACCACCATGCCTTGTTTGGAGAATGTTAATATCTACTAAAAAGTAAGACTGAAAACCTTTTCTTTTTTAAGATTTGCTTGAGAGATGGAGTAACATGTCGATTGTCTGTGGCAATGGGGAAATGAAACTGTCACATCAATTACAAAATCTGCTAAGTTGCCAGCAGGAAAAGCATTGATTCTTGGTGAGTTCAGATCTGTAATTTCAGATACCTTTGTCATCTTACTGAATGGAAGACTTTGAAAAGAAAATCACTTCTTCTGTTCACAACAATACTCATCACTGGAGTTTTGGAAGGACAAGATAAGATGGAAATTTATTTTTGAAATGCTCTCAGTTGTTGCTAATTTTATTTCTAATTTAATTTTCATTTTCCATTTTCAGATATTGATTCATCAGCTCACTAAGATTCTTAGCAGGACTCAAGATGATCACACAGTCCTCTCCAAGTTCCTTTCAATATGCAGCTTATTAATAGTGATTCAGTATTTTGTATATCAGTATCTCATAAGTATTCATAAATAAGCATTTATTTCTATTAACAGTTTAATTCTGGACATATTTTCTTTCTGTCCTACTGCTGCCACCTCAAAGACAATCTGGTTTCTTCATGAAGTAGAAGTCAAGATATTTAGAAAAAAGACTTGGAAAGTCTTTTTTCTCCATGGACCAAACCAAAGTGTCCCAAAGTTAATCAAAGGGGATGCTTTTAAGTATCATGAAGGATGGCTAGTGGGGAAGACAGAAGGAAGAAAGGGATCATTGACTGGCAGATAAGGACTGACAGCTCTTGTTTATCAAATTTCTTTATCTGCTCTACCAGCTATATTCATCTGCCCCAAGAGCTCTTCCTCTTACTGCTCATTACGAGGTTTCAAGAGTCCTGATGACAATCTGAAATGTTCAGGAGTTGCAGATTTGTTGTTCAGGGATTGCGACAGAAAATAGTTATGCGCTCACCGTTCCTCTTTCCTTTTCCTGAACACAGAGGAAGACTATTTCTGAGCTTCCCTCAAAATTATCTTGTAGCCATGTGAGAGGATTCTGGCTAGTGGACTGTGGGAAGAAGGAATATGTTCACCTTTGAAGTCTGCCATTAAAATCTCCCAAAAAGCCTACACTCTTCTCCTTCTGTGATTACCATGGAGGCCATGATTTCAAGATGGTGCTGTTATGAGACAGAAGCAGCCTAGATTCACCAGACATTTTAACTATTCAACAGAAATGAGGAAAAAGCACAAATTGTTATCATGCAAGGCCACTGAAATTTGGGAGTTGTTTTTCACAGCAGGAGGCATTTCTTATTCTGAGTAATAAAGAATACTTATAGAAATTAGAAAATATAAGCTAGTATGATCGAAGTATGGAATAATATGGAGAAAGCAATAGAAAGCCCTACAACTAGGGTACTATCAAATTTCTGGGCCCCAAAATTACAATTTAAAAATAATCAACACTTACATCTTATGACTTCAACAAACTATAACACTTACACAGTTAAACTAATATTTAAGATTACCTTCCACAAGGCTGTGGTCACCTTACTATATATCTTTGCTTAGAAACAATGATAAAGTTGTAACATATCTATTATAAAACATTCATATTATATACAAATCCAAATATAATAATAAGTTATATCAAGCAAAATAATAAGTAATGACTTTGAAAGAAATTACTTAAAAGACCTTGCCTTTTTCTGGTTTATACTAAATAACTATTTTGCAGAGTTCATTTATTTAAGCAATGAGATGAAGAAATCAGTTTATTCAAGTGATGATTTTTGCATCACTCAATGTAGAGTCATTGAAGTGGAAATGGCCTGTAGTTATTTCCACATCTTAGTTACAAGAGAGACTTTCATGCATTTCCTGACATCTCACATATTTTCCTCCCAAAAAAATCTGTCTTTCAGCTTTTTTTATATAATTTAGGTGTTTCAGAGCTTGACAATTGAATCGAGTAGCAGGTTAGTATGACACATTTATAATTTTGCCCTGGTATTATTGGTTTATGTGTATAGTCTTCTAATGAAGAGGAAAAACAACCTCCCCATAATGTGATATTGGTTCGATAAGAAATCCCATGAAGCTGAATAAACATCATTTTTTTTAACCTTTTGCTTCTGTAAGCTGTAATTTTAGTTTTACAATTTCCTTATTAAAAGCCAAATTTCAACACAGAAACAAATGGCTTGTAATTCATTGTTCAAAACTGCAATGTTTTTAGGATTTCATTTCACAACCTATTTCATGTCTGGGCCACATGAAGGACAGATTTTTAAAGCCACTGATTACTTCTTTAACTTTAAAATCTTAAGTGTGTCTATGTACTGGAAAATTGAGTCACTCTCATAGAATGGGAATGAAATTTTAAAAATTAAGTTACTTTGCTAAGAAAGCTTATCTACTGTGCCTTATGCATCTTTTAGACAGTGTGCTTATAAATACGTCGTGTGATAGAAATAGCTCAATCTAGAAAATTGGAATCTTGATCCTTCTGGCTCTCCATTAACTTTGTGTGACCTTTAAAAGGCCTTTTATAATAGTTACTAGCATTTGGATGGTGTTTCAAAGACCTCAAAATAACTTTTTAATTTATCTCATCTCATTCTCTATATAAACTTTTTAGTCACAATTTTAGCCTCTTGCAGATTCATCTGAATCATGTGATTTTAAAGCAGAGCAGATATTATTCCAGTTCAAGTAAAATGTGTCACTGTGAAATTATGTAGCATATCATGTTCCTGAGCAAGATCTGTCTATAAGCAGGGAAAATGATATCTATACAACAGTAATATATAAACTAGTTATAAAGTCAAAGAATTCTATTTTCTTTCATTAAAATTTGTTACATTCAATTTTTATGTTAAATAGGAGAACAATGACTAATTTCATAATTTACTTCTATCAATTTTTAAAACACTTATAATTAACTGTCCCCACGATGTTCTCTGACATAGCCACTCTGTGACTGTCTACAAGAACAACAGTAACCCAATCTCAGGCTTCTTTTTGTTTAATATGTATTAAGGCAAGCCATATTTGCCTCACCGTGGTCTATGATGATAAATTCAACCCTTAGGAAGATTTGATTACCAAAAAGATGACATCTGGTCATATCTTTCTTAAAGTTAAATTTCATACAAAATAGAGAGATCCACCTTAAAAGATTCAGACTTGAATATTTTTGAGTCTGTATGACTGTATTTCTAATGCCTCAACTATACTAGATGCTCAATAAGTATTTGTTGAATGAAATAAGTTACGTTTATTCTGTTAGGTTCTAGGAAAATATACCTTTATGATTCTATCATTTGAACATATTATAGTGAAACATGGGAGATAAATGCGAATGATTCTGTATCCATGTCTTTCCCTCAATATTTTGTTTTTAAATCCCTGTCAGTGAAGATGTTAATAGATAAAGCTTAGTCTCCCTTACCATGACTTTGATATTAATAAGGGACAATTCCAAAGCTGAAATTCTTTACATCCTGATGAAATGAAGCGACATCAATGGGAAAGGTAGATCTTAATCAGTTTTTGCTGGTTTGCAAAAGTCATAATTATTTACTTGGAAATAAATAAAGTATTAAAACCTGGAACATTTGCTTGTTACTTCTCTCCTGTGATTGGAAGATAAATTCATTTGAGTTTCCTCTCCTTTTTTTGTTTTATTCTTCTTGGTGAAACTCCTAAACCAGTAGCAAGTAAAAACTAATGAAGGGATAAGAGAAAAGTGTTAGAAATAATCTGAATTTAGAAATTAAGAAAATAGTCTCTAAAACTCTGGGTTTGAAAGCTGGCTTTGTCTGTGAAGAGCTGTAAGATCCTGAGAAAATTATTTTTTTTTCTGTAAGCCTGAATTTCATTATTGTATAAAAAAGATAATAGTCTACAGCTCATAGGATTAAATGACTTAGAAAAAAATGCCCTTAGACTAGCAAGAATAAATAATAGCTATCACTATTATTGAATCACAGAAAAAGACTTCAGATTAATTCCAAATGCTAACGAACTAAAATGAACTCAGTACCATCTGTGCATTGAGATGACTCCTACTTGGGTCTGTTTTACTCAAATACTCAAGCATTAGCAGAGTAATGAGCCTAAAGTAGAAAGATTTAGAGTTCTGTGCAAACTATAGAATCACTACTTATCAAGACAGCAGATAAGGTTATTCAACAGTCTGTGGAAGAAGAGCAAGAGTGTCTTAACCGTGTATCAGGCAATTAATGTTTCCATATGAATGTCAATCTGAGGGGAACTAGTACCTGCTGCTGTCATGGCTGGAGAGCAAGGGGAACAGCAGGACATTGAACTAGCAATAGGAGGTCATTCTCATTTAAATTCAGATGATACATTACAGTTTATTGATTGGCAAAAGCAGATTCTTTCTATCTCAAATAAAATGAGAAATGAGCCAAAATGTCTGTATGTAAACTTCTTGAGACTCACGCAATTTGTCTAATAAATTCCAACTCACAAGAGACCGAATTATTTTGTGTCTTGTACCTTTTATTATGTCTGAAGAATAAAGTTCCTTTTTTAGAAAACAGTTTTATCTTTTTTGTTATCATTAATATCTCTAAAATGCTTTATTTAATATACCCTTATCCTTTACAAGGTGTGCTCTTCGATGGTTTTATACTTGAAATAATACCTATGTATCCAAAGAACAATTCCAAGTGGATCAGTGATAGATAATCCTTGCAGATAATTTTTAACAATGGTATGACTTTAGCAATTTTATTTTAATTATCATTCAGGTTTTGGCTATGTCTATGTTGACTTGGACATTTGCTTTTTGTTGTTCTGTTTATTAGCGTTGTTAGCGAACATGTGAACTCCGTTCCTGGGTTTGGGGACTCGCAAATTGATAATTTCAGGTATCTACTTTGTCAGTATCTCCGCAGCTTATAGCTTCAGCTCAGCTACATGGAATGGATAGTGAAATACTAATATAAACTATACAGTTATTTTATAAGATCATGAAGATATTTGATGTAATCTAGACATTTCCTTAACAAGATAATATATGCAACATAATACGTATAAATATTATTTGGTGTGTGTCTATGTGTTTCTACATATTTTGAGTCAAAACCAAAAATTTTGATGAAATAATAGAAAAATGTCCATTATAGACAAGAATAAAAGTGCTTGTACACTGTGCCTGATATTACTAAACAGTGCTTGGGAAAATTTTATAGCTGTGATACAGACATAAAAATGTTCTATGTAAAAATATGGAAGTTTTCTCAAACTAATGATCTAAACTTCCACTTTAAGAAACTAAAAGAAAAAAGCAAACTAAATTCAAAGTAAATAAAGGAAATAATAAAGGTCAGAGTGCAAATAAATGAAGTAGAAATGAGAAAAACAATAGAGAATATCGATGAAACCAAAAGTTAGTTCTCTGAAAAGATTAACAAAATTGACAAAACTTTAGCTAGACTGAACAAGAAAAAAGGAAGAAAGACTTTAATTACTCAAGTCAGGAAGCAAATAGAGGACACCACCACTGACCTTATAGAAATAAAAAAGTATTATAGAAGATAAAAGGAACAGTCATATGGCAACAATTTATGTAACTAGGATGAAACGGAAAAATTCCCAGAAAAAAAAAAAGCGAAATGAAAAACATCAAGAAAAACAAGCTGCGAAACGTGATGGAAGAAGAAATACAAAATCTGAATAGACCTATAAATAAAGCGATTGAATTAACAAATTTAAAATTTACACAAATAAAAGCCTTTACTTGTGAATCTATCAAGCATTTAAAGAATCAATACTATTTCTGAAAAAATAGAAGATGAGGGAAAACATTCCAACTTATTCTATGAGGTCAAATACCACCCCAATACCAAAAGCAGAAAAAAGTCAGTGCAAAAAGGAAAACTATAGAATAACATCTGTTATAAATCTTAGGACAAAAATCTCTAACAAAATGCTAGCAAAACAAATCCAACAACATGTAAAAGGATTATATGCCGTTTCCAACTATGACTACAAATAAAATCAATTAATATAGTGTACCACATTAACAGCATAAAGGACAAAACTATAAAATAAGTAACTGAAAAGCTGTAGAAAAGCATTGAGGAAAATGTAACACTTTCATGATAAAATCACTCAGTAAACTACAAAAGATGAAGTATGGGGAGTTACTTTTAATGAACATTGTGTTTCTTTTAGCAAGATAAAATGTTCAAAATTAGGCTGTAGGATGTTGCACAACTCTGAATATGCTTTAAGAAAAGATCAAACTGTATACTTAAAATGAAGGAAGTTTATGGTATATAAATTATATCTCAATAAAGTTGTTAAAAATAATTGACTTTCCTATTTCTAAGTAGTAATCATTTAATAAATGCAATGTAAGAAAAGATTTCCATATTCAGAAAAGATATAAGAATAAACTTAGCAAAAATGAACAAAATCAATATGAAGAAATCTCTATGACAGAAAGTAGATTAATGGTTGACTAGAGCAAGGGGTAATTTTTACAAAAAGGCACAAGGTTTTTTTGTTTTTTTAAGGTGATGAAAATGTTCCAAAGTCAAATTGTAGAAGTACACAACATGTAAATTTATTAAAAATCATTATATACATAAAACAAGTGGATTCTTGGTATGTAAATTATAACTCAATAAACTTGAAAAAAAGTATTAAAGTCAAAAAAGTATGCTTTTGTAAGTATGACACAAACACCAGAATTCATTTTTAAAAGCTATAAATTTAACTACACAATAAAAAAAAAGTTTGTCAAAATAATTCTGCAGTGTCAAAAGATAAACCACAAACTGAAAAAGAGATTTTGCAATGTTGTCTCAGTTAGGATTAAATACAAGAAACAGAAACTATTTGAGAACTGTTAAGAAGAAAGCGAATTTTCTAGATGATGTCAACCTAACCGAAAGCAAATATCTGCAGACCATCCCCGAGTTATGACGCTTCTACTTACTAGTGTTTTTTTTTTTTTTTTTTACTTTAAGAGCTTGCAAAAGTAATACATATTTAATAGAAACCGTACTTCTAGTACTGAAACAACCATTCTGTTTATCACTTTTAGTACAGTATTCAATAAATTGCATGAGATATTCAACCCTATTGTAAAATAAACTTTGTGTTCAATGGTTTTGTCTAATGGTAGGCAAATGTAAATGTTCTAAGCACATTTAAGGTAAGCTGGTAGGCTAGGCTAGGTAGTGATGTTCAGTAGGTTAGGTGTTTTAAGTGCATTTATGACATCATATTTTTATGTTAGGTGTGTTAGGTGTATTCATGATATAATTAGGTGTGGTGTGTTAAGTGCATTTATGACATAATGTTTTTTACTGACAATGGGTGTAATACAGCCCCATAAGTCAAGGCGTATCTGTACTTCACAAGGGGAAGTAGTGGAATTTACTGATCTGGGGGTTGGGAGTACTAGAAAAGCAATCACAGTATGAATTTAATACAGGTGGTGTATTTATTTTTCAGTTTTGGAAATTTATATAGTCACCTTCCTTCTTTCCAGCCCAGACCAGAATAGTAGGTCAAAGACTAGAGGAAAGGGTTATATTACTTGGAAAATGGTAATTGTCAGAGTACGACAAGACACAACACTAGTATTCAAAGATAAGTTATGTCTATATAATGAACATATATTGTAACATATAGAAAAATCACTAGAAAATCATAAGAGAGGTACATTCAAAGACACTATAATCAAAAGGGAACTTTAAAAAATGTTTTCAAGCAACTATTAGGAAGAAAATAATGAAAAGCAAAACAAACAAAAAAGTAAAATTTAAATTGCAAATTTGACCTCTAATATATCAGTAATTATGTGACATTTAGGTAGTCTAAATATGCTAATCAAAAGACAGAGATGGTCAAAGTGGACTACCTTCATTGCTGGTGGGAATGCAAAATGATACAACTACTCTGGAAAATAGTTTAGTTGTTTTTTATTTTTTTTTTTTTTTGTGTTTTTTTTTTTTCTAAGTTCTAGTAGATATACATAACTGCCATAAGATCCAGCAAATGAGCTCCTGGGCATTTTCCCAGAAACATAATTATTTATGCCCACAAAAATAACTGTATGTAAATGTTTATAGCAGCTTTATTTAGAATAGTCAACAACTGGAAACCATGCTGGAAACCATTCAGATATCCTTCCTTAGGTGAAAGGTTAACAACTTGTGGTACATCCATCACATTGAATACTACTCTCAGTAAAAAGGAATAAACTGTTGATACATTCAAAAACCTGGATGAATATTGAGAAGAATATGCTGAGTAAAAACAGCCAGTCTCAAACGGTCACAAAATCCCAAGGCATAATTCCACATATATAGAACATTTGTGAAATGACAAAATTATAAAATGGAAGACAGATTGTTTTCCAGTATTTAAGAAGGAATGGGGGCATGGCCATAAAAGGTCAGCATGAGGGATCCTTGCAGTGATGGAAATGTTATATATCTTGAATATATTAATGTTAGTATCCTAGCTGTAATACAATATTACATTTTTCAAAGTGTTATCATTGAGGAAGACTGGCTTAAGGGAAGACTGATCTCTCTGTATTATTTCTTACTATATGCTTATCTCAGTCTCAAAATAAAAATTATAATCAATCAATGTGTGTGCTGGATTCCATTATTGCTGTTTAAAAGTTACACTATCTTATACATTGAGCTTTTTTAATGTAGTAAACAGTTTTTCTTGCCCAGAGAAGCACTCGGTATGTTAAAAAAAAAAAGAAAAGAAAAAAAGGCTGAGAGTAAACATATAACTGTTATGTAATAAGTACTCTGGAAAATCTCTGAATGAAAAGTGTGTATACACATGAGGAATGAAATTACATTTTCCAGACTAACGAAAATACAATCTTGGACTTGAATGATAAATTCACTGGCTAGAGAAAGAATAAGGGACAGGCTAGCTTAAGCAATGGGAGTTGGCATGTGTCAAGTTTCCTGGGATCTTCAAGTGTTCCCCTAAAAGAGTATGGGCAAAATACTGAGTGCATTTCTAGAAATGATTAAAAAAAACACACACACACACAGGGCAAGAACCCAAAACGATAGGAGTCACAATGTAAATGTAAAAATGGCCTTGATAAGGAAGATCCTCTGGGAAAAAAAGGAAAGAGAGAGAGAGAGAGAGAGAGAGAGAGAGAGAGAGAGAGAGAGAAAGAAAGAAAGAAAGAAAGAAAGAAAGAAAGAAAGAAAGAAAGAAAGAAAGAAAGAAAGAAAGAAAGAAAGAAAGAAAAGAAAGAAAGAAAGAAAAGAAAGAGGAAAGAAAGAAAAAAGAAAGAAAGAGAGAGAAAGAGAGAGAAAGAAAAAGAAAGAAAGAAAGAAAAGAAAGAGGAAAGAAAGAAAAGAAAGAAAGAAAGAAAGAAAGAAAGAAAGAAAGAAAGAAAGAAAGAAAGAAAGAAAGAAAGAAAGAAAAAGAGAAGGAGGGAGGGAGAGACGGAGAGAGGAAGGAAGGAAGGAGAGAAGGAAGGAAGGGAGGAGAGAAGAGAGGAGAGAAGGAAGGAAGGAAGGAGAGAAGGAAGGAAGGAAAGGAAGGAAAGAAGGAAGGAAGGAAGGAAGGAGAGAAGGAAAGAGAGAAAGAAAGAGAGAAAGAAAGAGGTAGAAGTGACTAAGTAGTAAATGAAAAGAAACAGAACTAGAACTGGAATTTAGGTTTTCTTAATGCTACTAATAAAGTCTATTTTCAATTTTGTCTTCTAAGTATTTTTCCCCCAAAAAATCTACTTTTAATATAATTTACACAGGTGTAATGCGTTTCCAAATTTCCTTCCATGCTTTTCAAATTTTCTTTTTGTCATTACCTTTCAATCCTCAAATCTGCCACTCTTCTCCAGGCTAGGTGACCTATTTCCATGACTCCTACTTCCATGAAATAATCACCAATCCCTTCTTGATGTATATTCTGTATTCTGTTTGAGTTGTCTGAAAGCACTATGCCTTCAGATCTCCCAATGTGGCAAAGGTAAGTGTTATTTTCAAGTGATGACCTTGTGGATTCCTGGCTGGCTAGATTCTTGATCCAGTGTCTTTCAAAATAAAACTTATTGTATGTTGAAATTTTTAAAAGCATAATTATCACTTATTTATTGGAATCTAATTCTTGGAATTAAATCAGTTCTGTTTGGGGGTGGTGAGTTTTGCTAAACTGAATGAGCTGTGACAAGACCTATGAAATACAAATCCTACCTATACATAGGATTAAGAAGTATGGTTGAAATTATTTTTGAAAATACAATCTGAAAAATTACTTCAGTCTTCAGCTAATATTTCAAGTCCACTTCGACTTAGATTAATTATTTTAAATTTAAATAAAAATCCATCCAGAGCTGTGCAAGTAGCCGAAATGCATGAACATTTTTTTAAAAATGTGATTAAGAAAGCAAAATACAGGATTTGGTGAGGAATGAAAATACCCATATCCTAAGGTTGTAAGGATGAATGAATTGAATAATTACTTTCTAGTATTACATGAATCTTGGGTATTTTCAAGAGACCAAACATTTGGCAATCCATAAATTTTCCAGCATCAGTGATGCTCAATATTTCCCCCAAGGTAGTTCATGACTGATTACAGTTTGCTACTATGATCACCAATGACCGGGGGAAAGGGTTAGTAACTTAATAACCTGTCCAAATAATAACCATTAAATTGTCTTCCTGTGTTGCTAAATCACACTCCATGGTGGTACGTTAGATCCAATTAATACAATAAATGAATCACTTGAATTTAATGCAACTATGTCAAAGAGGTCACCTGAAATTTGTCAGTTTCAGTTATTCTTGTAAGTTCCTGAGGAAATTAGCAAAGGACACAATTGTCTTTTTGGTTTCTTCCCCTTCACTGATTCCACCTTCTTGTTTTTTCTTCGTTGGCCCTTCTTTTTGTGAGCTTCCTTATCAGTAGCCCTTACCCCACACTAACCTCTATCTTCAGAATGACTAGGTTACAGTAATTGTGAGAAAACAAAATCTGATGAAAATGGCTATACTGAGGCGTGGAAAACTTACAGTTTTAATTCTCCTGTAGGGACTTCCACTGATGCTTCTAGAAAGGTTGAGAAATTGGTGGTTCTAGAATGATTGAGAGATTGGTGCTATTGTCCTTGCTACATTTCTCTTTGTGTCACTTTGAGCAACCACCTAAGAAAATCTGTGCTTCTATATCCCTTTCTGAAGAGTTAATGGGTTGACCTATGTGTTTCACAGTGCATTATCTGGGGTGAGGAGTTCAAGACCAGCCTGACAAACACGGTGAAACCATGTCTCTACTAAAAATACAAAGATGAGCTATGTGTGGTGGGGCGTGCCTGTAACCCCAGCTACTTGGGAGGTTGAGGCAGGAGAATCGCTTGAACCCGGGAGACAGCCTACAATGAGCTGAGAGTGTGCCACTGTATTCCAGCCTGGGCGACGAAGTAAGACTCTTTCTCAAAAACTAAATAAATAAATATCTATTTTTTTTGTTAATTTACCCTAATTTATCAAAGTAGCAGAATGTGCCTTAGGCATTAAAATGAACCTGGTTTATGGAATAATGCTGAAAGCAACAATATGATTTAATCATTCCAATTCTAGTTCTATGCCATCTCTGCTAATTAATTCAAATCAGAGGGGCTAAGTTAATGTAAAACAAACAAAATATAAATATACATATTCCTTACCTCCATCTCCCAAAGAGAAGGAAATATTTCTAACTTCTTCATCAAGATTCCATAACATTCCACAGATATTCACATAATTTTCTTCTATTATGTATAAGAAAAGAGTACTTATTCCTGTGTAATATATGCTTCTACTAAATCACTGCAACTTAGATTCTGCACATAAAACAGTCTATTCTTTCGACCTTATTACTCTCTAAGTATGTTCAATAGATCAGAATCTATCTTCAGAAGAACCATTCAATTAACAGTCACAAAAAGGATGAAAGCCGAAGACAATTTGCAGCAATCATTATCACAAATTACTGAGAGAAGGAGTTTAGGGGTTGGGGACTGTATATTGAGATATTAATCTTTATCCAGCCACTTTTGATTTTGTACATCAGTTAACTTCTTCAAAATCCAGTTTTCTACTCTATAATGAATAGAATAGGTTGCATATTTCCTCTAAAGTCTCGCTTTCCATCAAAAGAATCCATCTTTAATGCTGCACTTGAAAAAGCTGACCAGAAGAATATGCCCAGTTGGTATCTTTATTGAGCAGCAACTTTACTTTACTGTTGTTGAGATCCTCTATCATATTCTTAAAGGGAAGATCTTTGAAAGAAGTGGAATATTTTCCCCTCCAAACTCAAACATCTGCAAAGCTGTCTATTCTCAGCAGACAACAACCAACATACAGTATTTTTGAAATTAAACTTTGGGTATTTTGGCCACCTTTGACTTTGATTCACATCCTGTATCTTTGCAGCAGCTGACTTGAGTTATAACCAAAATCTGAATATGAGCAATAGCCAGAAAAGGCAGGTTTGGCAGTCTATGTGCAGTGTCACCATTGCATGCATTTTCAAACAAACCCAGCAATGCCAATGCTGCTCTTCTGAATCTCAATAGAGTCTTGTCAGAATCTAGACAAGAGTCCCTGATTTGTGCTCTATATGTGCCAGTACCAAGTAGGATGAACTTTAAGTAAGTATGGAAATCTTTTCCATATATTTTATGAATAACAAGAGAAAACAGAGCAAACACAGTAACTAACAACATGCTATGTATAAAGGAATTCTTTTTTCAGGGAAGAATGCTTCATAGTTAGTACTATATGCTTCATAATGCATCATTTCAGGAGGCAAAAAATGTCTCATTTTAGTGACACGAAGATTGATCAAAGAGTTCATCTCAAGACAGCATGATAATTCCATTAATTTTTTCATCAATCATGTATTATTGTTTTTAGTTTAAACCATAATCAATTATTTTATTCAGTGTTGCCAAATGGCATTTTTATAATTCCATCATTCTTTTCATATTTATCAACTGGAAGGCTTCAACAAAGGCATTTCTCATCAGTTAGACTCTCTATTTACCCTTAATTGCAGTTTATATAGGAAAAGAACAGGACATTCTTAATTTGTTCCTTCTAACCACCAATTTTGAGGGCAAAATATTGGTGTCCAAGTTGCCTCTATAGTACTCAGTGTTGATGTTTATTATTGCTACTTATTGTTGTTCATGATTTCAGCATCTTTAATATTGTTATGAATTCATGGGTAATCATAAAAAACTTCTATACATTATATTTACTGTTGTTTCTCCCATACATTGCCCCATCTTCGGCCAGTTAATACAATGTGCTGAAACACATTGAAAAGTATCTTTAAAGTCACTCAAAATCATTTTTTTCTGTGAAATAATGCTACCAACCTGATGTACATTAGCTTAATTTACTTCTGTTTCATTTTTTAGTTATTTTTATTAATTTGATTTAAAGTTATTTTTAAAAATATAAAACATCTAAATTTTCAGAATCAGATATATATATATCAAGGTATAATCAGAGAAGTCTCATCTGCATTCCTTTCCCTCCTTCCCATTTCTTATAAAAGTAGAGCAAATGATATAAACTCTTCTGACATTTTATTTGTTCAGTTAATAAGAAATCCTGGAGATCACTCATGTCAATATATAGAGATCTTGTTTATTCTTTGATGCCTGGTTAGTATTTTATTGAATAGATGTAGCATAGATTATTCATCAGTCCTTAATTCATGAACATTTGAGTTTAACCCTTTGCATTTATACATATGCTACAAATAATAACTTGTGCTTAAGTCACTTTGGCCAATTTTTGTCAATTTTTTGAAAACAATTTCTAAAAATTAGATTAATTAATCAAAGGATAAATACATCTACAATTTTACTGAATACTGTCAAAGCATTGCCCATTAAGGGCTACGGCATGTTGAAACCCCATCAGCGATATATGATAGTTTCTGCTTCCACCTGTCCTCCTCAGCAGATTTACTTGATTTTTTTATTTTTGTAAAACTAATGAGTGACAATTAATATCTCAGTATAGTTTAAATTCTTATTTATTTTATTATGTGTGAATCTGGGCACTTTTTCATAAGCCCAATAATCTTCTTATAAGAAACAAATATTTCTTATTGTATGCTCTATTTATATCTTTTCCCCATTTCCTTAGGGAGTTGGTCTTTTCTCTTTTGATTTATAGGAGTTCTTTGTACGTGACATTAATGGAAATGTCTTTAGTAATTTTTTAACTTATCCTTTGTTTACAGAGATTTTCTTTGTTTTATTTTGTGTTTTTAAAAATAAAAATCTATTAATCATTTCTCTCATTATTATTTATGTTGCCACGATTAGAAAATATTTCCCATACCCAAGTTACAAAGGAGTTCATCCATATTTTCTTCTAGTTTATGTGTGACATTCATTTTATTATGTTGGCATCTGTGGTTTTTACTGTAGAATTTATCCTAGTATGGAAGTGAGATATGAAGATGTTTTTATCTTTCTCAAATGACTAACCAGTTACCCCAGCATTGATTACAGTCAATCCCAGTTTTCAAGGATTTGATTTGCATGGATTTAAGTTTACACAGTTTAGTTAACACTGTCCCTCAATAACATGGCCAAAATTTCAGTTAACACACAGTATATTAGCTATAATTACATAAAGTATAAGCTTTGCTGCTAGCTTACAAGCTACTATATAAATAACAGAAGTACATCAAGAGATGCACATCTTGATCAGTGGCAAATCACACTACTTCTTTCAAAGGCTGTCAATAATTGGTCACTGTACATCTGTTATTAGGTTCACATACAACAGCAAAACGTATAGTTGTGCTGTACCTTCATGTTTTCTTCTACTGATAAGTCCTTATGATATTTTACAAAAATGGATAATTGAGAAAGAGTTGACCAACAAAGATGAAAATGGATAGGAAAGTGAAAATGCTGTAAGTAAATGTGAATCAAACATAAATGGAATTATAGAAGAAATGGCTGACTGTGGGAATGGTAACATTTCTGTCAGTTGAGAGATTGCACATACACAGCCAAAGGTATTCGATGACATAAATGACTAATATGGTTGTGATGAAAAATATGAAAATGTACTAAAAGAACTGATGCCAGAAAAAGAAAATCACATTAGAACTCTCAGCGATATTTCATAAGTTATATGCCAATAAGAAGCTTAACACTGTTAAAAACCACTCTTGATAAGTGTTTATAAAGAAATTCAACTTTCTCAATGTTTCTAATGTCTTAAGTTAGTGTATTAAACAAATATTGCTTTTACTTTTTTTCATTCCTTGGTACACTTATAACCCACATTAAGAGAATTTTAATGCTTTGAGAAAATGATTTTAAAACCATGGAAAAGTTATCATATTCCCACTGACTACTAAGATTGCTTTGTTTGATGTTAGCTTCAACAGTCATTTTTAATGTTCCCTACTACCCTGCAAAGTGAAAACTCCCTGTATTAAATATTCCATCTTTTCCCCAGGGATTTGCAATGCCTGTTCATATACTACATTTCTGCATGTACTTGAATCTGTTGTTGGAATTCCTATTCTATTCCATTGTTCTATGTGTTTCTTCATGTATCAACACATATTTTAAATTATAAAAGCAAGCTCACTGACATTTTTTTTCAAACTTTCTATGGCTATTCTTCACAGATAATCTTGTTTCAGAATATAAAGACATTTTTACTTCTTCCTTTTCAATCTTTCTAGTTTTTATTTTTTTCACCTTGTCTTGTTACAATGCCTATGAATTCTGGGACAGTATTAAATAGAGGATGAGAGTAAGCATCCTTGCCTTGTTCCTAATATTAAATAAAAAGTCTTCAATATTTCAGTATTAAGTATGATGTTAGCTATAGAACCCTCTTCCCCACTGCCCATGCTTCTTCTTTATTACATTAAAAAGTTTCCATCTTTACTTAGTTTGGTGAGAATTTTTATTATGAACTGTTGTTATTGCATGAATTGCTGTTCTCATGGCTATTATTCCTTGTTTGTTTTTCCATATCAATTTAATAACCATTTCTAGTTTAAAATATTTTCAGAATTCTGTTAGAATTACATTAATTTATAAATTAGCAGTAAATTGATATATTTATGATGTTGAGTCTTTAGTTGAAAACATGATAAATTAATATTTTAAAGTATAGTGTGCAATTTTCAGTAATGTTTTAAAGTTAAGGATTTTAAAGGTATTGTTACGTTAAAGCTTTAACCACGTTTTAATTATTTTCTTTTTTAACTATTTTTGCTTGCTATTATAAATGAGACTTTCCTCATATTTCTAACTGGCTATTGCTTGTATACACAAAGACTAATAATTTCTATCTGCTTATTTTATAACCTTCTCCTTCACTAAATTCCCGTAGATGAAAACAATTTTTTTCATAGATTCTCTTGGATTTTTGAAAAGTTTGATCATATCATAGCAACGGCTAATAATACTAGTTTTATATCTTGCTTTTCACTATTTGTCCTTTAATGGATTTCTCTAATTGCATTGGATAATAGCTTCAATGCAATGTTAAGCAGATGTGCCGATAGTTGGCTTTCTTGTCTTTTGTTGAAAAGTCTCTAGTATTTCCCCATAAAGTAATATACTGGATTATGAATTGTGGTATAAAATTTGTAGAAAATGTCATAGGAGTTTTTTTTTCTGTTACTCATGGTTAATCAATTTAGTTTTAAGGAGATTTTTAGAAAACAACTACTACCATAATCATATCACAGAAATTCCTCAAAGGTTAAATAAATGATTTATTAAGAGAAGCAGAGGAACACACACACACACACACACACACACACACACACACACACACACACAGAGAGAGAGAGAGAGAGAGAGAGAGAGAGAGAGAGAGAGGTATTAGTAAGGAGATAGCTTGCAGGAAGGTGATAGAAAAAGAGTGGTTATTCAGTCTATTAATCAAAGATAATAACCAATGGAATGCTGTTAATGTGTGCAGCATCAGTTAATGCTGGAAGAAGCAGCATAACAGGAAAATTCCAAAACCAAATATGAAGAACTTCATTGGGAAAATCAAATAAGAACTAATATTTAAAGTTCTGTATTTAGATTAGTCTAAGAGCTCGTTTGATGTACTAGGTAACCTAGAGATAAAATTGATCACATGTGAGGGGGAACTCCAGTCTTTCATCCTTGAAGACATATTCTAGGCTCAGTTGAAACTTGATAATAAATAAGTTATTTTAAATCAACTAAGAAGAGACCACTAATATTAATTTTCTATTTGTTCAACCCTGCAGCTATTCAATCTGGATAATTTTGACACCTCACATTCAATACTTCAAACTTAGTAGAAATGCTTTCTTCTAGCTAAAACTCCTAGTTCTAGTTTCTAGTTCCTTCCTTCAATTGTTTTAGAAGATACATGACGCTTGCCATCCTAATCATCAAAACTCTCATTCATAAAGGGGTGGCAAATATTTTAAAGGCACATGTGAAACAAAATGGGTTTATGATCAAATCAGAAATTTTCTCCTTTCCATAATCCCTGCTGGGTTAATAATCCCGCCAAATCAAGGATTTGTGTGACAATAAGAATTTATATTGGTTTGAACAAACACCCAAGTCATTCTGAGATTCCAGCTGCACCACACCTCACTCAAGCAGGTTGCTGCTCATTGCCTCATATAAGTGGATATACCCAAAAGGAGAAAAACATACAATCTCTGCCCTATCATGCTGTGTCAAATGTATTATCAGTGCCTTCTGCATTTTCCTAAATTCAAGATTATAGGTTGCATTACAACCCTTGTTATACTGTTTGACTTTAGTCAATTCTTTATAATTTGTAAATAAGTTTTGGAAATGCTGATTTCGATCATTGCAATTTTCCCTTTACATTTTTACATATGGGAATGATACTGGTTCAATCATAAAATTATTTTGCTTTACTTGAGGGAAATAGTACTATATGTCTACATCTACATAATAATTTCAACACTGAGAATTTTGCTTTGAATACTGTGTAGCCCAGCTTGTAGATATGGAAAGAATACCTAAGAATTGAGATGTGTGAGTATCTTTTTTGACTGGATACTAAAGCCTCTGCCTACCAGTCATCTAGTGTGACTACTAGATGTTTGGAGAAAGCCAAGCAAGATATGCAAGCAAACTTCATTTTGACCTGTAAGCCATGTAAACCAGGAGGATGGCTTCTCCTGGGATTGTCCTACAAGGACTACTTTGCATATGCAATGAAGTTTGCCAGACAGCTGCTCCTGAGAGCTAAACTTTTAAAATTTTTCTACTTTCTATTTTTGTTTTGTGGAAAAGATCCAGACAGCCAAATATTTGTGCTGGAATTATTTCCTTGTCCTACTCCTGCCGGACACAAAAGCCAAGAAAACATTCTATTTGCTTGTTCCAAAGGGGCCATATATAGATGACTAAATGGCAGGCATTGAGCTATGTGAAAAACAAAAGCAGTTTATGTGACAAAGGAGAGAGAGAGACAAATAAAAGAACGAGAAAATAAATCTTTGTCTCACTATTTCACTTGAAGACAATATTAAATACTCAACATTTTTAAATCCTTTAGGTGACCACTTTTGCAAGAAAATATAATATTTCTGTGTTCTCCAATATACGTTTCTATTTTGGTTTGAGATGGTAGAAAACACAACCAGGAGCTAGTAGAAGACACCCCCCATCCCCCAAACTCCCCCCAACAAACCAGCAACAACAGCAACAACAAACGATTTTCATAAACACAATGTTCAGAACTGTTAGATAAACATTCCAATTTCTAGCTCTAAGTACATGAATGCTGTTATCCTCTGATTTGAAGAGTAAATATTTTTCCAAAGTGTCTTATTTGAGAAAGAAAATTACGATATAGATGCAATTTTGTGCTGACATCATTCTACACTGTTTGAAAATAATAAAAATAGCCCGTGTTAGGAATTTTTTTTACCTTATATATCAAATTCGATGCCTTTCTTTGAAAGTACCTTATTAAATAAAATAAAAGCCTCTGAGATCTGGGGAATGACTGATCTAGGCTTGGGGAAGGAGGATGATGAGAGTTGCTGATGACATTGCTTATCAAGAATACTCTTCCTATTTGGAAATTGCCAACAGAACTCTTGGAAGGACATCTCCAATCACTCTTTAAAGAGTGCGATCAGTGTGAAGAAGTGTGAAAAGTACCTCCAGATAAAATGGAAAACAGGAAATCCTTCAGGATGAAAGACGGAACATTAAAAAAAAGAAGAAGAATTCTCTCCTTCCTCTAAATGACTAAGGCACTACATTAGATAGGAGTGGTGCAGGGACAAAGAAATGCTATATAGGATTTCATATGGGAAAAAGGAATTTCAGCTGCAGTAACTGGGAAACGATTGGATTAGATAGTACATGTGGTCTCTTTCAACTGTACAATTCTGTGATGTAGGTATTATAGGAGCAGAATGTTTACTGCAGTATTATTCATTACAGTGAAAACTATTGTGTCCTAGGCAGAACATCATGATTGTCAGAATAATATGAATATGTAAATGCTTATCGTCTAGGCTTTTCATATGGTTAGACATAAGTGTCCTCTTCATTGGCTCTTGTCAGCCTCAAGCCCTTTGCCTGGGAGGTGTCTGGTTTTGCTGAGAGCCCAGCAATTTGCCAATGGGAAATCTTCCTCTTGGGTGAGCAGCTCCTGATTGATATCACCAAGTCACATCATCTCTCAGAAACACTGTTTGAACGGGAAAGAATCTGCAGGAAGGAGAGAAATTAAACAAATGGATGGCCTAATAATAGTAAAATCTGAAAAGCCCACAGAAAAGGAAAATAGACCAATCAAGAAAATGCCATGATGGCACTGTTTGAGATTACAGGGAAGTCTGATGTCCTGATGTCCTGACATCCTAACCCAGGCAATCACCCAAAGCAGCAGTTAGTTAATAGTTGTCAGTATGAAGTGAAAATCTAGCAACAGAATTTTGTCTATTTTAATGGACACCTTCCATTTCCTTTTCTTCAACCAGGCATGGTTCCTGTTCTTTGCAGGAGGAAATTTGGTCATCCACAGACTAATACTTCGTGAAATTTTACCTGACAGACTTTATTTGGAAACAGGATCTGTCAATCTTGCCTGGGATTTTTATGCTTACGGAGAATTTTCTGCAGAACCCCACACTTCACTCTATTAATGACAGATTCTAACAGGTGTTATTTTCTTCTCAAACTTTTCATTCCTCTCATGACTGTTAGACAGAGACCACCTCCAAACTCAATTCTGAAGATTCACAGTTTATCTTCTATTTTTACCAGCCTCTCCTCTCCCTCCTCCCACATAAATCTTCAGATGCCTTTCTGAAATGGATATTCCGACCTTAAACCTTCATTCTATGTCTTTCTATTGTCCCAACTTCCTATGGACATTTTGCAGTTTGTATTCTTTCTATCTCCATGTTAAAAAATTCTTGAGGTTCTTTTCCTTCATAACCCTAAACATGATGTATTAGGTAACACCCTTCTGATAGTAGTTAATTCTTTATAAAATATTAATGTCTTTCTTTTCCCAGGCTGTAAACATTTTCTAACCTAGACTCATGACTTTAATTATGGGAATGACAGTCTCTGTGGCATTCAGGTAGGAAAATACTTTCAAGAAATCACTACAAGTATTCACCCAGAGTCGTGATGGACCTTCTTAAGATTATATTTGAGATTTGTCTCCCCTGTAGGAATCTATCATGTAGAATAACTTTTCTACTAAACCATTTTTATAATTTATAGAGTGTTTTTTTCCAAATTAAATAAGTTATTTGGCAAATATCTGGTTTATATATAAAATGATGATAAAATATTGATTTGGGTGACCCTTCCTAAAATGGACTTTTGTTCCAAATTATCCAATTTGGTTGTACTCACATCTGAATTTTTTACACAAAGTTCAAGACTTTTCTTCACTTTTAGCATTATAATATGGCTTGTGTAGTTTTTTGTTTTGTTTTGTTTTGTCTTTGTTTTGGAATTTAGGCTGCTACATATCTGATAATACGCCTTATAAGAATGTGGTCATGAAAAGTATTAAGCCTACTGAAAGATTTCCAGGTTGCCATAAACAAGAGGCATTGCCAGTGTGTGTACACAGGCAACACAGTTTGATTTAATCTCATTAAATCCACTGTATAAGGAGGAGTTTTTGCATTACTGCCTATTAGCCTCTCTCTGTTTTCATCGGAGACACACTGGTAACCACTGTTAGCATAAAAAATTCCCCAAAGCAAAAAGTCTATTCTGTAAGTATAATTTCATTAGGAATTTACATGTAAAACAACAAAATCATAACATATGTTCCATTATTTACTAACATCCATTTGAATATTTCATCCAAGTAGTTCAAAGTGTGTAAACAGTTTAAAAATAGATAGAAGTCAAATTTCCCTTAAGAAATCTATTTTAAAATATTGTGAGCATATGTCTGGTGTGTTTACAAGGAAACTGAGTTATAGTATTTACTAGTTAATTGATCTTAAATCTGATGTATATCTTATCACATCAAAGGTAAATTGAAAAGTGAATATATAACTAGTTCTTCTTTTTATCTTTGGATAATTTTTTCTCTAGACTAGTGACTGAAAAATAATTTTCATGATTTTCTCTCAGTCTGTTTATTAGGGGACTTAGCACTCTTACAAAGTGATTTACTCAACATGGACAATTATGTATATCTTAAGCATTCCTATTCACATATGTTCTGGGACTTTCTGAAAGATAACCTCATGCCATATTAATTAGACGAAAATTTTAAATCCCACCAGAAACGTAAGGTCATGTTCCCAAAATTCATCTCATTTCCTTTCTTGGAGTATATACAAAAAGACTTACCATGCTTCTACATGCAGTAATGAGACTTTTAGACAAAATAATCTTCAGTTGTTCATTCTTCGTGTCTAAGGCAGCTTTTGTCTAGAAAAATATTAACCTCTTTCAGCAGTCCCAGTAATGCTTCAATTATTCTTGGGAGACTTAATATGAACATAACTCTGTGTGTGTGTGTGTGTGTGTGTGTGTGTGTGTGTGTGTATGTATGACTTATTCCTTCATCAAAACTATTAAAAAATCATTAAGTTGCTTTGTAGGAAGTTGGATGAGAAGCAGCTCCATGAGCCTCCTGAAAAGTCCTTCAGAGGGGATTATAGTGTACTCCCTTCTGATATTATGTAGCAATTATATTTCTCTTTGGCACCACTATGTAATTTCCACTGGAATAAGATTTACAAGTTATTCATTTAGATTATTTTGGTGGTATACAATTAATGTTTTTATGTTCTTGTTTTTGGTAATTTTTGTTCTTTGATTTTTTGGGGTTTGTGGATGGTGATCTAAGTTAACTCCTATCATTATCAAAATTCCTTAGGATAATGTGATAACCTCCTTGCTGCATTTTGCATTCCTCTTCTTCAATTTAGAGTAACTGGCCACCCCTTGAGAATAAATGGACACAAAGTTTTTAGGTATTTTTCCACCTCCTTGCATTTTCTTTAGCCTTGAGTTCAACCCAAATTTTGCATTTGGTTTGGTCTTTAAAGTATTTTGCATTCTTGGGTAAGGAAGACTGTGAATGCTGAATAATGACCCACACTCTTACATTCATGCTTAAAGAATTCCAATTAACTTTGTCTTCAAAAGACAGAGAGTGCATAGCAAGGAGATCTCCAGATCTCTAGAAAAATTCTTCAACCTCTGCATTGACTCAGTATAGCCATCTGTAATGAACTAAGCTTCAGAATTTAACAAACATGGCAAGGCCAATTCTAGTTACTGGATTAAGCATATAACTTATTGGAAATATAAAGGCATGACTCCATGGCTATATCTTAGGGTGATATGTGCGCTTATGAACTTATGAGATTTGTCATTATAGCTATTAGAAAACTCCCAAAGGAAATCTCTATAATGAGTTGTTTTCTATGCTATGAGTGTATTCAGAGAAAAATAATTTTCTCCTTTGGGATGTTTTTGGAAACTTTCCTGCACTTTACTATTAAGGCAACCACAATAGTTATTACAACTTTGTTCTTTCTTTTCTTTGGGACTGCCAGCTTTTGCTCACCCAATATTGCCAGAAATAGCAATTGCACTTTTATGTCTTTGTTTCATAATTTTGTCTTCAAAGCAGATTCAAAGAAAAAATAGACGTAGAATTTTCTCTGGCCCAATAAGTCTTTCTCATACAATAAAATAAATAATGCTACTACTCCCTTGATATGCTGTGTAAATCAACTTCAGAAAATTATATTCTCGTCTCAGACATGAAATTATGAAGCACAAAACAAGACCTCTTTTAAGGAAGAAGAACTAATCATATACAAGGATGTGCTTGAAAATAAGCAGCAATCAGGAAAAGTTGTTTGTGTGTTGCAATCGAATCCTTCTCAGTTTCAATGAATTTAGAGGGTTTATTGGCACCCACATAATTTACTCGGGAGATAATGATATAACAAGCAGACCGTTTTATTTTCTCTTTCTTAACTGAGTGAATATAGTTAACCAAAGATTTTATTGTAACAGTAGAAAGAGTCTGAGAATGAAATTTCTCTTTTCCCCAAAAGACATTCAAAACCCGAGATGTTGAGAGAGAAAATCCCATTATTTCAAATTAGTTGTTTCCCAAAACTTAAAAAATGGGTGAATGGTTAATCTTAGAATACACAAGATGGTATTTTCCAAGGATTAGTCGTTTTTGTCAGCTTTGCTATTTTTAAAGTGGCTTAAATTAAGGTATTGAATATAATTCTTACAAATTATGGCACAATATTAAAAGACCAGTTAATTTCATAAAATATTATAAGAATTCTCAGTTTCGCTGGAGGTTTCCTGCGCCAGTGTTCCCTCGTGTGGCGTGAATCCGAGGGCGTCGTGTTGAGATGGTGGCTGCGGTGACTCGCAGGATCAGGAATGTCAACTTAGAGAACCCAGCGGAACGGGAAATCAGGAAGATGAAGCCCTCTTCCGCTCCCAGTCACCCCTCTACCAACAGCCTCCTGCAAGAGCAGATTAGTCTCTATCCAGAAATTAAGGGAGAGATTGCTCATAAAGATGACAGATGCTCTCATTTCTAAAAGATGTGTATGTTGATTGCAAAGATCCTGTGTCTTCCGTGCAGGTAAAAGCTGCTGAAAAACGTCAAGAGCCAAAGGAATTCAGATTGCCCAAAGGCCATCACTTTGACATAATAAACATTAAGAGCATTCCCAAAGGCAAAATTTCCATTATAGAAACATTGACATTTCTCAATAATCATAAACTTTATCAAGAAACATGGACTGCTGAGAAAATAGCGCAAGAATACCATTTAGAACAGAAAGATGTGAATTCCCTTCTTAAATATTTAGTTACTTTTGAACTCAAAATCTTCCCTCCTGAAGACAAGAAATCTATACAATCAAAATGAAGAAAATCACAAAAAATTCCTATGTGTACCCCTCATCCCTCATGCTGTATATTTTCTCATTTTTTGCATGTTAAATTATGTTAACTGAGAAGTGTTTAATGCTCTCATTGTGAAAGCATACTCTTAATATTTATTAGCTCCCTGACTTTTCAAGATTGCCATAGAATATATTTTGTTTTCTTTTCATTTGGTTTGGGCATATTTCATATGTACCTGTCAGCATGACTAATCAGCACATCTGTACCTTTATTATAAGTAAAAGCATCAATTTGTTATTTTAGACACATCATACCAACTTTTAAATTGATCATATGACCTCTTGGGAAATGTCCTGAATCCCTCATTTAACTTTTACTTTCCAAGTTACGTGTTTAGTTCATTATTCATATGTGATAGTGAAAATAAAAGCTTTCCTGACTCTTAAGACTGACATTTTCTTGTTAGGGAGAGAAACTCAATAGAAACGTAGACTAACAGTATTTCCCAAATAAATAAAGGCACACAGGAGAAAACAATGAATCGATAGAATCAATGAAAATTACTACTCCTGGGAATAAGAAGTACTGAGGATTTATTTTATTTTGAATTGGTTTTAAGTATGGAATAATTGTCTTTACAGTTATAAAAGATAATTAGTGGTATTTGCAAAATGTTGGAAATTTCTGCTTTGACAAACAAATAGGTAAGTCCCATGGCCTTCAGAGAGGCAGGCAGCAGTAGAAATTTTCGAAAAAGTAACATTTTTCTGGATTTAACATGGAAATAGAAAATTAAAGAATAATTTAAAAACCGTGATAAATGAAATTTAGTGTTTATATGTAGTTTCGGATGTTAATGCTAGTTGAGAGAAGAGAGAAAAAATAGTAAGTAGAAGCAGAGAACAGGATCATTGGAAGGGACCTGAGAAATTACTGCTTCATCCATTTTAGCAAACTTATTAGCACGGCATGTATCTTGAGTGAGAGTGTGTGAGTTTAGCTCTGCCTAATACATTACTACTTGTGGGATCTTTGGGAGACTATATCCTCTTTGAGACTGAATTTCTTCAAAATGAGAATAATGCTAACTTACTTAAATTTAAGGGTTATCACGAAGAGAAATGAAATAGTAAAGGACTACAAAGGACCAAACAAATATGAATTTCTTTTTTTTTTTTTTTTTTTTTAGTGGAGAAACAAACGCCTGGGGAGGAATATATATAAGGTTTCTGTAGTTTATGACCTAGCCAGGCCCAGAACTTAGTTTTTCAAATCCTAGTAGTGTGTTTTTTCTGTTGTGCCAAAGAGCAGCACACCTCAGAGAAGGGAAAATGTGTGAATTGTGATATATTGGGGTTGTCAGTGCTTCTGAGGGAAGATGGGCATCACTACTTCCCACAGATGCCCCTGGAAATGATAGAGAAGATACTGAGGAATTCAACATGATGATGGAATGAGGCTTTTGTAGTAATGCTGAGAAGAGAAAAATAGACTAAGTGGAAAATTTGTAAGCATGTCTTTGAATGTAGATTTGTTATGTGAACAAACTACCTAGTTAATTTTTAGTTCAATACAATAGTTGTTTTAAGAAAACATGAAATAACTTCACAATATAAAATGTGTTTTAAAACTCCTGTAAATCAGTCAAAACTTTATTCTTTTTATCATAATAGTCACTAATTGAGTCACTAATACTAGGACACTCTATTTCTGAGCCATCTTCTCTACTCATATGTGCACTGTGTGGTTAGGCAGCTGTTATGTGGTGTCACGTGATAAAATAAAGGACTTCTTCCCACACCATTAAAAAAAAAGAATTCTCAGTTTCACAAGAGACTTCTGATAGACTAATTAAGAAATTATCTCAAATGTATTGTTGAAAAAAATAATTATTTATCATAAGTGTTACCCCAAAGACTCTAACCATTAGGTATAGATTCACTTTTCTGAATGTTGAAAGATTAATTGTATTAACAATTGAAAAAATCATTTATTTTATTTTATTTCTGAAGAGGAAGTACTCTCTCCTTTGGCATTTCTTTTTTGCTTCCTAGTCAGATTTAACTTGAAGTCGAATTAATTCAAATAAATGAAAATAGCTAAATGTCATACAATTAAAGCATAAGGGAAGATAGCATTAACAATGGAGACATGATGGATTTGTCAGTGGAACTTTTTTTTTTTTGGAGACAGAGTCTTACCCTGTCTGAAGTGGAACCATCATAGATCACTACAGCCTTGAACTCCTGGGCTAAAGCAATCCTCCTGCCTCAGCCTCCTGAGTAGCTGGGACCACAGGCATGCACCACCATGCCGACTGATTTTGTCTATGTTTTTGTAGATACAGGGCCTCACTTTGTTGCCCAGGAGTTTGCCTGGTCTCAAACTCCTGGACTCAAGTGATCTTTCCACGTTGGCCTCCCAAAATGCTGAGATTATAGGCATGAGCCACCGTGCCTAGCCAATGAAATTATTTTAAAGGCCATTAGAAAATACAAATTTAAAAATTGGTAGAAATGAAGAAAGACTTTCTTGACTAAATTTAAATGAATCTATATACTATAGAAGCAGATGTGATGGAATGATTTCAAGGTAAAGTGTACCATTTAATTACACACATTTGGAACTGGAACTTTCTAACACCCTACCACCTCTGTAGCTATGTAAATTTGCTATGGTGCCTAAAACAGTTTGAATCAATACAGGTGAACAGCATCTACTTATTTATTTGCCTATCTATTTATATTCTCTCTCATCCATTTGACATAAACTTATTTAGTATGTGCCTTATGTCATGCTAATCCTTCCTGGTTTCAATTAACTTCGAGAGTTTATTGGTACTCACCTAATTTACCCTGGAGATAATGATATAACAAGCAAAATATTTTATTTTCTCTTGCTTAGCTGAGTGAATGCAGGCCCCCTGTGTTAGGCACTAGGGGAGAGACAAAGATCAGTAAAACACAAACTTGCCTTTCATTCACTCGGAGTCACTGGAGAAAGTAACATGTTAATAGTATCATAAGAGTAATAACAGAAGTATGTATAAAAATCAGTGTTCTTATAGAATAAGGGTTCATTTGCTCTAAACAAGACCAGGAAAGAATTAATCTGAGCTGGACCTTTTTTCTTTTTTAGTTTTAGTTTATTGACAAATAATAATTGCACATATTTATGGGGTGCAATGTGATGCTTTAATAAATATATACATTGTGGAATGAGCAAATCAAGCTAATTAACATCTTTATCACCTCCTATACCTATTGTTTCTTTGTAGTGGGAACACCTAAATCCATTTTTAGCAATTTTAAATATACAATATGTTGTTATTAACTATAGTCATCTTGCTGTACAATAGATTATCAGAACTCATTCTTGGTGTCTAGCTAAAACTTTGTACCTTTTGACCAACATTTCCCATTTCCCCACCCATTCCCCATGCTCAGTCTCTGGTAATCACCATTCTACTCTCTATTTCTACAAGTTCAAATTTTATATATTTTACTTTTACTTTTACATTTTAATTTTGTGGGTACATAGTAGGTATATGTATTTATGTCATGGGGTACATGAGATGTTTTGATATAAGCATGCAAGGCATAATAATCACATCATGGAGAACGGGGTATCTATCCCTTCAAGCATTTATCCTTGGAATTACAAACAACCCAATTACACT
Source organism: Rhinopithecus bieti (assembly GCF_001698545.2). Classification (NCBI taxonomy): domain Eukaryota; kingdom Metazoa; phylum Chordata; class Mammalia; order Primates; family Cercopithecidae; genus Rhinopithecus; species Rhinopithecus bieti. Next base: position 177,095 of record NW_016816568.1, read on the forward strand.
CTTCCAGTTCTTTTTAAATGTACAATTAACTTATTATTGACTATAGTCACCTTGTTATGCTATCAAATTCTAAGTCTAATTCATTCTTTCTATTATTTTTGCACCCTTTAGCCATCCCCTCGTGCCCCCTACTTCTCCCATCCTTCCCAACTTTTGGTAACCATTGAGTTCAATTTTTTAGATTCTACATATAAGTGAGATCATGCTTCAAAGCATCATTAACAGGAACTGACAGCCAACTGAATCTCGAAAGGCCTATGTGAGTGTAACAGACAAAATTTCAAGAAGGCGTAGGATGAGAAAATGCATAGAAACATGGAAATAAATTGGTTTATTCAGTGAGAGAGAAAAACATAAGAAAAGAGTGGCAAGAATAGAGCCCTGGGAATCACTAGTATCTCAGGGAACTAAGCAAATGGAGAAAGGGGAATCAGAGAATCAGAAAACCAGGATAGAGCCATGTTTCTGAAGCTAAGGGAAGAAAAAATGGTCAGAATGAAGTAGACAGTATCTCAATGCTGGGGAAATGGCAAATAAGATAAGCTTAAAAATTATCTGTTATGCACAGCATTAGGAGATCAGCAGTGTTTTTCCAAGAGCCATTTTAGGAGACTAAAGAGGGCCAAGTTGCTAACTTCATTTCCTGTTTTTAAAGAAAACTGAAGATGAAGATAAGACATCCACCATTAGAAATTTACTCACGTTCTATTTAGGGACATAAAATATAAGTGCATTTATTATTTGAGTCAGCCCTGTGCTATGACACAGTTAGCATTATGCAGTGGTAGCTATAAATAGAAAGGATAAGTTTTGACGGAGGCTGGCAGAGGGGTAGGAACAATATGGACTCTCTACAGATAAGAGAACCCAAGACTGGGAGAGGGACACTGTGGGAACTGTATGAAGGAGTGTAATATGAACTTTACAATTTCACTAAGTGTAACAGAGCATAAGTCCAATCTTTACAAATGAAAGCACTTGGGGAATTACTCTGTTTCGAGGATGACATTCTATCACCTCTAAACAAAGAGAATACTTTTCCATCAGGGCAGTTCCATGAAAGTTGAAACAACTGACATGACAGAAAAGAGAAAATTTGGAAAATCAAGGATGTTGAGAATATTTCGACGCATTTAAGTATTTAGCATTCTGTGAGGTTGGGTTTTTTTAAACATTACTTTCTCCATAGAAATCAAAAATGAAATACTTCAATGAGATGTCATTCTGCCATATTATTCGCAAATATGTAATGCAGTCAATTATTTTCTGGATATCAGCAGAAATTACTGGTCCTGAGAGTGATTCTCCTTTATTTAAACCTGGTCTTAAGTAGGTTTCTAATAAGATGGATGTTGTTATCAAGGAAACCATTGTATTCTCACTCGTTTACCCACTGCATTCCTACTCAGGTCTCTGCATTCTTTGACTTCCACAACAGAAATAAGTGTGGACACACACGTTATTTTCTATAATTTAAAAGACCAATAAAAGTTGTATATTTAGCTGTCATACGACAACACAAACTACTGTCTAGCAAATGTAATTTGTTGTCCCCCCGCCCAAAAAAAAAACCCTCTTAAAGCACAAGTTTCCGAGAGAAACAAATAATCGTAAAAGGGTACTTTTTTGAAGGAAAACTTTGGGAAAACAACATTTTATGCTATTTAAAATTCATGTTAACAAATAAAAATCAATAGCTTGACAGACTCAAAGTTCAAATCAACAGGAGAGGTGATTTAAGTTACATCTATCTACATTTAGGACATTTGGCAATTTAGCATCTGTGTTTCCAATAAACGTCAATAAAATTCCTTTTCCAAATTAAAAAGCAAGATTAGGAAAGAAAAGAGACTCTGGACTGAACTATAAACTCTGGCACATGTTTCTAAGAAACAGGGAATTAATAAAACATTCTTAAAATTTAATGAAATACTATATTTAATAGAGAAAAGTGCACTGACTCAAAATTCAAGCAGTCTCTTTTCCTGAATTCAATTCACACGTAGAAACTAAATAATACGAGACTGTGCATTAAGGAAAGATCATGTGAAATACTTTGAAAAGGTGCATTGCCCGATGTATACATTTTTTACACCATTTATCTACATTTCTTCCTTCCATTAGCAAGCAGGACAGCATATATAAACATAAAGATATATTAATATGTTCTGATCACCATCAGTGCAGGTAACTAATAACTATCTGTCCTTGGATGAAAAATGACTCTGATTATACATCAAAGATAACTGAAGATCTGTTCATCTAATAGTAGATCTCTCAATTGTTTGTATTCCACTCCTGGTGAAAGGTGAGATTTACCTAAACAGAAATAACCATAAAAGCTGAATTTGGTCTATTCTTCCTAATGTTCTTTGCTTCCTTTAACACTTTCTGCAGTCACCACTGGAGCTGTATAGCAGCAAATCAAATTGAATGGACTATATACAAAAAAAAAAAAAAAAAAAAA
>NW_016816568.1:179904-183998 GCF_001698545.2 Rhinopithecus bieti
AAAAAAAAAAAAAAAAAAAAAAATCAGCAGATCAGAAATTTATACAGAATGCTCCACTTCTACTTTGTAATATTACTCATTGCTCTTTCAACTTGGTTTCACCTTGATTTCCACTCTTCATCCCATGTCAATAGAAAAGTAACATAATTTGAGTGTTTACCCTGCCTCTTATGGTACATTCCTAAGAAACACTGCATTGGCTCCTTGTGTATGGACAATGGATACCTCAATCCACAGGAACTCAGACATGAAATTTTCAGCACAAACAACATTATTTAGTAGGTTAATTCCAGTCCCAGATGAGTACCCAACCCAGGAATGGAATGGTTTTAATTTGTAAGAGGAAGCTATCAAACAGGCTATAACTCTTCTCCATTCAGCTTCGGGGACTCGCTGCCACCAATCTGAGTCAATTTTGGCTATTTTGATAACTAGTCTTGCATGAGCAAGACTTTAACCAGTCTTAAAAGTTTTGGCATGGGCATGTGGAAGTTTTCTTATTTTAATAGAGGAGTAGTTTGTATCAGCATAAGCATCCTGCAGATATCAACTATAAACTCTGGACCAAACAGAAAAAAATAACCACTAATTTTTACTTTTCTTCCCAGGTCAGGTCATTAAACCCTGTGGGATTCAGACTACAGAGTCTGTGGCAGTCATTATAACTGGAAAGTAAGGGACAAACCCCCAAATGAGAAAGCCACAAGAGGAAAGCACAAAAACATAAAGTGGAAACCTGAACCATGTACATAGGAGAGACTGCAGGAAGCCCTCTGTAAATACCAGTTGAAAGTTTGAAAGAAATGAGTGGATATTTTAACTCCTGCCCTCCACAGAGGAGACAAAAGTGGAGACTGAGGCCAGCTAAGTTGTCTTTCTGTTAGAACAAAATCAACATTTTGTTCAGAAGGAAATAACCTAAGGTCTCTATAGCATATCATACACATTACTAACATTAAAAAGATGGACAATGCCAAGGCTTGGTGAGAATGTTGTGCAGCTAGAACTCTCATACGCTGATAAATGGATTATAAAGTGAAGCAACCACTTTGGAGAACAGTTTTGTAGTTTCCTAAAACGTTGAACATACAACCACCATATGACTCAGACACTCCCTTGCTACGTATTTACAGAAGGGAAAAACATATATGTGTACATACAAAATTTGTAAATAAATGTCCATAGAAATTTTACTGTAATAACCCCCAAATCAGAAATGTTCCAAATGTCTCTCAACAGGTGAATGGATAAATTGTGACAAATCCATAAAACACAATAAAAAGAGAGTGATCAGCCGGGCACGGTGGCTCATGCCTGTAATCCTAGCACTTTGGGAGGCCGAGGCGGGCGGATCACAAGACCAGGAGATCAAGACCATCCTGGCTAACATGGTGAAACCCCATCTCTACTAAAAATATAAAAATTTAGCCAGGCGTGGTGGTGGGTGCCTGTAATCCCAGCTACTCAGGAGGCTGAGGCAGGAGAATGGCATGAACCTGGGAGGCGGAGGTTGCACTGAACTGAGGTTGTGCCACTGCACTCCAGCCTGGGCGACAGAGCGAGACTCCTCCTGAAAAAAAGAAAAAAAAAGAGAGAGTGATCTGTTTATACACACAAAAACATAGATGAACATCAAGATGAAAATGCTGAGTGAAAAAAGATAAAGAATAATATACAATATGATTTTACATATATATATATATGCACACACACACTCACATATACATTTCATATATTTCTAGATAATACGAAATAACCCATAGTGGGGGGAAAAAAAGCAGATTTGTAATTCCTTGGGGAAGGAGAGCAGTGGATGGATGGATAGACTGATAGATTACAAAGAATCATACAGAAGGAAAACTTAAAGGTAGTAGATATGATGAGTAGATATTATCTTGATTGTGGTGATACTTTTATACACGTGTATATGTATATATTTGAGTACCATAAATATGTGCAGTTTATTGAATGTCAGTTACACTTCAATAAAGTTATAAGCGATTACTATAAACATAATTAAAAAATGATAAATATAAGGACTGAAATTAATTAAGTATAAAACAGAGAAATAATGGAAAATTAAGAAAGCCAAAATAATTCCTTGAAAATATTTATAAAATGGCTAAATCTATAGGAAGTTTGTTTTTAAAAGAAAGAGAACAAACACAAATAACCATCATCAGGAATAACAAAGGAGATTCTGCAGGCACTCTAAGGATAACTTCGATGTTTTCCCTTCCTGCTACAGCAATGATGTTTCAGCATGTTTCTCACCTGAGTCCCTGCGGACTGCACATCCCTCAGGGAAAGCTCTGGCCCAAGAGGTAAGCATCACCCCAAAAGTCTGTCTGAACTGAATAAAGCACATCCTGATGCTCTAGCTGGAGGTTTACAAGTGGTCCCTCCCAGTGGACATGCTTCTTCTTACATTCACCACCACTTCCAGGGCAATTTTCTATTTGGCATTAGTCTGCTGCATGACAAAATATGCTAATCTGCATAATTACCTAACATGCTTTGGCACCACTGGATAACTGCTGTCACCATCCTCCTGACACACTAATGCTGCATCCAAACATAAATGGGACCTGCGTCTGTCATATGTCTCTGGTAGAGGCAGGAGGAGGCCCTAGGTGAGATGGTTTGCAGACTCCCTTGCTTAGCAGGAATTTGATGATACGTATGTGCTGTCTATGGTGGTCTCCTACCCAAGTAGTAGATGGAGCATTAAAGGCTTTCCCCCTCTCCTTATATGAGAACACAAACTAATCCCTTCACCAAGAATTGGCTGATAAATACTAACTCATGTTCACTTATACCTACGTGCCTTCAGCGTCTGACCTCCCTGAATCTCTACCAGCACCAGGTGCATTTATTTCCAAAGTACCACCTTTATCAGGAAGACACATATCCATTGCTGCGAAATTGCACAAATCTACCACCCTAAATCACTGGAGAATCTTGTCCCAGGGCTTTATAAAATCTTGTCCCAGAACCTCTCACTATGCCTGAAAGTGCCCCTTGTCATGCCTTTCTCTGCTCTTCTCTCTGGGAGGGTGGATGCATCAGCCACTCCCCTTCAGTCCAATCCATCTCAGGCTTGTTTCACAACTAAGAAAAGCTGACTGCTCCATAGCATCTGAACCCATGGCCTTGCAAGCTGAACAAACTGATCTGAGATGATTATGTTACTACACCATTAAATAATGCAAAACTCACTGATCTACAAAAACGTGACTTATGCATTGGGAAGTATGAGCCTTAGCATTAAGCAATCTAAATCTCTCTTTAATTATATTTGGCATTACAAAGAAAGAAAAGGTATTTTCCCTTTTAACATAAGATAAAATGTTATTCTAAAAGAACAAAGTAGATTTTTTCTCCTAAAAAATGTAGGTTTGAGATTTCTATAGAAAATCAAAGTATCTATTTGTAATCATCCACTATTCATAGTCTAGGAAAAGCTTTAATAAGAAAAGGCAAAAAGCAATCATTATTACATGCTAACTTGTACTTCCTAACTTCCTTTCCCTTTGAACCTTCATTATAAACCTAACAAACCTGAAACTCCATAGAATTTATACTGATCTTCTCTCTCCTTCTGTGTGATTGATGGTCATGAACTTGGCATTTCCTGCTCTAATTTCTCTTAGGAAGAAAGAATGCTTGTAGCATTTGATTCATAAGTTTCATAGAGAACAAGCACTATCTGTACAAGCCTCTGGTTCAGGTAGTAATGATTAATCTCTAGGTAAGAATGAAAACATGGCACATAGAGGAAGCCAAACTGGTTATTTCTTGCTCAAAATAAGTAACTATAACGAATAAGCAAGAAGCAACACACTTTAACATAAATAAACTTCTGCTTTTTATTCCCCCAAAAGGAATATTTGGCCATTTACATAATGAGGTAATTGCCTCTTTTATTTATCTATTTATTTATTTATTTATTTTTATTATACTTCAAGTTCTAGGGTACATGTGCATAACGTGCAGGTTTGTTACATATGTATACTTGTGCCATGTTGGTGTGCTGCACCCATCAACTCGTCAGCACACATCAACTCATCATTTATATCATGTATAACTCCCCA
>NW_016816568.1:184085-196936 GCF_001698545.2 Rhinopithecus bieti
TGCTGTGTTAGCAATGAGGGAGGCTCCGTGGGCGTGGGACCCTCCCGGCCAGGTGTGGGATATATTCTCCTGGTGTGCCTGTTTGCTTAAAGTGCAGTATTGGGGTGGGAGTTACCCGATTTTCCAGGTGTTGTGTGTCTCAGTTCCCCTGGCTAGGAAAAGGGATTCCCTTCCCCCTTGCGCTTCCCAGGTGAGGCGATGCCTCGCCCTGCTTCAGCTCTCACTGGTCCGGCTGCAGCAGCTGACCAGCACCGATTGTCCGGCACTCCCCAGTGAGATGACCCCAGTACCTCAGTTGAAAATGCAGAAATCACCGGTCTTCTGTGTCACTCGCGCTGGGAGTTGGAGACTGGAGCTGTTCCTATTCGCCCATCTTGCTCCGCCCCTCCTGTAATTGCCTCTTAAATATACGATTTTCAGTTCTTATTTACAAACCAATGAATTCAACCTGAAATAAAAGAGACCACAATATAACTAGATGATGAAGATTTGAAATGTGATTGCTTCCTAGAAATTCATTTATTTATTCATTCAAAGAATAGGTATTGATTGCTAATAATGTATATAGTACTATTCTAAGCATTTCAATTTACAGGGAAAAGCAGAAACAATAAGAAAGCTTTTAGTGCATATGATGGAAATTTCTAAAACCCTCAGAAAAGATGGTTGGGCTATGAAGAACAAAGTCTAGGCCCTACTGGCCAAACTTTAATAGATTATGTAGTCTATACGTTAAATGGTTTAATAATTTATTTAATAAACACCTCCAAGGAATTTACATATTTCAAAAAGAAATACAAATCTGTATAATTATACAATGAAGTGACTTACATGATATCAGAATGAGTAAGATACAGAGCAACTAGAATTCCTACACTGCTCATGGGGGTGCAAATTGTTACCACCTCTTAGAAAACAAATGGTAATTATCTTGCAAAATTGAACATAAGCAGTCTGTACAACCTAGCTGCAGCAGAACTCACTAACAGAACAACTAAATATTTACGCTCCATTTCTATAGTGTACATTTGTGGTTGGGAAGCTGCTGTCCAGCCAGAAACTAGATTTCCCAGTTTTCTCACATCTAGTCAGGATCATGATATTACTTCCAATCAATTGAGTGTGAATAGAATCTGTAAGCTTATATCCAAGCCAAAGTGGTGATCTTCTATGTCTTCTTCAGGATCTCTTCTAAGGCTACTGTAACACCAAGTGCTGAGGATTTTAGCAGCACAATTTGTGGCAATCTGACCAAGAGAACCAACTAACCAGGAATATTCACATGGGGTTTGCAGTGAGCTAGAAGTAATATTTGTAGTGTTAAGTTAATGAGATTTTGGAATAGTTTCTATCAGCTATCAGCAGCTTATCTACCCTGTGATACACTGAGCAATTCTACTCTTCAGTTTGCCTCTGAGAAGCTCTTGTATATGTGAAGGAGAAGATATGTTGAAGAATATTCATATTAGTATTGTTTATAATAGCCAAAATATGAAAAAAGTTTAAATGTTCTTTATAAGAAAATAGATAAATAATTGTCATGTATTTATATAAAATTCTATACGGCAGTGTAAATAAATGAATTCATTCAAATATATCACCTTGGATGAAAATCAAGAAGATAAATGTTGAGTGAAAACTTTGTTGAAGAATAGATACAGTATAATTCCATTTACAAAAGTTCAAAACATGCAAAACTAAACAAAATTTAGAGGTACACCCATATGTAGTGAATTATAAAGAAAAAAGATAGAATAATGAACACAACATTATGAAAGTAGTTATAACTGAGAGGAGAGAAAATGAACAGAATTGGGAAGAGGCACACAAAGGACTTGAGAGTCAATACATAACATTTTTTCTGAATTCCCTCTGTAATCAGGTCATAGAACTTAATCTTAGCATCTTGGAGTTCATCTAACTTTTTCTCAGGTTGTATCCAAGTTGCTGGAGGCTCATACCATCCCAGAGTCTTAGAAGGGGCACCTCTGATCTCCATGGTTATGAACAACTCTGCATTGCCCTGCTGAGATTTCCTTATTCTTCTATGGTTCCCAACTGGCAGCCACATGGATCCCTTTAAATCATTCCTCATTACTACTGCAAGGTGTTGTAAGATTGGGCTCTGTGTCTCACATTTTAGTCCCATTCTTTGGTGCAGCGAAATCATCAGCTGTTCCCATAAGATATGAGGCTATCTAAAGTTTTGTGTTTCTTTTAGGAGTTGGAAGTCTAACTCTGCCTCACTACACTCTTTTTCTATAGTTATGAGTTGTCTCAGGACCCAGGCTTTTGAAACAATAAAACATTTCTTCTTATTTTTTGTTGTAGCTCCTATTCCTGAAAATGTCACACAATCAAGCTCCTGTGAATGAGGAGAAAGATCAAGATAAAAGAATGTGTGAATATTTCCAAATAGTATCCCATCAGAGTTTTTAAGTATAGTGCATTGTTTCGATGGTGTGATTGTATTAGTGAGACAATACTCTTTGTGAGGAACAAACATTTCCCCAAACCACATTCTGGAGATGAACAGTGAAGGGCCATGTGAAGACACATTGACAATAACTGAAAAGGAAAAGATGTTTAAGTTTCTAGGCAGCACTGCAGATGGAATTTTACCAATCTCTCTATCATGCCTCTCATAATCTCCTTTATTATTTCTACTCTCTTCTTCATGTTTGTACTGACTTTTATAACTGCTGATTATATAGTTTTATACAGATTCTCTGCTCAAAATTTTTAGACTGAGCCAATCTGATCAAGAAATTTCTCCATTGAGCAATACTCTTCGATGTTTGACCAATACACAGTCAATAATCTGCATTTAGACTGCTCTTTGTCTGGATATGCCTTTGTCAAACCAGTGGCCATCCTGTCACAAAGAGCAGCCCAACACTGCACATTTTCTGAATAAATAGGAAGTATAGTTTCAGGTGGACCAAGAGAAAATTATTTTAAGTACCATGTCAAGGGCTGCAGACAGATCATGAAATCAAGAGTAGATGAAGAAGACTAACAGTTTAGACAAGGTGACATGGATCCATTTCTCCCTGCTCCTTTCTGCTAAGCACAAGTATAATCCCTTTGATAATATGAGGAGCAGCTAAAGGAAGCCCTGAAAGGTGGTATGAAGAAAGCAAGATGGTTTAGGGACCTAGGATTAGAGGAATTACACAACAGGTACATAAATCCATTCCACGCAACAAACTAGGATAAATCAGACCCATTATTTCCTGAACTCCAACTTCCCAACAGAAGGCGGCTCATGAAGGTTCATTCTTTTGTGAAATTTAATAGAAATCCCTTTAACATAAGGTTAGCCTGACAATACTGACAAATAGAATTGACCAGGCAACCATAAGTGGCTTCCAGGGTAATTATAGAACTAACAATAAAATAACAAAAAGAAATAATTCTGAACTGGGAGGCAGAGGTTGTGGTGAGCCGAGATTGTGCCATTGCACTCCAGCCTGGGCCACAGAGCAAAACTCCATCTCAACAACAACAACAACAAATCCAAAACACACACACACACACACACACACACACAAATAATTCACCAGATGGACTCAGTAGTACAGTGGAGATGAAAGAGCATAGAATCAATAAACTTGAGAACAGGTTAATAGAATTCACCCCATCTGAAAAACACAGAGAAAACAGACTAAAAAAGATAAACAGAGCTTCAGAGACCTGTGGGTCCATAACAAAAGATATAGATTTCATATCATTGGAATCTAGGAAAGAAAGAGAGCAGGACTGAAAGAATATTTGAAGAAACAATGGCTCAAAACTTCTCACATTTGGTAAAAGCATGAACAGATGCTTCATGCTTGAACAGATGAACAGATTCAAGAAGCTAAGGAATTCCAAACAAGATAAATGCAAAGAAATCCATACTACCACAATAAACTTCTGAAAACTAAAGACAAAATATCTTAAAAGGAAATATTGTGCATATGGAACATCAATTTGTGTGACAAAGGATTTCTTATCTTAAACCATGGAAGCCAGAAGAAAGCAGGACTGCTCCTGACTTCTCTCAGGAAGAAAAATTGTTTGTACTATTTGATTCATAAGTTTCATAGGCAACAAGCACTATCTGTACAAGCCTCTGTGGTTCAGGTAGTGATAATTAATCTCTAGGTAAGAATGAAAACATGGCACATAAAGCAGGCCAAACAAGTTATTTCTTGCACAAAATAATTATACCGAATAAGCAAGAAGAAACACACTTCTTAGCAATGTGTTTTAGGTGCTGAAAGAAAATAACTTTTAAATGCAACTTCTTATCCAAAAAATTATCCTTTATAAATTAAAGAAAATGAAGTCATCTCAGATGAAGAAAACTAGAATTTTTTTTCTAGCAGACCTACCCTTAAAGACTGGCTAATGCATATACTTCAGATATAAAGGAAATCATCCAAAAAAAGAATCCTAGAGTATCAGGAAGGAAGAAGTAATAACAGAAAGAGAAGAAATAGTATATATTAAAAAACTATAATTTCCCCTCATCAGTTTTATAAATCACATTTGATAATTGAAACAAAAATTATAAAACCATCTGATATTCAAAATAATTACAGTTGGTCTTCTGTATTCGTGGGTTCCTTATCCAGGAATTCAACCAAACAAGAAGCAAAAATATTTGGGGGGAAATAAAGGATGGTTGTGTCTATACTGAACATATAAAGACTCTTTTCTTGTCATTATTCACTAAATAATACAGTATAAAAAGTATTTATATAGTATTTACATTGTATTATGCATTAAGTTATCTGGAGATGATTTAAAGTCGACAGGAGAATGTGCAAAGGTTATATGCAAATACTAAACTATTTTATATATGGGATTTTGAGCGTCCATGGATTTTTATATCTGCAGGCAGTCCTGGAACAAATCCCCTACAGACACCAAGGAACAACTCTACATTTAGAGGTGAGGAAAGTAAAGGTACTTAATTAGAAATAAACTTTTCACATTTCAATCGAAGTGATAAAATGTTGCTACTAGTAGACCATAGTAAGTCACATACGTATATTGTAATACCCAAAGCAACCACTAAGGAAACTACACAAAGAGTTACACTCAAAAGTACCTTTAATAAGAATAATTATCTTGAATGTAAATAGTCTAAATCTACTGAGCAAAGACCAGATATTGGAAAAGTGAAAAAAATAAAACTGTGACCCAACTATATACTATAGATAGAAAACTTACTTCAAATTAAATGACACAGGTAGGTTGAAAGTAAGAGGATGGAAAAGACATAGCATTCGAACATGAAATTTTTTGAAAAGAAAGAAGGCACGGTTATATCAATGTGTAATAAAATAGAATTTGAAGCAAAGAAAATTGCTAGAGAGCAAAAGGGGCATTATATAATGGTGAAAAAATCAATCTACCGGAAACCTGCAGTGAAGCTAAATGTGTCCACACCAAACAAAAGACTTTCAAAATACATGAAGCAAAAACTGGTGAAACTGAAAAAAGAAACAGACAATTTTATAATCATAGCTGGTGAATGTGCACCAAGATACCATATCTTGACCCATAAAACAAATATCAATAAAGTTAAAATAATTTAAATCATATGCAATCTATTTTATTATAGGAATTCTTCATCAAAATTGAGTCACATTAACAAATCTTGCTATGGATTTTCCCAAATGTCACAAAACTATCTAGAAATAAAGAAAGATAATGACACTGAAATAATGACACTGAAAACTGAAATTGTTAGAAAAACTGTTTTCAGGATCTGAGAGAAATTTGGACTAAATGCAAAACTAAAGGAGTTAGATTGGAAGACAAATCCCTGCCCACTTGTGCAGCCATGCTGGAAGACAGAAAACTCTCTCTCTCTTTTTTATTTTATTTTATTTTTTTCTGAAAGAAACTTTATTTCTCCCTCAATCTCTGTTTTTTGTTTAGAAAACTGGGGAAGTCTCTTGGCTCAGCCACCACAAAACTTGTCAAATATCTGTTTACTTGGTGTGTTCTCATTTTGAAACAAGCAAAATCTTTTCTTCATTCCTATATTAGTTACATTTTAGCCCATAGCAAATTATCTCAAAATTTAGCATCTTAAAATAACAATCATTTTTCATCTCACACAGTTTCTCAGTGTCAGGAATCTGAGAGTGGCTCACCTGGATGGTTGTGGTTCAGCATCTCATATCAGATTACAGTCAAGGTATCAGCCAGGGCATCAGCCATCTCAAAGCTTCACTGGTGCTGGTGAATCCACTCCTAAGCTCACTCATGTGGCTGTCAGCAAGCTTCTATTCCTTATCAAAGGCATCTCTCCATAGGCTGCCTGAGTGTCTTCAAGATGCCACAATTGGCCTCAACCCTAATGAGAATCCAGGAGAGAAAAAGAGGGAAAAAATACTCAAGATGGAAACTTTAGTAATCTCAGAAATTACATCCCATTTCTTCTGCTATATGTTATCTACTATATGAATCAATCCTTGTACAGTGTAGAAAGGGATTGCACAATGGGCTAAATACTAAGGAACAGGGAGTATTGGGGCTACCCTGGAGGCAGAATACTACAATCCCTTATTAGTAACACTCTTTCTACAACAAGTTGGAACCTGTGATTCCCAATAAACAACGAAGAAGGAAGTGGAGAAGGGAGAAGAGGGATGAGCATAGAACATTGCATCTTGAAAGTTATGGTTCTTCAAGTAAATGCTACCTGCAAACCCGAGAGAAGAGCCATGGCATAAGGTTTGATTTTTTGTTTGTTTGTATGTTTGTTTGTTTTGTTTGTTTGTTTTGGTCTTTGTTTGTTTTTAATTCCAAGTCAGAATGTCAGGAAGCATCTTAAAATTGGAAAATAAGAATACCTATATCAGTGCAGCAAATCTGTGCTAGTTTATTTTCTGACAAATTGTGATAATTGCTATGTACATAAATCAATCTCTAGCTGCAGTTCCGGGATGGGAATTTGAGCACTAAAAAGAGTGGTAGTGAATCGCGCTAAGGGTAGTCTACACACACTATCTTAAAGGATTGACTTGATTTCTTTTCATGTCAAAAGGCATAAAATGTAAAATCAGCATGCACACTATGAAAGTAGGCAGAAAATTCATGTTACAGAAACATGTTACAGAAACTTTTACTCAAAGTAAAAGCAAACAGCTGAAAATGATTTAGTACAGAAAAAAATGTTTAGCAAATAGAATGCTATATAGCAATATACAGACTTTCTGAAAAACAACAAAAAAATCCAAATATATACAACAGACTGTAAAGAGAAGAGCAAAGAACCCAATTAGCAGAGAGACGTAAGATGGAAGGTAAGTTAAGAGTATAAGAAAACTAACAATAAATTATTAGAATTTCAGGGAAAATTGGAAGAAGAAACTGAAAGGATAGAAAGTGACAAAATAAAATGAATAAAAAGGAGGATAAGCTATGTAAGCTTTTTAGAATGTGAAAAAAAAGAGAGTGGTGAATAGACAAGCAAGAAGAGAAATATTATGCATATTCAGATTTCTTCTTAGAATTATAGGTACTCATTTGGCAAAAAAACCTTCTGAAGTATGTGGATGGGAAAGCTCCTAAATTGCTGCAATATTAACAAACAGAGATCCACATATGCAGATTTCTTCTCTGAGATGCTAAATGACAAAAGCAATCAAATAACATCTAGATGATTTGGAGGGGAATTATATCACAGCCATGTTCTTCCACATATATAAAGACAAAGACATTCAGAGTTTTCAGAAAACATACCACTGAAATAACCTTCCTGAAAAAAAAAAAAAAATGTTTTCAAGATATAATCTATCTTCTGAACATATCCGATGAATAAACATGTGAAAATAAATGAATAAAGAATAGTGTCAGAATTGATTATTTTCCATCTTCCTGGAATCTATCATATAATAAAGTGAGAGTAAGGTAAAGTTTTGTTTCTGTTTTCTTACAACTCCAAAGAGACAGAAAGAGAAGTTAAATACACTTTTATTCAGGAGGTATGTTAAAGGAAGGTCAAACTTGATAGACAGAAAAGCCTGAGACCAATATCTTGAAGGTAATTCACTCAGAGGACCTATTCTTACCCCAGCCCTCCTTAGACTCACAGAACCCAAAGGTTACCTTCCACCTCCACCTCGGGATCCCTTCAGGAACACACCCATATGCAACTCAGTGATATGAACTAGAACTGAAGGCCACAGCTAGAAGGCAAGACTCTGAGGTGGCGAAAGAAGGTTTTATTGCAAGTAGGACCATGAGAAAAGGAGTTTCCAAGAAGAAAACGTTTCCATAGTGAACCCAGTGAGGAGGCTACAACTCATGTTCCAACAGTCAAGAACGCTGGGAGAGAGTCTCCTGAAACACCATGTCCTGTGGAATTGCAGGTATTGGAAATAATCGTCATGGTACAGTGGCAGCTTTATTGCAATCCTGATGAAGACTAAGATTCAGGGCTTTTCATTTGCATTGGGCATTGGGCATGTGAATAGTGGCTACTGTTGGGAGTTACAGAAAGTTCTTGTGGAAAAGGGAAGCCAGGATGCAGTCAGGAATATCTGTATAGGTATTTCTCATGAGTTTCCTAGAGACCTCAGAAAAAGGAATTTGAATCTCCAAGGCTCTAATATTTTACCGGGATTTCTTTTCTCATTCTAAATATGCCCTTTCATGTCTAATTCTGCATTTTTAAGTTGTCTTCTTTATCTAAAGATGTTCTCAAAACTCTGTAAGTTTCAGATATGTCATATGAAAACATAATTTAGGAAGCCCTGGAGAAAATTGGAACTAAAGTAAAAAGCTGTTCTGTACAGTCTGCTGATTTCACATGTGTGATTGACTGGTTACTTACTACCCACTCCACCATCTCTTATAATTTCAGCTGTTTTGAAAGTTGATGCTGTTATAGGTGCATTGGTATTCATAACTGC
Source organism: Rhinopithecus bieti (assembly GCF_001698545.2). NCBI lineage: Eukaryota > Metazoa > Chordata > Mammalia > Primates > Cercopithecidae > Rhinopithecus > Rhinopithecus bieti. The sequence continues at coordinate 193,007 of NW_016816568.1, forward strand.
TACTTCTTCATTGTGAATCATATCCTTTAACGTTATATTATATTCTTCATCTCATTTAGACCTATTTTTTACCTTTTATTGTACCATGTCTCACACTAAGAACACAATCTATTTTCTTCTTATCTTCCTTTACTTCTCTTTTTATTTTTAACATTAAATCAGATTACTTTAGATGTGTCTCCTGTGTATGGTATAGAGGTAGGTTTTTCTTTGTGATCTGACCTTTTGTTTTCCATGTGATTTAAATCAAGTTACCTTCATTGCTATGACAGGTATGTTTGAATTCTTTCATAGTTTATTATATTACTTATTTTATTTTTTAATTAATCAAATGTATGTTTTAGAGAAGTTCTAGAGTTGCAGAAAAATTGAGCAGACAGCATAGTACAGAGGGTGCCCTTATGTTTCTTCTTTCCCTGCACACAGATTCCCCCATTATTAACATCTTGCATTGGTGTGGTACATTTGTTACAATTCATTAACCAGTATCGATATGTTATTATTAACTGAAGTCCATAGTTTATATTTGGGTTCACTATTTGTGTTTTACAGTTAAATTGGTTTTTACAAATATATAATGTCATGTATCCACCATTACAATATCACACAGAATGGTTTCACCAACCTAAAGTTTCATTGTGCTTTATCTATTTATCCCTCCCTCTCTCCTCTCAAACCCCTGGTAACCACTGATATTTTTTACTGTCTCTTTAAGTTTATCTTTTCCAGAGTTCCATATAGTTAGAATCATAAAGTGTATAGTCTTTTCAGATTGGCTTTTTCATTTAGTAATATGCATTTAAGTTTCCTCCATGTCTTTTCATGGCATGATAGCTCCTTTCTTTTTATTGTTGAGTTATCTGCCATACTCCAATCTCTGGATGTACCACAGTTTGTTTATGCATTCAGTTATTTTTTGTTAGTTTTTGTTTTTGTTATGAGACAGGGTCTCCCTCTGCCATCCAGGCCAGAGTACAGTGTCAGGATCACAGCTCACTGCAGCCTTGACCTCCCTGGCCTCAAAGGATCCTCCCACCTCAGCCTCCCAAATTGCTTGGATTACAAGCATGAGCCACCATGCCTAGCTAATTGTTTTTTTAATTTTTGTAGAGATGGGGTCTGGCTATGTTGCCTATGACCAGGTTGGTCTTGAACTCCTGGGCTCAGGCAATCTACCCACCTTGGCCTCCCAAAGTAATAGGATTACAGGCATGAGCCACCATGCCCATCCCCATTCACTTATTAAAGGCCATCTGGATTGCTTCAAATGTTTAGCAAATATAAGGAAATCTATTATAAAGATTTGTGTGGTGTTTATTCCATGACATAGTCTTTGATTCATTTGGTAAATACCTAGGCGCATAAATGCTAGATTATAGTTAAACTATATTTAAGTTTGTATGACTGGATATCTAGGATTTTTTAATCTCTCAACCTAGTCCATGTTTAGTCTCCAGCAATTAATCAATTACCACTTAAGTGCTGGCTTCAGCTGTGGACTTCTGCTCCTTGGCTTTTGCTCCTGGGAAACTGATTCTGTGTATCTGCCTTTCTTTTCAGTTGTCAAGGTGGCAATTTCCCCTATAACCTCAATTCTCTGCTCTAAGAAGAGTTGTTGATTTTCAGGTTGTTCTTTTATATTTTTATTTTTACATCTTATTGTGAAGACAGATGAAATAACTTTCGTGTTCTTTGTCAGACTGGAAGCTAGGAGTATATTCTTTTTTACAAATATATGTATTTCACTGTGTTCTATCATCTTCGCTTCTTATTTCAGCTCTCTGGTATTTCAGAGACTTTGTATTTTTTTCTACTGGGTATTTTGTAATTTCACTTTTATAAAGTGCTCTTGGTTCTCTCTTTCCTTAGGTCCTATGTAGCTGTTCCCTACTATGAGCTACAATAAAATTAACTCCTATCTTCTACCCTCTGCTAGTAGTTTACTGCATACTTTCATGTACTTGTATTTGTGAATGTATTGAAATTCCAAGGACTTGATTTGTCAGACTTAAGTGATATCCTTTGACTCCCAGTTATCACAGAAAATTCTGCCCTTTGTCTTCTCTTTCCTTTGCCTCCTGATCTTTGTTAGTCGTTTCATTTCTACATGAACTAAACATGTAAGAAGTCATTCCATTCCCTTATTCTCGCCTTTTTTTTAGTCTTACTTTTACATTTTAGTTTTATTTTTTTTAGTCTTACTTTTCCATTTTACAGTTAGTAACATGCATGGCTTCAACAATCCTTACTCTCAAGTCTCTCAGTCAGGACTTCATTGGCTGCAGATTCTCCTCTAGCACTGCATCCATTCAACTGAAGATTTCTGATTTAATGGCATAAGAATTGTGGCAAATATACTTTTATTATCCTTGGAATCTCTTCACATCTGTACATTTGTCATTTTATATTGACTGTATTTGTCTTCATTCTGATGTTGTTAATCTTGCCAGAAGTTTATCTGTTTTACTAATATTTTCAATTAACCAGGATAGGTTGGTTGGTTTGTCATTGTTTTCCTCTTCATTTTATCTTTGTTTCTACTTCATTAATTCTTGTATTGTTTTTTCAGCTTTATTCCATTGTTCCGACTCTAGTTTCTTTGTATAAAAATTGATTAAAATGTCAGGTCTGCAATGCATTTAGTCTCCTAGCTGGAGGGGGAGACATCACCAGAAAAAAAGAAGGTAGTCTTGTCTCTCTCTGTAAATATACAAGTAACAGACTTGTATATTGTATACAGACTTGTCACTTGTATACAAGTGACAGACTTCTTGAAAAACTAAATGGTTTTATAGAAAGAAAGGCCTCATCTACAAAAGGCTCAGCAAGGTGTACTTGGTTGTTTAGAATTGCTTAAAGAAACTTGAAATCCATAGATTTATAGTACTTGAATGCTTGGGGAATATCATATAAGCTACAACCATGTGAGTATAAAGCAGAGATGGTTTATGACTTAAATAACTCCTTCAGTGTGGGTATTCTGGGCCAGTGAAATTTGGATGCAGAAAAAAAAAAAAAAAAAAAAAAAAAAGCCGGTAGCAGTGGCTCACACCTGTAATCCCAGCACTTTGGGAGGCCAAGGTGCACAGATCATTTGAGGCCAGGAGTTTGAGACCAGCTTGGCCAACCTGGTAAAACCCCTTCTCTACTAAAAATACAAAAATTAGCCATGCATGGTGCCTCACATCTGCAATCCCAGCTACTAGGGAGGCTGAGGAGGAGCATCACTTGAACCCGGGAGACAGATGTTGCAGTGAGCTGAGATCACGCCACTGCACTCCAGCCTGGGCGACAGAGGGAGACTGTCTCAAAATAAATAAATAAATAAATAAATAAATAAATAAATAAATATTAATAAGTAAAGAAATAATAAAAGACTCAGAATGCCCAGCTAAATGTTCTCGATCTCTCCATGATTTGACTGTATTCTTTGATTATTTGTATTCTTGATATGATTAATAAAGCTTTATCTCTTATTCATGCGAATCTTATTTGACAATCCAATTCTTTTTTAAAATAATTTCAATTCTTAGATACTCAACTTATTAAAGTTAAGCCTTTCATATTTTCTAATATATGCATTAAATGCTAATAATTTTTCTCTAAGTACCTTCTTAGTTGCCTTCTACAAGTTTTGGTAAGTAATATTTTCATTGTTATTCATTTCAAAATATTTTCTAATTTTTCTGACCCATGCGTGTTTTTCTAAATTCCCAAACCAAAATGATTTTCTAGTTACCTTCTTATTGCTGATAATCAACCTAATTGCATTGTTGTCAAAGAATGTAACTTTTATGATACCACTATTTTCAAATTGGTCCAGTCTTGCTTTATGGTTAGGTGATTTTTTTTTTTTTTTTTTTGAGACGGAGTCTCGCTCTGTCGCCCGGGCTGGAGTGCAGTGGCCGGATCTCAGCTCACTGCAAGCTC
>NW_016816568.1:199341-202691 GCF_001698545.2 Rhinopithecus bieti
AAACCTCCTAGTAAATTAGGAACATTATTATACATCATTGATCTGATAAATAATTTTATTTTAAACCTGTGACTAATGGCATAGTTAACTATAAGATATAAAAGTATTTTCTGAAAGTCAGGTATAAACAAAATACTTTCCCCATTATTATGTATCATTATTTCTGGAAATTTCAGCCAATGTGACAAGACAAAGAAAAAAGAATAAGGAGTTAAGATATTGTCAACAGGAGATACAATTGTTATTTGTAAAATTTGTGACTCTGCCTTTGGAAACACTAAGAAAAAACTGTAAGAGTAATATAACTTATAAGAAAAGTTTACTATTTGGCTACTCAGAAGATAATTAAGCAAAAACATAGTTTTCTTATTTCATAGCAATCACCAGTTAGATTGTATAGTTTATAAAACAGTTCTATTAACAAAAACAATAAAACATTAAACTAATGAAAGGTATATCTTAAATATTAAATATCTGAATATAAAGTAACGTACCCAGGTGATATGGTTTGGCTATGTCCCCATTCTTGAATTCTAGCTCCCATAATTACCATGTGTTGTGGGAGGCATCCAGTGGGAGATAATTGAATCATGAGGGCAGTTTCCCATATCCTGTTCTCATGGTAGTAAATAAGTGTCATAAGATCTGATGATTTTATAAGGGTAAATCCCTTTCACTTGACTCTCATTGTCTCTCTTACCTGCCGCCATGTAAGATACGCCTTTCACCTTCTGCCATGATTGCAAGGCCTTCCCAGCCATGTGGAACTGTGAATCCATTAAACCTTTTTTTCTTTATAAGTTACTCAGTCTTGGATATGTCTTTATCAGCAGTGTGAACATGTACTAATACACCAGGAAAGAGGTGGATCTGAGAATGTGTCCTACCAGAAATGCTCATTTATGTTTTACCCCTTTCTTCACCTTTAAGATAGTAAAGAGAATTTGTGTTTGAAGAATGCAGGTAGGTATTCCAGATGTCAGTCTTTGAAAGGAATGAGAACCATGGATTTATCGCAACCATCCTCATAATGTTGGGCCTAACCCCATTGCAGGGAAAGACTGTCAGCCTCTTATTTCCACAAGGCTTAACAAATAAAGCATGGAATGCTGGGAAATTACTGACACAGGCAAAAGGGCAAGGGTTATAGGTGTTGTGATAGAAACATGATTCCTCTCAGACTTAGCACCTCCAAGACATATCTCAGAAGATGGTGGCTGTGAGTAAGCTGATAAGGCTCAGATGTGTCTGAATGAGGAACATCTTGGCAGCAAAATACCAGAGAGAATATGGATTCAAGGTGGGCCTACATTCCTCTGAAGGACCAGCTGATTTAGACAAGGGGCTTAGCAAAACAACCCTATCACAGCACAGAGGACTAAAACTTCCCACAGGTGAAGGTAATTATTTGATAGCATATCCTATTTCATGAAAGAATAGAGGTACTAATGACAGAGAGAAGGGTTCTCCTTATCTCTAAAGGTGGATGTCCAGAGCTTTCATTTGTAATCAAAGATGTCTCCTAGCTCAAAGTAAACTATCCAAGTGAAACAAAAGCATTATCCTACATTGGTACTAGAGCTTCCGTTGGTCTTAGAATGGTAGAATACAAAGGTCTGTAATTTGATAAATAATAAATAAAAAGGCGATAAAATAAAGAAGACATAAATATAACCCTATCTGTATCCTTTGTATTATTGATAACTTTCTTACATTAGAGATAATGATTACTTTGTGAAGGAAAACATAGATATTATACAAATCCAATTAGTGGGATGGTATTGGTTTTAACTTGAAAACAGATCATAAAGTAAACCTGAATGAATGTTTCCATATGGTTAAGAAATTACTCTTAAAGAGAAATAAAACACTGTAATATTGCAAAATCAATACAAATCCTAGAAAAGAAAGTCAATAAATATAACAATTTGCTTATTTTCAAAAGGGAAAATACCTGTCATTAGCAGCTAAATGTTTGTTTTAACGTTTGTTAGGACTATTAACTTAATAATTTTGAAATATCCTTATTTTAAACATAATTGCCTCCACGGAGCATAACACTTAAGCTTGAGGTTAAACTACCATGATTATTACTTATGAGAAATGACATTTTCACACAAAAGTCAGATTCAGAAAAATTTTTTACCACATTTTATTATAGATAGAAATATTGTTAAAAAGTGGTAAATAGCTTTGTTTACTCACTGAAAATTGTAGACTGTATTCAAAACACATTTGTTTTTACTATGTAATAATTAAACTGGTGATATACTAACATTTATCTACCTCTAATGAACTCAATAAATAAAAAAGGACTGAGACTATATTTTTAAAATGAAAACCTATAGCTAAGAACTCTATATAAAAAAAGAATTTGTATCCTACAAGTAAAAATAAAGTTATCCTAAAAGATTAATTTTAATATACAATGCACAATATCAATTTGTCAAGAGAATTATAGTACCATGATTCAGATAAAAAAAAATCCCAGGAGAGGATGGCTAAGAACAGAGGGCAGACCTCTTTATTATCAAATATCTAAAGAGCTGGCTAAGCAAACGATGCAAGATTAATATGAGATTAACCTCCATTTTAGACTTAGAGGGAAGCAGCTGGCCTCTACCGCAAAACTCTAGTCTAGAACCACATCGGTTTGTGTCTTAGCATCAAATAACAGCTAAGATACAGTTACAAATGCATTTATAGGTTAAGGAGCCTGGGCTCTAAAGGTAGTGTCAAAATATAATTTCTATTGTGTATGCCTTAAGAGATATGAATATAAAAATCAGATTAGACTACAAAAGAGAAAATCGATGCATGGTCTTTAAAACTTCAAAGAAAATTTTAACACATTGTTTGAGACTTCCAATTCCCTTAAGAAAATAATGGATATGTACAGAAATAATTATCTTTTCATGTAATTTTCCAAACCATACAGATGCATCAGGAGACCTTAATAAAATCACTCATAAGTTACTCATAGAGCAAAACTAAGAAAAAGAGAAAATATAGACTTCTATTTACACATATGTGAGGAAATAATATGAAAATTATGTGAAAAAGAAGAGAGTACAGTAGGGTCCTGGACTTGGTAAAACACAGATAATGTTACCCCAAGGAAAACACTCTTTTTCTTTGGTGTTTTCTTTGGGATAAGACAAAACCTTACCCCAACGAAGGTGTGTGGCCTGGTGGACCAAAGCAATGGCTATTGAGGAACTGGGGGAAGTGGGAGAGGCATGAAAGTTGCAGGACCAGGCCGGGCACGGTGGCTCAAGCCTGTAATCCCAGCACTTTGGGAGGCCGAGGCGGGCGGATCACGACGTCAGGAGATCGAGACCATCCTGGCT
>NW_016816568.1:202943-216841 GCF_001698545.2 Rhinopithecus bieti
AAAAAAAAAAAAAAAAAAAAAAAAAAAAAAAAAAAAAGAAAGTTGCAGGACCAGAGAGGTGGCAACCTTGTGAGAAGGCATTGCTTAGGGTGGGGTGCGACACAACCTAAAAAAGTAGACATCCCTTTGAAAGAGACTTGATAGTGAATGCAAAGAAGAAATAAAGTGGTGAAAAGTAAGGATCTCATAGAAAGTTAAAAAAGAAAATAACAAGTGGAAGACATATCAACTTGTAAAAAAGTCATCATTTATTAAAGGCATTGTACTTCCATTCACCCTCAGAAGAGTGCTCTTGAACTAAGCAACCTAGCAAGCTGCCGAAACCCCTCATAATTTATCATAGGAATGCTTGTTGTTGCTGATCCTGGAAAATCCAAGACACTTTAGAATGAACAGAAAGTCAGGCAACATTTACGTACAACTAGTGTAAGAAAAAGAAAGTGAAACTCAGTTGTTTAATTTGATGAAAATAGTCCTAAAATATGCAACAGAGAAAAATGTTGATGTAACATTCAAACATAAAGTCTGTAATCGTTAACAAGCACTGGCAGATAGATACATATTTGGATATATGTATATATACATATATTTTTTAAATAAGTATAAGATTACACATATATAGTGATAACAAATATATATTCCAATGAAAGCAATATCTTTTCTTCTCAATAGCATATGCAAATTGATCTTACATTAAGTCACAAAGAAAATCTCAATAACAACTCTAATGTAGAAATAATGTAAGATCATTTATTCATAAATTATTTATGTATAATTTTTATATAAGATGATTTTATGTATAAATGTTATATATAAATGATTTTATACATGAAAGTAATGTAGAAAACTTCTTTGATAGTTCAATAAAAAGAAAAATACAGCAAATACTAAAAACATAATGGTAAAAGTTGCAGTTCACTGCGAATACATCTAACAATGTTATGTATGAGTATAGATTCAATACACTTAAAATATAACTGACGAAATCTAGCAATGCATTTAAAAAATAATATACAAATAGGTGGTACCTTTCAAATTCAAGAATGGTATAATATCAGAAGAACTTTTACATATTTTTCCACAGATTATCTTATAAAACTCTGATCATTTTGATTTCTTTTACAGATAGATCATTATTGATGTAAATAAATGCAACTGGTTTTTGATGTTGATTTTGTATCCTGCCACTTTACTAATTCAATCATTGGTTCTAACAATTTTTGTGGCATTTTAAGGATTTTCTACACAGAGGATCATATCATCTGCAAACAAAGATAATTTTACTTTCTTTCCCATTTGGATGACTTCTATTTATTTTTCTTATCTGATTGTCTTTGCTAGTATTTCCAGCAATTTTAATAGAACTGTCAAATAGAAGTGCAAAGGGTAGGCATCTTTTTACCTTGCCTTGTACCGTATCTTAGAGGAAAACCTTTCCATCTTTTAGCATTAAATAACAGGTAAGATACAGTTACAAATGCATGTATAGGTTAAGGAGCCTGGGCTTTAAAGGTAGTGTCAACATACAATTTCTATTGCATATGCCTTAAGAGATATGAATATAAAAATCAGATTAGGCTACAAAAGAGAAAATTGATCCATGGTCATTAAAACTTCAAATAAAATTATGTTGCCAGTTGGCTTTTATAAATGGCTTTAGTTATGTTGAGGAAATTTTCTTCTATATGTATTTTGTTGAGAGTTTGTATCATGAAAAGATGTTGAACTTTGTTAAGTATTTTTCTGCATCTATTGAGATAATTGTATAGCTTTTATGTTTCATTCCCTGAATATAGTGTATTATATTAATTTGTGTATGTTGGCACAGGTACATATAAAGACAATAAAGGATTTTTATTACTATAAATGCAGTTAGTAAATCTATTAATGAAGGCAAGAACAACAAAGTTGGAGGCATCACACGTTCTTATTTCAAATTATACTACAAAGCAATAGTAATCAAAACAGTATGGTATTGGCATGAAACACACACATAGACCAATGGAACAGAATAGACAGCCCAGAAATAAACCCAAGCACATGTGATCAACTAATTTCCAACAAGGCCACCAAGAAGAAATGATGAAGAAAGATTAGTTTTTTTCAATAAATGGAGTTGAGAAAACTGGATATCCATACACCAGAATCAACTCAAAATGGATTAAATACCTAAACATAAGGCCAGAAACAAACAAACAAAAAACTCCTAGAAGAAAACATAGGGGAAAATCTTGTTGATATTGAACTTGGCAATAATTTCCTGGATATCAACCCAAAAGATTAATCAACAAAAGCAAAAACAAATAGGTGGTGCTACATCAGACTAAAAGGTTTTTGCACAGCAAAGGAAGCAATTAACAAAATGAAAAGTAAGCCTACAGATGGGAAGAAAATATTTGTGAAACATACACCTCATGGGGTTAATATTCAAAATATGTAACAAGTCAAATCTACAGTAAAAACGAAAACCAAATAACCTAGTAAAAAATGAACAAAAGAGCTAAACAGACATTTTCCAAAGAAGACATAAAATAGCCAACAAGTATATTAAAATGTGCTTAACATCATTAACTACTGAGGGAAATGCAACTCAAAACCACTATAAGATATCAATTCTGCTGTGCAGAAGCTCTTTAGCACTATTCATAACAGCAAAGACATGGAATCAACCTAAATGCCCATCAGTGATAGACTGGATAAAGAAAATGTAGTACATATACACCATGGAATACCATGCAGCCATAAAAAAGGATGAGATCATGTCCTTTCCAGGGATGTGGATGAAGCTGGAGGCCATTATGCCTAGCAAACTAATACAGAAACAGAAACTCAAACACCGCATGTTCTCACTTACAAGTGGGAGATAAATGATGAGAATGCATAGACACATAGCGGGAACAACACATACTGGGACCTTTTGGAGGGTGTAGGGCGGGAGGAAAGGGAGGATCAGGAAAAATAACTAATGGATGCTAGGTTTAATACCTGGGTGATGAAGTAATCTGTACAACAAACCCCCATGACACAAGTTTACCCATGCAACAAACCTGCGTTTGTACCCCCGGACTTTAAAAAAATTTTGTAATTAAAAAATAACAATAAACAAAGATATCACTTTATGCTTGTTACGATGGCTATTATGAAAAAGTCAAGAGGTGTTTGGAAGGGTGTGAAGAAATGGGAACCCTTGTATACTGTTGGGAATTTAAATTGGTACAGACATAGTAGAAAATAATATGGATGTTCCTCAAAAAAATGAAAATACAACCACCATATGACCGAGAAATATCTCTTCTGGGTATATACACAAAAGAAATAAAGTCAGTACTTCAAAAACATATCTACACCACCATGTTCACTGCATTATTCACAACAGCCAAGATAGGAAAACAATCTAAGTGCCCATACATGAGTAAGTGGATAAAGAAGTTGTGAGATATGTATACACACAGGCATACACTTATACATATACACATACACATGTATACATACAGTAAAATATTATTCAGTCTTACAAAAGGAGATACTGCTATTTGCAACAACAAGTATGAATCTAGAGGATACTATACTAAGTGAAATAAGCCAGATACAGAAAGAAAAATACTGCACAATCTCACTTATGTGTGGAATGAAAAAGAAAAAAAGTTGAATATCTAGAAACAGTAGAGTAGTGGTTACCAGGGACAGGGAAGGGGAGAAAAACGAGACAATGTTGATTGAAGGGTACTGACGTGTAGTTATGTTAAGATAAACAAGTCTACAGATCTAATATCAGCAGGAGGACTATAGTTATTAATACTGCATGTTGAGAATTTGTTCAAGAGTAGATTTTAGGTGCTCTTAGCAAAAAGTAAAGACAGAAAAAAGCAACTAGCAACTACAGAACTTGATGGATATGTTAAAGTTGCTTACCTGTAGTAGTCATTTCACTACAAATATGTATATCAATATACCATTTTGTACACCCTAAATTTACATAACCAAAAATGTTCAACTTTTATAATAATCTTGGAAATACCAAATAAAACAAGGATAAACTAAAATACCGTTTAATTAAAGTGAAGTGATTTATTAATATTTTCTGTTTATGCCTAATGTATTGGCCTTTTCATGCATTTTATTTGGGGATAGATTGATATAATTTGTAATACACTTTCTCAGTGTATACTAAGGACATTAAAATGTGTATACGTCTTTACTAAGTTATTTCTACCTTAAGAGAACAGAAATGGAGTTATTCATCACTTGGTGGTAAAATTCTGCATTGCTTTTATTTTTATCCTTATGTATTTAATTTTCTATACAGTATACAATAAGTTTAATAATATATTTTGAAATAAAAAATAACATTAATTTTACATGAAAGACTCAGATATCCTAAGAATAAAACTTCAAGGAAAATAATTAAATACTGCAGTAGTACAACTAGGAAGTTGCTCTAGGTTTAGGCAAGCCCATAGGAGAAATGATTAAACCTGCTTCAGGTTGGGCAAGGAATACTTCATCAACAAGGAGAAGATTCAACTTGCTAAATAGTTGCAAGGAGGGAATGATACTTTTTTCAAAGAAAGAAACTTATGGTAAAGCTTAAAAAAAGTGTTCCTTAAAGTCCGAAGTAAAGTGTACATCCTAATCGTCTGGAGTTGTTGTTTAAAATGTGCATCTTTGAGCGCCAGCTCAAACCCACTAAGTAAAAACCCCTGGGCACGGGGCATAAAAGCCTGCTGTGTACCTGGCTCTAAAGATGGTTCTCATGCACAAAATTTCAGAACCACATTGCAGAAAAGTAAAGCAGTATGACATGCTTTGGAAACTTCAGATAATTTAGTGCAACTGTATTATAGGTTACAGATAATGAGAGATGGATCTGGAAAAGAATGTTATGGTACATGCAAAGGAATTATTAAATGACACACAAGGGGCTTGGACAGCATGTGAAGATTCCAGAGGAAACCACTGAAGAGTTTTAAGCAAAGGAGTAAACTGATCATATTTTTTTCTTTCCAGGATTACCCTGGCATCAGTGTAGATGACTGGATATGAGGCAGACACAGATTGGAAGAAAAACTCCAGAGTGTTTTAATTTTTCCGGCATAAGAAGAGGATTAGGAAAGGCTTACTTAGGTATAATTGGTGAACAATTGATTATGTGGATGAAGGGAGAAGAAATAATTTTGGATGATTCTGATACCCATGTTTGCCTGCTTCCATATCTAAGTTTATAACAATATATAGGGACAAAGGACATTTTAAATCTACAACTCTGTACTTTTCTACTTTTCCTTATTTTTATCACAGGACCTAAATTTTACTGGAAACCTGAAGCTTGTAAAGATAAGTTCCTGCCACTACAATTAAGTCCATCAGGTCATAAGAAGGCTGATGAAGGATGAAGAGACATCCTTCTCACGCTGATTATTTTAGGTCAGATCCTTGGGGACACCCTAGAGATTTATCTCTGGATGCACCAGAGCTAAAATGTCTACAGACATTATTACAATATATGGACAGACACTCCATAGGATATTCTCTGACTGGATAAGATTGTTAGCTAAAAGCCTAACAGGACTGTTGGGGGAGACAGCATGCACACTTGAGGGTGCTGTGATCCAGGCAATTTGGAGGCCTCCATTGCCGTTTCTATGGTTAAATATTGTGACAATGTGTGTGCAGAGGGGACACATCAGTGGTAGTCCAGGATAATTTAAAAAATACTGTCTTATTAAAAGCCATCCCATTCCTATTTTGACTTTTTGTGTCACAGAATGAGACATTCCTTTTAATTAGGCTGTGAAACCACAGCTACGACTTGCCTTCACAATGATTGTGGTAAGAAGGAATTTCCCTTTGACTGCAGAATGTCCTGTGACCACTTTATGTATTTCTTAATTAAACTAACACTGCAGAGGTAATAGGGCATTAGAATAATTTCATCCAAAATATCTACTTCCTATCCATGTTGATCAAAGAGATGTAAATGTAGGCTGAGTTGGATCCATGATCCCTTAAGGGCTTTGGCTACATGGGAGATAAAGGGAGAAAATACCAAATCCAGCTTCCCTTTGGGGTTTCTAGGAGCCCCCAGAATCCTTAAAGGCTCTGACTCACTCACTTTGCATCCCCATAACACACATGAGATCCTATTCCTATAATTATTCCCACCAAAAACAGTCATAAATTCAGGCCTTAACCAACCTTTTAATGGCATGCTGCTTTTTGTCATTGCTATCTATTATCTTTTTTCTTAAAGCACTACCTCTGCTCCGCTGTTTTTTCAAAAAAAAATTTATTGACTTATATGGAGAAACCAGGGTATTTGTCCTGTAGAGTGTCCAACATTAAGGATTTACTTTCCTTGGTTTCTTATAATTTGTTCCTATATCCCCAGTATTTCCCTACAATCTGGCAATATGATAGTGAGATCTAGAGGCTTGACTATCTTTGGGTTGACTGTATTTTATTTCTCCAAGAATACTTGATGGGGAGGGTCCACTTATTATTGTATCATATCAGGAAGCAAATAATGTCTATGACTAAACTATTATGGATGTCAGAAGGATCTGTGAGTTCAGAGACATTAGCCTGATTTCCCATGAGACTGTCCCCTTTCATACAATGGTTTCAGCACCCAATGATGATGGTTACCTATATTCATATTTTCGTTAGGGGTATTTTCTAACATTTTAATACATATATTAGGTGGAATTATATCAATGACATCCATATACTATTTTCCCTGTGGTACAGTTTTTAAAAATAAACAAAAAAAAGGATAAATGCTTTATTCTTTCTGTTAATTCATCAGTTTTCAAATTAATGAGATAATGTCCTAGAAACCTCCAAAAGGTACAAAGGAGGTGAGTGTGTGTGTGTGTATAATCATAAATTCAGATTTCTATGTATTTATATACATTGTGGTCATTATTTGTTTTGATGATCATATTGTCTCATTGTAGGCTAGTGGGAGCTCCTTAATATTACTCTTCTGTTTTTGTGACATGATTCATTAGTCTTTGATAGCTTCCTTGATTACTGGAGTAAGATGGCCCAAGCTTATCTTACATATTTCCTGCCCCAGACCTAGATTCAGCTCTTCTCCTAAGAGCACTGGTTATTTTTAGTGGGTAAGAGTATGGAGAGACCACAGTCTGGATGGTAATTGTAACTACTACTACTGAGTTGTCATTACTTCAAGGACTTTTCAATGGAAAAGTGGGAAATACAGATTTTTTGATAGAGAAAATCAGTTATTAATTTATATGACTATTTCTAACTCCAATTTAAGTCAAAGATTTTTACTTAATTTCTTTCATTGTATACTTGTATCTCATTTTCTCTTAACGCTGAAAATCCTGACTTCTAAAGAAATGTAATTACTTGTTTTCTTACAGCATAGTATTCTAGATACAATAGGTTCAAAATAACACCAGTATTACTATTAACAATGAGACTACTAAATGCATCTTCAGAGTGCACTAAAATCTCAGAATTCACTGCAATATAATTCATCCATGTAATAAAAAACCACTTGTAACTCCAAAACTATTCAAATAAAAAGTAATAATAAATTTTAAAATGCATTTTGAGATGTCTTCAGAATTTTTTGACCTTTATATTTCCCAAATGATATTCTCATATTAATTTTTGAAGTCATTGAAAATAAGTATATATCCTTTGTGCAGTTATGCCACTATTTGGTATTCAGTTGGGTTTGAATGTTTAAAGAAATGCTTTTTCTTTTTTATTTAATTTTGATTATGAATTAAGTCAAATACTTACATGGTCCAAGATCAAAACCATATAACAGGTATATTTACATAAATATTATCTCCACAACTGTCCACCCCTCTGTTCCCTCCATCCCTTTACAGGTAAACATTTTTAATATCTTTAGTATCTTCTGTGATGTTTGTATATATGTTTATTCATGCTGTTCTAGGCCCTGTATTTCTTATGTATCCTGGGAGTTCAAAGATATGCATATATAGATATTTTGCTAACTCCTCATCCATAAAATCTTCAACCAGTCCCCAATTGATGAGTACCTGGTTTGCTTCTAGTTTTCAGCATCATTCAAAGTTCTCAGGCATATACCTATTTGTCAAAATAACTGGGATAAATTTTTAAATGAAAGATTGTTCAAGCAAAAGGTAAATGCATTTGTAATTCTGCCAAATAAGGGGTATACTTTTAAATATCTTAATCTTGCCATGAAAATGTAAGAATTTTGAAAAATTGTTTTATTATATTACAGAGAAAGAAAAAACCTGTTTCATTGGAATGACCATATTTAATCAATGATAATTTACTGGTTAAATTTAAATTATTAAATTTATGCATGGTCTATATAAATAAACAGTACAAACATTTGAAAAACTTTACTTTCCTTGGTTTTTTATAACTTTAGTGGTCTCCAACCCACTATGTCTTAGGAAATAATGTAACACCAGGAAAACCCTTCCATCTATCTATATGTAAACACAAATATATACATGTGAGTGGGGATTGGTAGATAAATAGATAGAAATTGTTTTCCCAGAGGAGAACATTTCTGGCTTTAATAAACTGATCAGCTTTTTAAATCAGTCAAGAAAGTTATGATCTTTTAAATAAATCCCCTTATTCACTCACTGTACTGCAATCTAACACAATAAAATGGGAGTAATATTTTTAAAGTGTTGGTAAATCTGCGACTTCATCTTCTTGGGCCTAAAATATAATCCAACTTTTAAAGCAAAATGAGTTTTATTTGCTAGTCCTTTATATTTTCAAATATCTTGAAAAACACATGATTATGTTGTCTTATGTTGTTTCAGTTATTATCCTCTTCTGAAATCAGGACTACAACCCCAAGAAATGAGTGAGTCATATTTGCTTTTATATCTTATGCATTGCAAGAATTCAGTCTCACAAACAGTTGAACCATAAATTAAAAATGGTAGACTCACATTTGAATAGCAGCTAGTTATGTATAAAAAATATATAAATTTTTTAAAAGTGACTTGTATCAATAAAACTGGTGAATAAATCACTAATGATTTGTTTCCTCATGCTGTCATATTATTCTTCAGATATAACCATAAAGGCAAATAAGCATTCACAAGATGACATATTAAGAATGTTTAAAATTGCTTCTTCCAAATTTTCCGGATTCTACTGGCAAAGCGAAGCTTTGGCATCTTCTTTTTCCTTCTCAAAGCTACAATCAATAAAACAACAATGAAAATCATACATCTCCAGTCTGTAGGCTCACTATAAATCACTATTTCTGACACAGTTATTGAGCTCACTTCATCTTGTTTTTAAGGACTGTGAAGTCAAAACTCATTATACGCTCAGTTAATAATATTTTACCTTTAAGATATGAAAATATGGCTACTGTCTACTGCAGCTAGCCAGTAAAAGCATTTTGACAAAACTGATTAACACTGTGGAGATACTTATGTAGAAATAGTCTAGAAATGGCAATTTGCTATTAGTAAAATGGATAAATAAAAATACAATTTTGCTGATAAGTTATTTATAAAGTTTATCTAAAGGTAGAATAAGAAAACATTCACTACCTTTTGCACATGCATGTCTGCAATCCTCCCTGCTAACAAAGTTATTGTCATTCCCTCCACAGCCAGTATAGGTGAAAGCATCACAGGTTTTGTATCTTGGATTAAAATAATAGCGAGTCACATTGGCAGAGCACAGTCCCTCATCTTTTGGACTGTAGCAAAATGATGGACCTTTATAAAAAAGAGAAGAAAATTAGAAATGTTATAATACCAGAATTTTTAAAGTATGGTGATTATTGAAGTGACTGAAGAAAATCTAATCCCATAGAAGCCTCAGTCTGAATCCAAAATATCATACTAAACCTTTAAAAAGATGTGCTTCAAATTGCAGGTAAGCTTACATGCTATATTTTGGTAATTCTAAATTTTTGTAAACTGGATAGAATTTCTTCTGAAGCTACATCTTTGTATCCTTTAAATGTAAAAAGAAGTTAAACCCAAATACCAGATATGGTTAGGTAAAACTGGGGTAAGTTTCAAGGACAATATGTGGCATGATTTGGTACATTTTGTCATGTTGGTAGTTTTGCTTTAATGTTTTTAACAGCTCTCATTCCATTATTAATCAAGAATATATGCATACTAATTTCCAGGTAACCACTGGAGCAAAACATTTATATCTACACAAACAAGAGAACATCCACAGCAACCATCACCACATTAACTCAAGAGTTTGCATATTCAACACAGTATAGCCATAAAGCTTTATCAAATTCTCTGCCAAATCAAGTTTTCCTTGTTTGTTGAACTTTTCAAAAATCTCTGTGTCTGGGGGAAATCTCTGTATTGTCTCCCTCTGCAAATATTAACTACTACTCAAGAGACCATCATTTCAATGATTCAGGTGTGGTGGTGGGAGAGGTAACAAATGGATAGGACAGAAAAGTGCAGAGATGTTTGTGCTGCAATTTGCAATTACTAAAGAATACAGAAATCTAACTGAAAACTTTATAAATTTTCAAGTTTCACCATCTTAATTCTGCATATATGCCACTATCTCACATGTATAACTGATTCTGTACAAATCTGAGGTCATAACATTCATTAATGAATACTTTAATCTTTTATGTGTAAATTGAGTAGATGAGACATAGTTCTAAAGAAACAATTCAGGGCCAGGTGCGGTGGCTCACACCTGTAATCCCAGCACTTTGGGAGGCCGAAGCAGGCAGATCACAAGGTCAAGAGATCGATATCATCCTGGCTAACACGGTGACACCCCCTCTCTACTAAAATACAAAAAAAGAAAGAAAGAAAAGAAAGAAAGAAAGAAAGAAAGAAAGAAAGAAAGAAAGAAAGAAAGAAAGAAAGAAAGAAAGAAAGAAAGAAAGAAAGAAAGAAATATAGCCAGGCATGGTGGTGGGCATCTGTGTGTAGTTCCAGCTACTCAGGAGGCTGAGGCAGGAGATCACTTGAACCCGGAAGGCACAGGTTGTAGAGAGTCGAGATTGTGCCACTGCACTCCAGCCTGGGCGAAAGAGCGAGACTCCGTCTCAAAAACAACAACAACAACAACAAATCAGAAGAAGCAGAAAGCAAAAATTGGAATCATGGCTTTGTCACTTTCCAGTCCTAAGAGTTTGAAAAGTCATTAACTTGTCAAGTAATGTGAAATCATGAGAATGCACACCATGTTAATTTCGCATCAAATTGAGTTTTTTCCACCCAAATGTCTTTTTAGAAAAGTGAAATAGAAGTACCATAAAAATCGTATTTACTTTTCTTTGGTGCACAGAAGCCCATACAAGTAACTTCATCTGGAAACCTGTTCTCAATCCGGTTCCGGTGACACCCACCAGACGAGAATTTTTCACATGTCATGGAACTTAGATTAAAGAAATACTTTTCTGTGGACCCCTCACACTGGTCGTCCACGCTCACTTGCAGCCGGCAAACTTTGGGAACTTCTAGGAAAAAGAGAGTAATAGAACAATGTTAGGCAAAGTAGCCTTCTTATTACTTTCAAAACTTCACTGTATATTCAGCAACATTGTATGGGGGTAGAGAAGTCGTATTAGTGTTGGGAAAGTAAATCCCCAGAATACTCCCATGAATCCAGATATTTACTTTTTTCTTTCTTTTTTCTAACAGTGTATTCAGAGCTAACTCAGCTATGATGTATCTTTCAAGTTCCGTAGAAAGACACTGTTTTCTCTGGGTGTTCTCTGATTGTACATATGCAGTTAATCAAAGCTTATTCACATGAATATGCATTTTCCCCTGGCTCAGTTCCTTGAATCGCAAAGCCCCATGTTCTCTTACAGGCCTTAACAGATATAATCTAAAAATTAAAAATAAAGTAAAATATAACAGTATTATGAATCTCCACCATATCCCGCAACTAATCCAACATATGTTTGGGTATCGGGACAAAAGTAGAGTTATATAATGAGCTAAGTCACACTTTAATAATAAAATCCACTAAAAGTATTTCAGATTGATGGATAATCGACAGGAGGAAATGATGTACTGTAGAAGAGATAAAAATCATAGGTTTGGAACTAAAGAAAAACACAGAGAAGCACTTATGTTGCACCTAACACGTTATTCTCTTGCATTTATTATACCCTATGGTGAAGGAACAAATCTTTCCCTGAGTCCGCATAGGCACTGAATTATGATCAATGTCAGCTGGGAGACAGAAAATGTATTAGTGGTTGTAAATTCGTGATTATTTTTGAGAAACTGAAAACCATGAGGTTTGCTTAACACTTGAGAAAACCCAGGCTACAGCTTCCTGTAGAAACCGAGACGTGGGAAACTGGCGAAGTTGCTACCAGCCGCCGGCGCAAGGAGCGCAGGAGTCCTGGGTGCGCCCGGGGCACTTACTTTCTATCCGCCAGCAAGCCTCGTCGCAGGCCTCCCAGGTGTAGAAATTGTTGGCGTTGCCCTCGCAGCCCCCGTACAAGAACTGGCGGCAGCTCTGCGTGTACCTGTCGTAGTAGTAACGGGGAAGTAGGGCCCGGCAGGGTCCGTAGTCTAGGGGCAGGAGACAGATCTCCGCGTTATTTCCTGAAGAAGGGGCAGAAGGAGAGCAAAAGACAGGGAAAGTGGTCAGGCGTAGCTCCTAGGAGGAAGGAGAATCCCGGGGAGTTCTGTCCCCTTCCTAGCGGAGGGGCCTCTGCAGAGAAAGTGCAAACTTGGGAGCGAGTCCCCCCTTCCCGCGGAGCTCGCGGCAGGGACCTGAAGAAAGCGAGGCTTGGAGGGCGGGTGCACGGGGCCCCATGGCCCGCTGCGCTCTCTCCGCCAGTTGGGGAGAGAGGCTCCCGGAGCAGCCAGATACCTGTTGGCTCCTGAGTCGCATCGCCCAGTGCAGCCTCCGTCAGGAGCAGCAGCAGAATCGACAGCCCCAGGGGGCGAGCGGGGTCCATGGTGCAGGGGGTCCAGTGGCCCGCCGGGCAAGGCGTCCGAGAAAGCGCCTGGCGGGAGGAGGTGCGCGGCGTTCTGCTCCAGGCGGCCCGGGTGCCCGCTTTATGCGGGGCGAGCGTCCGGCCGACCCCCTCCAGGGCGGAGCCTGAGGGGTGGCTGATTCATGCACTGGGGCTGTCACCCCGCCGCCCCCGCACTACAAGCTGTGTAAGAGGGAGAGGAATTCCCCGCCAAGTTGAAAAGTTGAACCTGCCTCCCAAACTTTCTCCTGTAGTCCAGACGGGGACGCCCTGAAGGAGGGTTTGTGTCAGTGATGGGAAATCGGTAAGCTAGACGGGAATGACCTGCTGGTGACTGTGCTGTAAAGAAGCCTGAATCCACTTCTTGAAGGCATGAAGTCCAGGTATTTGAAGGACTGGTGGAGAGAAAGTGCGGAATTCTTGGGTCAGAGCGGAGCGGGATTCGTTGCAATAGACCTTCGGATTAGATTAGAAACGTAAATAAGTGTATATTTATACTTATACACACAGATGTCAACCGAGTTCGAATTTGCATTTAATACAGGCTTATAATATATCGTCGGTGGACAGTTTGGTAAATTTTGACAACTGTATAACCACCAATAAAGAATTAGAACATTTCGGTGGGGTGCGGTGGTTCGCGCCTGTATTCCCAGCACTTTGGGAGGCCAAGGCAGGTGGATCACCTGAAATCAGGAGTTTGAGACCAGCCTGGCCAACATGGTGAAACCTCGTCTCTATTAAAAACAAAAAATTAGCCTGGCGTGGTGGCGGGCGCCCCTAGTCCCATCTCCTCAGGAGGCTGAGGTGGGAGAATGGCTTGAATCCAGGAAGTGGAGGCTACAGTGAGCCCAGATGGCGCCACTCCACTCTAGTCTGGGCGGCAGAGTGGAACTCTGTCTTAGGAAGAGAAAGGGAAGGGGAAGGGGACGGGGAAGGGGAAGGG
>NW_016816568.1:217239-219320 GCF_001698545.2 Rhinopithecus bieti
GGGGGAAGGGGGAGGGGGAGAGGGGGAGGGGGAAGGGGAAGGAAGAAAGAAGGAGAAAGGAGGAGGAAGAAGAAGAAGAAGGAGAAGGAGAAGGAGAAGAAGAAGAAATAATTAGAACATTTCCATCACCCCAAAAAGCTCCTGCAGACTTTTTCCCAAATCAATCCTTCCATCCTCAGGCCAGGGACAACCACTCTTCTCATTTCTATTACCATAGATTAGTTTTACCTGTTCTTAAATTTCATATAAATGTAATTATAAAGTATTCACTGTGTAGTATTTCTTTCTCACACTTCCTGTTTTTGAGCTACACCCAGGTCATTGCATCAATAATCTGTTTCTTTTAATTCCTTCATAGTCTGAGGTATGAATTTACAAAACGTATGTATATCCCACAGTGTATAAATATGTTGCTGTGTGTATCAATAGTCTGTTCCTTTAAATCATTGAGTAATATTCTAATATATCACAAATGTCTTATTACTGGAATTTGTGTTGTTTCTAGTTTGTTTGGAGGCTCTTATGAATAAAGCTGCTTTGTGTGGACCTGCAATTTTTATTACTCTTGGATAAAATACTTAGAAATATTAGACACTGCCGAACAATTTTTTCAGAATGATTGTACCATTTTACACCCCAACCAAGCATGTATGGAGCTATGTTTTTGTATGTAGCTATGTTTTTCGAGATGAAACATAGCAGTCCAGAGAGATAGCCTTGGGGAGTTCTGAAGATTTGACCAGATCAGTGTCTTGCCACACGTTTCCTAATGTTAGTACATCCATTAAAGTTCCCTGTTCCTTTGACATATTAGCTTGTGACCTACTCTTTTTTTAAATACAAACCATTACCTACAGTGAAATTTTACATAAAATATTAAAGATATTTTTGAATACATTTTAATATAAGTGTCTTCCCTTCCCCTTTTCTCTTGTTCTTTTCAACATTCTCAAGTAAATAATTATTCTTGACTTCTGAGGATACTGGGGGTAGTTTATAGAAGCTCTCTTTCAAGTTTCCAGGAAGCCCTGAAAAGTATAGGATACACTTGCTCAAAGTGGGTTAATAATCTGAGATATTTTGCACATTATATCCTTGTGCCAGTTTTCAGTCATTCTGATGTCATGTTACAAGGTCACAGTCCTAGGAAAACCAGCCTGATCTGGAAATGCTGTCAGCTTTGATTAGCAGATATCTGTGATTAAGAATGATAGTTGAAACTATAAGGGTAAATGTTTAATTATCACCTCTCCAGTAGGGAAAAAATAAAATGGGAGGGAGATGGTTTGTATAGTTCACTGATTTCTGGAGGTAAATGCTCTCACTAAGGTCAGTTTCAAGCTGCCACTGCAGAATCACTGAATGCTGAGGTGGGAAAAGATCTCCAAGAGCCAGAGCTCCCCATAGCCAAAATCTGTGTGAGCTGGCTCTAATGCACCAACCACTGAGACAGACAGCCAGTTTCGGAATGACACATTCAGAGTAAAGTCAGATTAGACCCTCCCAGTTCCTTCAAAACATTATTAGGAGAGGGAATTTACCACTCATTTACTGAGAATCATATTCAGGAGAAAAGTTAACTCAACTTCAAACTTACCTATTTCTATCTTCTGAATAAAATTAAATATATCTTTAAACCAGACTAAAATAAAATTTAAGGGCTGATACTCAGTTTTCATGCAGCACTCTCTTCTGTAATTTCTCTTTGTTCTCAACTGCTGGACACTTTTTGATCATCTTTTGCTCATACAAAAAAATGAACCACTGGACACAATGGCTCCTGCTAGTAATCCCAACACTTTGGCAGGCTGAGACAGGAGGATCGCTTGAGGCCAGGAGTCAGAGACAAACCTGGACAACACAGCATGATTCCATCTCTACAAAAAAATTTTTTTAACTTAGCTGGGCATGGTTGTGTATACCTGTAGCCCCAGCTATATGGGAGGTTGAGATGGAAGGATTGGTTAAGCCCAGGAGTTTGAATTTGCAGTGAACTGTGGTCGTGCCATGGCACTCCAGCCTGGATGACAGAGTGAAACTCTGAATCTGACTTAAAAAAAAAAAAAAAAAAAAAAAAAAAA
>NW_016816568.1:220402-232086 GCF_001698545.2 Rhinopithecus bieti
AAAAAAAAAAAAAAAAAAAAAAAAAACAAGATTAGCCCTTTTGAATCAAGACAGACATTTTGGGAAATTGCATGGTGCCATGGAAAAATAGAGTTGGAATTCAGAGGATACCTGGATTTTATTCCTTGCTACATTGGACAAGTCACTTAAAACTGTCTGAGCCTCAGTTTCCTTTTCTAATAGACATAATAACTCTACCTCACAGATGTGTTATGAGGATTAAATGGAAAATGCCTATGCATCCAAAGATATTGTTTTAGCCCCTCACACAGTGGCACAAACTTCGTGCAGATCATCCCGTATCCTACTACCCATTGAGAGCCTTGGCACACAATTACGAGATGGAGCATCAAACTCCCATCAGGAAACAGAGCAACTTGAACTGGCCTTATAGAATTAAAGCCCATGGCCTTGCTCCTGTCAGCTCTTCTCTTAACTAAGCTCACAGGTCACCTCTCTGTTCGCGAAGTTGTCAGACTTCCTGGTAGTCTCTTCTAGGGAAATGAGCTTCAAGGGGTTCTCAGAGCAGAATCCTCAGCCCACTCAGGGCTGCTGTATAAGGCATGTAGTGGAAATGAGAGGGGGGCAAAAACGGGCCTCTCACCCTTCTGTGGTGTGGTCTGTAGATGCAGGTTGGAATCAGTCCCGAGAGATGCTCTAGAAATGCTGGTTTCCGTCTCCTTTACTATGCCAAACAGGGTGCATCCTTAAAACCTCTACGACCACGGATGGAGGAGTATTAAACAAGTAGAATTGGCAGAAGTTTGAGATTACTAAGCCAGGTTATTATAAAAAAGAAAAAAAAGTATTTCTCTTAATTGCAGAATAATTGAGTGTTTTTATATCCATGAAAAAGACATCTTCCAATATAAGGGTAATCTAAATTTCCTGGAGACTACTTTGACGTTACCGAATTTACACGTAGAATATTTTGGAAGGAGCAACGTGACCACCACAATCAGCCTCCAAAGGGATGTCATAGCACTTGAATCTCCTTAACCCAGTGTCTAGGCCAAAATGCTGCCACAAGGCTGAGGAAAGTAATTCCTTTGTCGAAAGTCAACAGGAAGTGCAAGGCTAGAGATAACTGGGAAAAACAGGCATCCAGATTGATTTATCATTGCTACACCAATTGATAATTAAATTGTCTGTGGCTAAAGACAAAGGCTCAAAAGAGTCCGGAGTTCTGTAACAATAAGGCATGGAGTTGTTATACTCTGAATGCTGAATGGAACTATAAGTGTGTTCACTTTACAGAAGTGTGAACTGAGACCTGGAAAGGTTAAGTATCTGGTCGTGTTTACCTGCCACGGTTGTTGGCAGACCTGAGACTAGAATCCACAGTTTTGGATTCTTAGTCCTATATTCTTTCTGTCGCACCTAAGCCTAAGTTCTTTCTATCATACCAAGACCTTAAAGTAGAATATGAAATACCAGAATTTAAAAATGCAAAAGCTACAGTGAGTCCAGGAGCACCTCTGCATGTGTCAGATTGCTGCCTCTGATCTTTCTCACCACCACACCCTTGGACCTCACAACAAATGAAGTTGATTTTGAACTGTTTAGCCCCTCCCATGCCTTGAGTATGATGCTATATCCTCTGAGAGCCCTGCAGTCTCGATAGGTGAACCAAGAATTTAAGAAAGGGATTGTGGCAGATGGTCTTCCTCTCTTTCAGACACCTTAGAGAGAGGTAGCATGTCAGGCTTATGAGTGAATGGTGAGAATTAGTCGAGCCCAGTGATTTGGAGATACATATTACGTAACATAGTTATTTAAGGAGTTACACTGATAACTCCTTAATAAACAAATGCAGTTTTTGCTGCCTCTTAGTTTAAGCCCTGCCAAAATAAAACTTGAAATGAGTCCAGCTGGCACTAATAAGGAGTTTACACATATGCTAAGAAAAGCAGTTAATCTCTTCTGAGCAATGAATGATCATGAGGGTTTTGCTAAAGTTTAAGCAACTCCTTCACCAACTAGGTATTTTTCTAACTAGCTGGCCCATGTAAGAAACATTTACTGTAATGCACCCTCTGTCAGGCACAGAGTGCATTTGAGAGTGTTCTATAATAAGATGAAGCCACATGAAAGGATGGGGTATACTCTGTGCCTAATTTTATGAATCCACTTCTCCCTAGAAAGAAAGAGATAATGAGAATTTATAATGTGTCTCTTACTGTGTTCATTCCTTCATTAATCTACTTTAAAGGGAGCTGATTAAATGCTTGAAGTATGACAAACTTTTTGCTAGACATTTGGGATACAAATATGAGGGACCTCATAGCATAATAGGGTAGACGAATGAACACTATATAACCCAGTTACATTACAATGTTCTTAGTACAACATCAAAAATATGTACTAGATTGTATAGGATTATAGAGGAGGAAGTAAATAAAATGTAGGCAAAACTCAATTCCAAATAAAATCCACAATATGCAAGCATACTTGACACTATATCTTCTAGGCCTATGCAATACAGAGACTCATTCCTTAATCTATTTGTTTTGGTTGGCTGTTTTAGGTGCTGTGGTTCTAACAAAGTATTGCCTTCTTCCAGAGGAGCAGACTCTCAGAAACCCCTTTTCTCTGCTTCCTGGATGTATATTCCCTCGAGTGTCATTATGTCTACTCACAACGCAGACCATCTTTAATCTCACTCAGATCGCTACATCCTTAACAGTGTATGGCATCCAGAAGATTATGGCGAATTTTAGATGATTTTTATCCAAGACTTCTCAACTCAGTGCAGTCTCACCACCTAGCCAAAATTCTAGCCTGGGTTACTAAGCTCCTGGCGCATCAAGAATGGAGAAAGGAAGAGAAATGTTCCCCTAATCCCTGTGGAATTCTCCCTGTGGAAGGAAATCATGTGGAAATCTCCTTGGCAATCACAATACTAGTGGACATAACAGTGAAAGCTTGCATTGTGCCTTGAATTTATTAGCTCATTAAATCCCACACAATAACCACTTGAGGGAGATACGATACTCTCCCTACTCTGCAATGAGAAAGCTGAACATTTTAATAGATACGTGACTTTCCCAAAGCTATTCAGTTAGCACAGGCAGTCTAAATCCTGATCCCCTGGTCTCATTGACTGTATATACATTCTTTTTTTCCACATTAACAAAGGCCAAAGTCAACCTTGTTATATATATATTTTCATAACCCTGGTTCAGTACCTGGACAGCGCTATATCAGTTTTCTTTTCTATGAAAACATAAAGTTCATAATTCATTCATAGGGCAAACGATAGCTACAATTTAAATACATTGCCATAATGCTCTAAGAAGAACATCTGCCAAAATTGATAATCAGATTAGAGGATTGAGAAATTTAATCACTAAAGTCCTCATTTTCACGGTTATATTTAGCAGAAAGTAATGGACCTTGACCTTTCAAATGTAAAGACATCTTTTCTTTCAAATATATTGTCTTTTTATAACGTGGCCAAAATCCCATGTTAGTTATACATTAGTTATACCATATGCCCTCCAAGTGCTCATTTTTTTCTGGCTTATGTTGAAAAGCTTTTGTATCTTAAATCACACATGAGGGACAATCTGCTACTTGGGGCAAGAAGAGGCAATAGCTGAGGTTTGAAAGAAACACACATCTCCTAGGACTCTCACTATGTTTTTTCTCTTATTGATTATTAACTGAGGAAAAACTGAGTGGAGCTGAAAAGTTTAACGTTAGAAGAGAGTTGAATATGTTAACCTCGACTACATATTCTGAACCAACCAGGGAAGGGTGGGTTGTTTCTATTGGCCAACTGAATCTCAGGTATCTTTGGTCTTCCTTTCTCTTACAATGGAAGTAATGTTCAGGACCTATCAGAGACCAACCCCTTGTCTACTGCTCTTCATCCTTTTTTCTCCTGTTTTCTCAATGACTTTACTCCTTCCTGTCTTCAACAGCATCAGCTCTGTCCCCTTTTACTCTTTGGGAAAGACACCCAGATTTTAATAATTTCCATCGGGAATGCTTTATCTCTGACTTTTCAACCCAAAGTTAAAATTTATATTTAACTCTATATCCTTCTCTTATCAGTGTTCCCACTTCACTGCTCCATTTTCTAGGCAAATTTATCCGAAATTTTACCTCTACTATCTCCCTCCACTTCCTCATCTTCTGTTTTTCCCAGATCACTCCAATTAAACTTCCTTTTGGGAAGAGGAAGAACAGGAAGTGCTATTGTCAAGTGCAACCTTGACACATGCTACTAGACCTCTCAATACATGACACCCAAAGCAACTGTCCTTAAAATCACGCAACATCACATTTTCCATCAACATCTTATCTAAATTCTTTTTATTATTTGGCAATTACAAATACTCCCTCATTCTTTAAA
Source organism: Rhinopithecus bieti (assembly GCF_001698545.2). NCBI lineage: Eukaryota > Metazoa > Chordata > Mammalia > Primates > Cercopithecidae > Rhinopithecus > Rhinopithecus bieti. Next base: position 224,763 of record NW_016816568.1, read on the forward strand.
TGTTTTCTCTCAGTCTTCATGATACCACATTCTTTTGTTTATTTCCTACTTTGTTGACTTCTCCTTCTCAATCAATCTGTCCTTTTGTGGTTAACCATTAAGGGCTAGGTGACTCAAGGTTCAACCCTGAGAATTCATTTCTAACTATATTATTTTCTTATGTCATTTCAAATACATATACATATAAACCTTGCACACACATTTACACATGCATATACATATACATGTATTTGTGTGTAGTCTTGATCTTTCCTCAAAATTTCAAACATTCATATCTATTTAGTATCTCCACTTGAGTGTGTAACAGAAACTCGAACATTTTATGTCCTAAACTGAAGTCTTTATTATATATCTCCAGTCTTCCTCCTTTCTATAAATGACACTTCTACTTAGATTCTCAAGGCAAAATCTCTGGAGTCATTCTTGAGAGCTACCACTGCTTAACGCAATTCATCGGCAGTCCTTTCAATTCTACCTCCAAATCATTTTTTTTTTTTTTAAATACGGAATTTCGCTCTTGTTTTCCAGGCTGGAGTGCAACGGCGCAATCTCAGCTCACTGCAACCTCTGCCTTCTTAGTTCAAGCGATTCTCCTGCCTCAGCCTCCCAAGCAGCGGGGATTACAGGGGCCCACCACCACACCCAGCTAAGTTTTGTATTTTTAGTAGAGATGGGGTTTCACCATGTTAGCCAGGCTGGTCTCAAACTCCTGACCTCAGGTGATCTACCCACCTCAGCCTCCCGGAGTGCTGGAATTACAACCAAATCACATTTTTAATCTGCTCATATCTCTTTATAGCCACAACAGCCAATGTAGTTCAAGTCTGCAATTTCTAAGGAACCATTACATTAAATTCTTACCTAAACTCCTTGTTTTTAACCTTTGTTTCCCATTTAACCCCACACAGAACTTGGAGTACTTTTAGTACATCAAGCATGTAAAAAAATACATGTTTTACTTGTCTGATCCTCTCACTGTTACATAAGCTCTGTGAGAGCCTAAAGCTTACCTGTCTTATTTACCACCATATCACAGAGCCAAGAATGAGACCTGGAAAGTAGGCTCTCATGAACATCTGTGAAATAAACAAATGACTTTCTATTACCACTACCCTTCTTCTTTACAAATGTCTTGAAAACTCAAATGGTACAGTGGAAACAGAGAAATAGAGTTGTTCTGGGAAAGAAAGTGAGTTGTCATAGAATATATTTGGTTGTCTATAAGTCGCATGCACCTTGAAAATAAGCTAACATGTTGAGCGAGAATGGTATCCATGTAATAACATAGCAACAGATACAAAAGCAACTGGTTTTCAAAAAATCAACTATGATAAAATTTATGATCAACCTGACCAGTTGGAAAAACAAAACAAAACAAAACAAAAACTACCTTTTATTTGACCATAAAAATTCAGGTGGGAATATGATACATACTGAGGAGTTATAAACAAAGCAAGAGATAAGAAAGCTGAATTTGCTGTTTTAACCTCAAGCAATCAAGTGAGTGCCTAGCCCATGTGAATTACAGAACAAATATTTGATGAATAAATGAATACTATGTGAGCTGCTATCACATTATTGGCCTTGGCAGAAAGACAGAGGGAAAAAAGAGTAGATACATAGAGATAAAGGCATTTGCATGTTGAGTATTTATCAGAGTGTCTATTACATGATAAATGTTCCAAAATAGCTAATATCATCTCATTTAGTCCTCAGGACAGCAAACTCACTGTCCTTTGTAAATTTCACCTCCTCTCCCTCACTTTCAAGTGTTCCAAAATTTAGTCCTTTGTTCTCTTCTCTTTGCTGTTTACTTTGGTGTTCTCCTCTGTTCTCATAGTTCTCCCCCAACTCTGGCCTCTTCCCTAAACTCCAGATCACCTATTCAATGAATGGCTAGCAAGTATCTGAGACTTAGTATTCCCTTTTTACAGTCTCTGATCTCAGGAAATAGCAAATCCCTTCTTTTGGTTGCTCAGGCCAAAAAAAAAAAAAAAAAGCAATCTTGATTTTTTTTTTTCTTTTCTTTTTTTTTTTTTTTTCATTCTACATCTGATCCGTCAGCACACCCTGATGTCTCTGCTTTTAAAATGTATTTAGCATCTCAGTACTTGTCCCCACCTTCACTCGCACCACACTGGTTTGAGCCACTTTCATATTTCACCTTGACTGCAATTGCCCCTTCTCTGCTTGCACCGTTGCCCACTATGAGCTAGCCTCCAAACAGCTGCCAGATTGACCCTGCTAAAGTATATGATAGATAATGTCACTCTGTTACTCAGAATCCTCCAATCTTCCCTAAGTCACTCAGAGTAAAGCAAGAGTCTTCACAGTGGCCTGTAAGACCTATATGGTCGCTGGTTTTATATACTACTTCTCCCTTGAATTCACTGGGCTCCTTATATTCATAGTTGTCTACTGTTGCCTTGTACTTGCTGTTCTCTGGAATGGTTTTCTCTTTGATACCTACAAAGCCAACTCTCATAGCCCTCAGATCTTCACTCAAGTAGCATTGTCAACAGGAAGGGCTCCTTTGGCCATCCTCTCTGTAATTGAAACATTGCTAACACTGTTCTTATTCCTTTCCCGCTTTATTTTTCTCCTTAGCACTTAATCAAAATTTGGTATATTTTACTTTTGTACCTTTGTGAGTGTCTGTCTCCTTTACTAGAATGTAAGTTGAGGGGAAAGGTTTTTATCTGTTTTTTTTTTCCCTTTGCTCTACCTCAAGCACTTAGAATCATATCTGGCACACAATAGGCATTCAATAAAATTCTTAGCTGTTATCTTTTTACAATGTCAAGTACAATGTCAGGATCAAAAAGAATAGCATAGAATAAGTAAGTTTACATCCATATAATTACAAGCTTATTGTGCATAATACAGTGGATTTGTTTCTGAAAAATTGTCAGAATTACATGTTTATAAATATAGTTTCATGTCAAACTACATGTTTATAAATCAAATAATTAAAGTGTGCTGGCAACATTGCTATTTCAAATAATCTGTAATTAATCCTCTATAAAACAAATAAGTTTTAAAAATAATTTGAATAATTTCTTCCTAATCTAGCCCTTTGTAAATTAAATATTTTATTTATCAGGTATTTGTACTTTAAAATACACTTATGGATAATGTCTAAAAACAAACAAAAAACAGGTGACCTTTTAACTTTACCTCAGCTCATTTTAATTCTAAAATAAATTAGCAAGAAAGGTAATGGAAGCTCTGAAAGACATCATGAGACACTTAACCTACTCTATAGAGTTCTATCTTCCCAAAGTGTTTAACAAACACTAAAATGTGGTGCATGTAAGGAAGCTTCCTACCCCTCTACTTATGACCTCCATGATCTGCTTGCATTGCCAAGCATATCTACCTTTCTTTTTTACACTTTGTCAATGTAACATTTCCTGAGAATGTTCAATGTATTGAGATGCAAGCATTAAAAATGATTTGTTTTTACAGAAATTGCTTCAGCAACTATGCTATGCTGAACTGACATTTCCTAATGAGCAGTCACTCTTTAACAATCATTTAAACTGATATCATCATTGTGGGCCATACTTGGCTAATAAAAACTCATTCTAGTATTTAAGATCAAGAAAAGTCAAGGCAATGTACATTTCCTCTACCACTTCTGGGGCTCTATAATCATGAATTTCATCTAATCCAGAGATTCATTTGTACAAGAAATATTTCATAATGGCCTGTTTAAAACCACCAATCTAGGGAGGCAGGAGGATCACTTCATCTCAGGAGATTGAGATCAGCCTGGGCAACATGGCAAGATCCCATCTCTATCTAAAAAAATAAATAAATAAATAAGTTATCTGGACATGGTGGCACCTGTAGTCCCAGCTACTCAGGAAGTGAGGTGGGAGGATCACTAGGGCCTGGGAGGTCAAGACTGCAGTGAGCAGTAATTGCACACTTCACTCCAGTCTGGGTGACAGAGTGAGATGAGACCCTGTCTCAAAAGAAACTCACCAAACCCATCAGTATGGTGCCTGTATTAGGGTTCTCTAGAGGGACAGAACTAATAGGAGATATGTATCATAAATATATATATATATGTAAATGGGAGTTTATTAAGGAATATTAACTGACAAAATCACAAAGTCCCACAATAGGCTCTCTGCAAGCTGAGGAGCAAGAAGCCAGTCGGAATCCCAAAACTAAAGAACTTGAAGTCAGATGTTCAAGGGCAGGAAGCATCCAGCACAGGAGAAAGATGTAGGCTGGGAAGCTAAGCCAGTCTAGGCTTTTCACCTTCTTCTGCCTGCCTTTTAATCTGCCTGCACTGGCAGCTGATTTGATTGTGCTGCTCAGATTAAGGGTGTGTCTGCCTCTCCCAGCCCACTGACTCAAATGTTAATCTCCTTTGGCAACAACCTCACAGACACACTCAGGAGCAATACTTTGCATCCTTCAATCCAATCAAGTTGACACTAAGTATTAGCCATCACAGTACTTAAATTATATGTATAAAATACAAAAAAGCAGCAAATTATATAGACTAAGTACAATATGAAAATATTCACCATGACTATACATAACGAACTCGAATTTTTTAATATATATAATCACCATGGACATAGCAACTGAGAATAGAGACTGACACATATATCAAGCCCATGGCTACAGAGTGATATGATGTTCTGAAAGAGAAACAAAAAATTATTGGTGCATGGTCTTCCTTTTATTTATATGCATTATTGTAAAAAGTGTACATAATAGCCAGGAAAAAATATTTTGTTTCTATGTAAAATGAAGTGAGTTTCAAGGTTCAAATAACCATAAATATGGCTTTTGCCCATGTGGAAGTCTGGAATGTCTGACAGTCATGTCACATTTCACCTTATGCTGCAAGATCCCAGAAAATGCAAGATATCTGATATTCCTTATCCATACCCACAAAAATTATGGAATACTGTTACAAACAAGCTGATGTATTTTCATAGGGGCCCCTAGGGGGCAGTATTGCCCCATTGAGAACCAGGGATCTATGGATGGGCTACAACTCAGAAATTCTTCCCCTACTCCTGCCCTCCTCTTGCCTTTTATTGGACCTCAGATATTCTGATGGTAGGGCAGGATGGAGGAAGAAGTGAAAGGGCAAACATCTCCTTATCTAGGGTATGCTTTCCCCCAGGCTGGCTGTAACAGCAATCTTAGCTTGTCTGTCTACAGGTCTTCAGTGTTCCCCTTAAATTTTGACTAAAGGTTGGGTGGGGATGGTTGGCAATAGGTTCGATAATCTGATCTAGTCTCTTAGGACTTTTTTTGTGGAGGGGTGGACCAACCTGAAAGCTTAGAATGTGAGTGGCAGCTTTAGTGCTATTTGTCATCAACTCTGGACTTTCTATGTAATTCTGGGGTATGAAGAAACAAATCCACTCCTTTACACTAGTTTGAGAGATACGTGCTGGAATGAAAAATATGTCAGTTCAGACATGCTGGAATGAAAAATACCTATGTTGTAACCTTGGCTCCACTGCCTCTCACTGTTTAATTTAGGGCATTCAAACTCCCTGGAATGCTTTTGCCTCATCTGCAAAATGGAATAGGGAGTAAAGTAGATGATATTAAATTTGAATTATTTGAACCATTGACTTCAATATGACACTAAACATTTGGAATCTCCATGCAGACAATATTCACTGTTCTTCTTTGTGTCCTTGAAATAAGTGAAAATTTTCGTCCTTTTTTTTTTTGTAAGACCTGTGCCATCAAATTTGTTAAGAATTCTAGAATCTGCCAATAATATATTTGCTCTAAATAAAGTGTTTTAAATGTTTAATATTATTGAGCTTGGTGTATCACAGCATTTTAAAGTTAAGAAATCATTTATCGATAAATGAAGTTAGAAAAATTGGATGTTTTTCTATGTTTAGGTAAATGCATATGACATAGGTTAGGTGACTTTGTCAATACTTCCTGATCTCTTCTATATACCAAGCACTATACAGAACAATAGAAAGTAATGAGGACATAAAAGTTATGCAAGGTATGACCTGTCTTGTAAAGCCTCTAAAACTCCACTGTGTCTTTGGTTGGGTTTGCTAGAAGCAAAGCCTAAGACAGGAATTCTTGTGTAAGACATTTTTCCAGGGCAAGCTCTCAGGAGAAACTGCTAAAGGAGTAAGGGTGGGGCAAGAGGAGAAGTTAGTAAAAAGTGGTTTCAGAAGTCTAGCATCATTCTAAACCCATGGAAAGCTCTGAAAGTTTCTCAGTTACAACAAAGTTTTTCAGCCCAGAAGCAAGGGGTCTAGGCTGATAGGACCCCACATTAGCCAGCCTTTTGCTCCAAGTCAACCTCAGGGTTCAGATGGGAGCATAATCTTCCATCGTCAGGAAAAGTGTTGCATCATCAAGAAAAGTGTTGCCCATCAGACAAGAGCCAACCTGTGCAAGAGGTTTGCCCTTGACAGTCAACACCTGCAACTGCTGCGGACTCGGTACCTTACCCTGGAAAAAAAGAGAGCTGGGCAGTAGCATCTGGAATGCATGATATTAAAGGAGCCAAATTATGTACACATGATCTGCTATAAGTGTATCGGTAATATCACCTATCTCCTTTAGAGTACCTATAAGTTCCCCTATATTATATGGCAAGGGCCATATAAGAAAGTACAGTTTGAAATTCTGGAAGTACAACAGAGTTAATAACACTAACTAACACGTGCAAGTGCTTGCTCTGTTCTATACACCGTTACAAAGTCCTTACCTACGTTGTCCCCATTTAATCTTCTCAACAAATCTACAAGGTAGATAATATTATTGCCCCATTTCCCTGTAAACTAAGGCACAGGCAGGTCAAGTAATTTGGTCAGGGTCACACAGCTAGCAAGTACCAGTAAATGATTATTTTGTTGATAAGTATGTGAGAGGGCTTCCTGGAACAGAGAAAATGAAATTCTAAACCCAACCCAAGATCTACTAAATTAGAATCTCTAAGGTTGGACTCATATCTGTAACAAGTTTCCTAAAGTGATTCCTGCACACACTGAAGTGTGAAGAGCCATTACCTAGAGTAATTAAAAGTTTTCCAAAATGAAGAAAAGTTGTGCAAAGAACATTGTCAAAATGTAAAAATGATCATCAAAAATACTTAATGAAGTTTTATATTTAGTCTAAAAGAGTGGGAAGGAAGATGAGAATAAAATTTGGGCTCTCAAATACAAAACAGGATTATACAGGAAGAAATAACCTTTGTATAGTCGTATTGTTTCTTAAAGAACGGAATAGCAAAAATAAAAACATAGGAAACATTAGGCTCAGGTACCCATAGTGTGTTATTTTCTTTTTTTTTTTTTTTTTT
>NW_016816568.1:234417-238313 GCF_001698545.2 Rhinopithecus bieti
AAGAAAGAAAGAAAGGAAGGAAGGAAGGAAGGAAGGAAGGAAGGAGGGAAGGAAGGAAGGAAGGAAGGAAGGAAGGAAGGAAAGAAAAGAAAGAAAGAATGAGAAAAGAAAAGAGAAAAGAAAGGAGAATATGAGACAAAAACCGTATTTTAGATAAACGATAAAGTAAATATGTGCATACAATAATACAGACATTTTGCTTTTACTTTTCTAAACTTCTCTTTATAATGCAATATTTTGATATTGATATTTTGATACGATGTTTTGATATTGCTGCAATACTTTAAGCTATGATGTCATCCCCTCTTGCACTGTCATGGTCAGTAATAAATAAGTACATTCTACTCTTCTTTGGCAAATAAAGATGAGTTCAAATATAAGAACTCACTGGTTCCTCCTAAAAACATCTGACAAATCTTGGAAAGGGTTACCAACAGTTCACTGCCATTAGAAGGAGAAGAAATGGCAAAGGACTAAACCACCAAACAAACAGTGATGAAAGCTTGGAGAATGTAAATATGTATTTTAGATTCCTTCATTTTAGGAAAGTTATTAATAGTAGAACAAAACCTCCACAAGTGGTAACAGTAACCTTATATTTTTAAAACATCTCATTTTATCAGGACAAAGTGAAAAAGGTGTTTGTGTTATCTTCATACGTGGTTCAAAATGCCTACTCCCAGTCAAAACTGGGATTTTTGGCTTCTTCTATGTTTATAATAATCTCAAACTCCCCTGTTGCCCTTTCCATATAGGCAAAACATTTTGCTGTAAAGATAAAATTAAATCAATACTAAGGCTTAGAACATACACCAAAAAAGTTAAAGTCCTTATTTTTACAATTCAGGGTAAATAAAATGAATTTTTGGGATAAAGCAAAGTTTTACCTTCTTAAGTTGAAGTATCCAAAAGCTGTTTTATTATTTGTGTACTCAGGATTATTGTTTTGTAGGCAAGGTGGTTGTCTTCATGTTTATTATTCACTTGTGGTAAGTTCACCTTGGACTTTTTATTTTGGGTAAACATCACTTACATCATCATTAATCAGGCTTCGGGGTTCCTTTTCCTCGTTATTCAATGTCTCTCTGCTCTTGGAAGTCAAACCAATTTAATATAAGACTGCAAAAACTCCATACACGTACACACACAAACACACATGCGTATAGACACACATACATATACATGTACTCTCTTAGTCTTCTCAGGGTGATGTACCGGAATACCATAGACTGGTGAGTTACAACCAATAGAAATGTATTTCTCACAGTTCTGGAAGCTGGGTCATCCAAGATCAAGGAACCAGCAGATTCAGTGTCTGGCGAGAGACTGCTCCCTCTTTCATGAACGCTTGTCTTTTCATTTTGTCCTCACCTGGTGATAGGGGTGAGGAAGCTCTCTGGGGTCTCTTTTATAAGGACAGTAATCCTATTTATGAGAGTTCTGTCGTCATGACCTAATCACCTACCAAAACCCCACCTTGGGGGTTAGGAGTTCAACAAATGAGTTTTTAGGGGATACAATTGTTCAGCCTGATACATATATATGATACACACACACACACACACATTATATATATAATATATAGAAATATATAGATAATATACAGAAATATTATTTCTCTATATAATAGATAATAATACATATATTATATTATACATGAAATGGAACTTCCAGGTCCTGAGCCCCCAGCTCTGACGTGTAATCAGTACAGTATGGTTAAGTGGATATACTCTCAAACCATATTCCCAGCTCAGATTCTTTCTCCACAACAACTTTCTGCCTGTGTAATCCTCATCTATGTTAACTAACTTACCTGTGCCTCTGTTTCTTCAAAACAGCGATAGTAATAGCTTCTAATTCAGAGGATAATTGGGAGGAATAAACAAGGTAATATATGCAAAGCTCTGAGAACAATGCCTGGTAATAGCAAGTGCTTTATGTCATTATGTTATTATTATCTTAAAATTATTATTGATTCTATGAACCAGACTGATTCATATTACACTGATTTTTTTTTTAGTAATACAAGTCTTTGCATCCAGTTTCTGAAGCTGACAGATTTGCAATGACTATAAGTCAATGTAATAGGCAATGACTAAAGACAAACTTTGTAGTAATAGCTAAAAATAGTTATCATTTGATTGTGCATCTTCTTGTGCCAGGCACCTGTTAGGCATTTAAGGCAACCAGTGTAGCTATTCCTATTTTATAGTAATTTATGTAGTAAATTTGTGTAGTAAAAGTAATTTACGTCGTAATTTTATAGTATTTTATGTAGCAAATGAACCTTAGATGAATCACCTTAACTAAGACTAAATAGCTAGTAAATGAGAAGAGCCTTGCAATCCTATGTAAACTACATATATTTATATTAAGCCTCACTGAAATAATTTTTAAACCTATACACATATATAATTTTAGGTAATTTATTGTTCCTTTCATTCTCACATACTCAGATCCCAGCCAGGCACCTTCAAAACCAACCCCTTATGGACTACTGAATTAAGCAGAACAATTTACACCTCTGTTCCTGTCATCTGGTGAAGGCAAAAGTAGTGACTTTTAGGGGGAGAGTGTGGGACCACTGAGCAAGAGGGAAAAAAAATGAATCTAAATTAATGCATATTTCAGAAGTTATGTAAATCTGCAAGTATCATCCTTTGAAGGAAGAACCTAACCTGACAAATGCTTCCTGGCCCCAGTTGAAAATAATTTGTTCTAATATGTAATTAATAAGTCTGCATAGTTGTAAACTAATCTTAAGTCTTATATCAAATGTTCCTTGGAATTTACATAAAAGTGGCCCAAAGATTTCATTAAAAAAAAAAAAAACAGTAAATTGGTTAAATAACTTATGGTATGGACACTTATTAGACTGACAAAAATAAAGTAGTTTGGTGTTACTGTCACAATTAGATATACTAATTGAAAACAAACAAGTTGAAGGTAAGAGTTTAATAATTAGATTTCATGTGTGTGCGTATATATATGTATATTTACATATGTATAGAACATCATCTCTCTCTACAAGGCATGTTAAGTGGTACCTAACAGACTGTAGCTGAAAGGCCTGATTGTTTACTAAATCATTACTATAATGGTGCAGATAAGTGAAGAGCAAAATCAAAAACAACATAAATAATTCAGTCCAGCAAATTATTCACTGACCACTAAAGAACCCAGCCTCTATTCTAGATGGCTGGGATACATTGGACAAATCAGCCAGAGGCCCCTAACCCCTTGGAGCTCACCTACTACACCACCATGCTCAATCACTGTAGATGAGTGTAAAGGAAAATCACATGTGTATACTTCTGAGAATTCAGGGGTGGTGATAAGCCTGGAATTTAATAATTATTCATTCTCTTCCACCTTTACGAGTCACATTTTTGGAATGAGGAAAAAGGTTTAATCAATATGAAATCTGATGACACCCTTGACTTCTGTTGCCAGCTGTGTTCTGATTCCTGGGTCTTGTCTCCTTCAATGCTGGAGGCAGTGTCTGCTGGGAATCTTTAGCTGGAGCATGACCAGCTGTTTTTCCTTTGTCTGGAGATATATCCAGAAGGATTGGGAAGGCTGCAACTTTCTTCTTTCCTACAAAGTACATATGCATTGGCAGAAAGCAGAGAGAATCAAACTGAAAATATACAACCTGAAAATTTATTGTAATAAATAATTCTTGGAATTTGGAGTATTCTGTTTTAACCCAAATGAGTCATCCCTTTTTCCTTCCCCTTAAGGTTTCCAAATGTTGTGAAGAAGTAAGAGATTACGTTGAAGAACGATCTGGCGAGGATCCACTGGTAAAGGGCATCCCAGAGGACAAAAATCCCTTCAAGGAGCTCAAAGGAGGCTGTGTGATTTCATAATACAAAAAAAAAAAAAAAAAAAAA
>NW_016816568.1:239304-244883 GCF_001698545.2 Rhinopithecus bieti
CTCAACAATCTGTTGACTCTTGTCTAACCCCTTCATTGTGAAATGGAGAAAATAAAGTTTCAGAGAAGTCACCTGACAAATTTCTTCAGTCAAGACTCTGGGCTTCTGGCTGAACGGTCAGCAACATACCCCACCATGTGTCTTCATCAAATATGCTTTGAATGTTAAGGGATTCCAGGATTAGTTACTGAATGTCTTTTCTATTTTCCTAAAGAAAAGTTTTTTATCCTCTTATTTAAGTTTGCAAAACCCTCTCCATACAGCCCTCCCGACCTCCACCAAGCGCTTCCTGTCTCTCTCTCCCACTCTATTTTCCTCCATAGCACCGTCACCGTCTGGCATACTATAATTTATTTGTTTATTGAACTGTGGTTTGTCTCTAGAAGTTTTCTGTCTGCAAGTTAGTATTTATTTAGTGAAGTGTTAAGTATATCCCCTTTTCTCTGATTAAAATAAATACAAAGTATTTGCTATGGCATTCAGTTTACCATTGGAGACAGATTTTGAAGCCCAACAATTTGAAGTTAAAACCCCGACTCTTCCTCCTTGTCGTCGAGAACTTTGGACAAATGACCAAATGATTTCAACTCTTTGAACATGGGTTTTTTTTTTTTTTTTTTTTTTGTATAAAGCTAGTGATTAGGATAGATTATCTGAATACTTGTAGTCCCTTAGATCCCAAATGGGTATATAAGAAGAAGCCTAATAAATGTCCTCTATTATTATACTTCCTGTGGACAACATTTTCCCACCATCTGGAATTTGGTCATACTGATCCCACCACCTGAAATCTCCCTCCATTCCACCCCATTTCAGCCCTTTGAAATCCTACTCTTCTTATGAGACTATCTCTTCTATTCTACCTCAAGAGTATTTTGTGTATATCTTAAGTCATTTAATATTACTTTCCTTTCTCTTGTTATAATGTCTATGGTTGTCTTAATTTCAGTGCTGTATTGGAAATTTCCCAAACCAGAAGCACTGTTCATCTTTGAAACTGTCATATCAACTAACAAATTGTCTGGACAATGTAATTGACTTTAAAAGCAGGCAAGAGTGGTGCTTATAAAATGTTTATATTGGATAATTCAGAATTCTTATTGACTTAATTAATGATTAAATCACCAGTAGGGAACAATTCCTGTTGCTTAAAACACAGATGGTCAGCAGGTTTTGAGTAAGAGAGAAATCACAGGAAGGAAGTATAGAGAAAGATGGTCCAGGAAGAAGGAAATGAAATCATGACTGTCCCACAGGCTACAGAGCTATAACTGTCAGTGACTTTGGTTTGTTCAGAATTTTTTTATTTCAGGACTGGGATAACTAGGTTAAAGAGAATGAAGTAAGACTACAAGGCAACAAAAACCACTCCCAACACAACCTTAACATGTGACTTTTTAACAACATTTTCTGATATCATTAATGAGAATGAGTTATTATAGATACTACAATATATCATTTGAGCTACTTGGACTTTAAAGGTATTTTGTGCACATAGGTGAGAGTAAGCTTTAGTAAGAAAAAAAACAAAAAACAAAAGGAAAACACCTCACTGTTATTTTAATTTGTACTGGTTTTATTTTAGCCAAATTTTAAAACCAAGCTAATATCAATCTTCCTAAATTCCTAAAATGTGAGTAAACATGAGGAAAATAGTAAACTGAGAATGAGAATGATCAATTTTGTATGATGGGAGTTAAAGTCTTATAGAAAAGAAATTGGTAAGGGAAATCTTTATTTTTTATTTTATTTTATTTTATTTTTTTGAGACAGAGTCTCACTCTCTCGCCCAGGCTGGAGTGCAGTGGCGTGATCTCGACTCACTGCAACCTCTGCCTCCATGGTTCAAGTAATTCCATCCCACCACGCCCAGCTAATTTTTTGGTATTTTTAGTAGAAAGGGGGTTTTGCCATGTTGGCCAGGCTGCTCTCAAACTCCTAACCTCAAATGATCCTCCCGCCTTGACTTCTCAAAGTACTGGCATTGCAGGCCTGAGTCACCACTCCTGACCAGAGAAATCATTTTCATATCATGAATTATAAGTAGTTGCTAAGATACTCAGAGCATCAGACACAGATTATCTTTTGACTTAACATTCTCTTCATCTAGAAAAGGAATCTTAGGGCCGGGTGCAGTGGCTCATGCCTGTAATCCCAGCACCCCGGGAGGCCTAGATGGGAGGATCACCTGAGGTCAGTAGTTCGAGACCAGCCTGGCCAACATGGTGAACCCTGTCACTACAAAAACAAAGAAATAAATTAAATATACAAAATTAACTGGGCGTGGTGGCGCATGCCTATAATTCCAGCTACTCGGGAGACTGAGGCGGAAGAATCACTTGAACCCAGAAGGCGGAGGTTGCAGTGAGCAGAGATCACGCCATGTGTATACTTCTGAGAATTCAGGGATGGTGATAAGCCTGGAATTTAATAATTATTCATTCTCTTCCACCTTTACGAGTCACATTTTGGAATGAGGAAAAGATTTAATCAATATGAAATCTGATGACACCCTTGACTTCTGTTGCCAGCTGTGTTCTGATTTCTGGGTCTTGTCTCCTTCAATGCTGGAGGCAGTGTCTGCTGGGAATCTTTAGCTGGAGCATGACCAGCTGTTTTTCCTTTGTCTGGAGATATATGTAGAAGGAGTGGGATGGTGCAACTTTCTTCTTTCCTACAAAGTACATATGCATTGGTGGAAAGCAGAGAGAATCATACTGAAAATATACAACCTGAAAATTTAGTGCAATAAATAAATTATTGGCACCTGGAGTATTCTGTTTTAACCCAAATGAATCATTCCTTTTTCCTTCCCCTTAAGGTATCCAAATGTTGTGAAGAAGAGATTACGTAGAAGAATAATCTGGCGAGGATCCACTGGTAAAGGGCATCCCAGAGGACAAAAATCCCTTCAAGGAGCTCAAAGGAGGCTGTGTGATTTCAAAACACAGAAAAAACCAATTAAATTGTTGGAAATATCTCAAATGTTAATAACAATATGGATTTTTCTCACACATAATAGTACTACTAAGCATTTACGTGAATTTTAAATTAATAAATGTAAACTTTGAATAAAATTGAGTGTTGTAACTCATCATTCTATGTTTTCTTAACATATCTGGCACTCGGTTTAACACATAATTGCCAATAAATATTGCTTGAAGTTCTTTAAAAAGAACTATGTTTTATAAATGATTCTATATCTTTCTGAGTCATCAGCATATACTTAATGTTTTATGCTTTTTTCACTTCCCTTTCAACACTTATAGTTTTCCACCCAGAAATTTTATGGATAAATTTCTATTTTCTTTCCCAAACTTTCTCTTGCTTATGGAATTAGGAAGCTTATTTTTCTGATATGCACTTCACCTATCTTGTGACTTTTCCCCAGAATGCCAACTGGGTTGAGGGTTCAGTCTGTGGTCATGGAGCACAGTGAATTTAACCAGCACCAGAATCACGGTTATAAGCATACACTTAGGAGCCAGACAGTTCTGGCTTTGCCACTGTACTGCCTACCTCACTTTGGATAAGCTACTTAATTCTTTCTAAGTTTGCTTCTTCTAGCATAGGATGAAGATAATAATGGTTATCTCCTCTGTTTTGTATGGGGTTAAGTAATACACCAATCCAACTATTACACTCAGCATATTACCTGACCCATGGTAAGATACAATAAGGGTTAACTAGTACTATTACTTACTTAGAAAAGATCTAGACAAAATTTCCAAAATTCTTTAAGATACATGCTATTTTATCCTATCCTCACGAAGACTCTCAACAACACAGTCTTTAATAAGGTGAGCACACATGAGGGAGAAATCTCCATCACTTACATCAGGTCCTTCTGGCATCCTACTGAGTGTGCATGAGTCACATTTCACTAAAATTGTGTTAATGACTAAGAGATAACTTGCCTCTGCTTCTATAACAAATGACAAGTTGTAATTACCCAAATCAGAAATCATTTTTGTTGTCAGTGTTTTTCTTGTTGCTGTCTCACATTTACAGTGCTATTTTGTATACTTCAGTGATCAGAATACTCAGAAATACTAATTGACTGTCATCCATTAAAAAGAAAAAAAACAGTAAAATTATCTATTGTTTGGTCTGGAAGGGAGTCTGAAAGTTGTACCAAAGTTTGGCTCCTAGCACCATGCCCTCTCACTCTGACCATCATAAATGCTCAACAATCTGTTGACTCTTTTCTAACCCCTTCATTGTGAAATGGAGAAAATAAAGTTTCAGAGAAGTCACCTGACAAATTTCTTCAGTCAAGACTCTGGGCTTCTGGCTGAACGGTCAGCAACATACCCCACCATGTGTCTTCATCAAATATGCTTTGAATGTTAAGGGATTCCAGGATTAGTTACTGAATGTCTTTTCTATTTTTCCTCAAGAAAAGCTTTTTATCCTCTTATTTAAGTTTACAAAACTCTCTCCATACAGCCTTCCTAACCTCCACCAAGCGCTTCCTGTCTCTCTCTCCCACTCTATTTTCCTCCATAGCACTGTCACCATCTGGCATACTACAATTTATTTGTTTATTGAATTGTGGTTTGTCTCTAGAAGTTTTCCATCTGCAAGTTAGTATTTATTTAGTGAAGTGTTCAGTGTATCCCCCTTTCTCTGATTGAAATAAATACAAAGTAAATACATGCTATGGCATTCAGTAACACGTAGAAGATGGTCCTAGCCAACATCTCTAGCTTTCAGTTTACCACTGGAGACAGATTTTGAAGCCCAACAATTCAAAATTAAAACTCCGACTCTTCCACCTTGTAGCTGAGAACTTCAGAAAACTGACTTCAACTCTTTGAAAAAGGTTTTTTTTTTTTTTTTCATATATAAAATTAGTGATTAGGCTAGATTATCTGAATACTTATAATCCCTTAGATCAGAAATGGGTATACAGAAAGAAGCCTAATAAATGTCCTCTATTATTATACTGCCTGTGAACATTTTCCCACTATCCCGAATTTGATCATACTGATCTCTCCACCTGAAATCTCCCTCCACTCCACCCCATTTCGGCATTTCAAAATCCTACTCTTCTTATGAGACTATCTCTCCCATTCTACCTCAGGAGTATTTTGTGTGTCTCTTAAGTCATTTAGCATTACTTTACTTTTTCTCATTACAATTTCTACAGTTGTCTTAATTTCAGTGCTGTATTGGAAATTTCCCAAGTCAGAAGCACTGTTCATCTTTGAAACTGTCATATCATCTAATAAATTGTCTGGATAATGTAATTGACTTTAAAAGCAGGCAAGAGTGGTGCTTATAAAATGTTTATATTGGATCAAACTTCCTAAATGCCTAAATAATGTGTTTACATGAGGAAAATAGTAAACTAAGTAATAAGAATGATCAGTTATGTATGATTGGAGTTAAAGTAATATAGAAAAAAATTGGTAAGAGAAATCATTTTTAAAATTTTTATTTTATTTTACTTTATTTTTTTTTGAGATGGAGGGTCACTGTCTCGCCCAGGCTGGAGTGTAGTGGCACGATATTGGCAAACTCTTCCTCCTGGGTTGAAGCAATTTTGTGCCACGATGCCTGGCTTTTTTTTTTTT
>NW_016816568.1:246450-248705 GCF_001698545.2 Rhinopithecus bieti
TAGGCCCCTCTGGTATTTGTTTTTTTTTTTTTTTTTTTTTTTTTTTTTTTTTTGAGACGGAGTCTCGCTCTGTCACCCCGGCTGGAGTGCAGTGGCCGCATCTCAGCTCACGGAGCACAGTGAATTTAACCAGCACCAGAATCACGGTTATAAGCATACACTTAGGAGCCAGACAGTTCTGGCTTTGCCACTGTACTGCCTACCTCACTTTGGATAAGCTACTTAATTCTTTCTAAGTTTGCTTCTTCTAGCATAGGATGAAGATAATAATGGTTATCTCCTCTGTTTTGTATGGGGTTAAGTAATACACCAATCCAACTATAACACTCAGCATATTACCTGACCCATGGTAAGATACAATAAGGGTTAACTAGTACTATTACTTACTTAGAAAAGATCTAGACAAAATTTCCAAAATCCTTTAAGATACATGCTATTTTATCCTATCCTCACGAAGACTCTCAACAACACAGTCTTTAATAAGGTGAGCACACATGAGGGAGAAATCTCCATCACTTACATCAGGTCCTTCTGGCATCCTACTGAGTGTGCATGAGTCACATTTCACTAAAATTGTGTTAATGACTAAGAGATAACTTGCCTCTGCTTCTATAACAAATGACAAGTTGTAATTACCCAAATCAGAAATCATTTTTGTTGTCAGTGTTTTTCTTGTTGCTGTCTCACATTTACAGTGCTATTTTGTATACTTCAGTGATCAGAATACTCAGAAATACTAATTGACTGTCATCCATTAAAAAGAAAAAAAACAGTAAAATTATCTATTGTTTGGTCTGGAAGGGAGTCTGAAAGTTGTACCAAAGTTTGGCTCCTAGCACCATGCCCTCTCACTCTGACCATCATAAATGCTCAACAATCTGTTGACTCTTTTCTAACCCCTTCATTGTGAAATGGAGAAAATAAAGTTTCAGAGAAGTCACCTGACAAATTTCTTCAGTCAAGACTCTGGGCTTCTGGCTGAACGGTCAGCAACATACCCCACCATGTGTCTTCATCAAATATGCTTTGAATGTTAAGGGATTCCAGGATTAGTTACTGAATGTCTTTTCTATTTTCCTCAAGAAAAGCTTTTATCCTCTTATTTAAGTTTACAAAACTCTCTCCATACAGCCTTCCTAACCTCCACCAAGCGCTTCCTGTCTCTCTCTCCCACTCTATTTTCCTCCATAGCACTGTCACCATCTGGCATACTACAATTTATTTGTTTATTGAATTGTGGTTTGTCTCTAGAAGTTTTCCATCTGCAAGTTAGTATTTATTTAGTGAAGTGTTCAGTGTATCCCCTTTCTCTGATTGAAATAAATACAAAGTAAATACATGCTATGGCATTCAGTAACACGTAGAAGATGGTCCTAGCCAACATCTCTAGCTTTCAGTTTACCACTGGAGACAGATTTTGAAGCCCAACAATTCAAAATTAAAACTCCGACTCTTCCACCTTGTAGCTGAGAACTTCAGAAAACTGACTTCAACTCTTTGAAAAGGTTTTTTTTTTTTTTTCATATATAAAATTAGTGATTAGGCTAGATTATCTGAATACTTATAATCCCTTAGATCAGAAATGGGTATACAGAAAGAAGCCTAATAAATGTCCTCTATTATTATACTGCCTGTGAACATTTTCCCACTATCCCGAATTTGATCATACTGATCTCTCCACCTGAAATCTCCCTCCACTCCACCCCATTTCGGCATTTCAAAATCCTACTCTTCTTATGAGACTATCTCTCCCATTCTACCTCAGGAGTATTTTGTGTGTCTCTTAAGTCATTTAGCATTACTTTACTTTTCTCATTACAATTTCTACAGTTGTCTTAATTTCAGTGCTGTATTGGAAATTTCCCAAGTCAGAAGCACTGTTCATCTTTGAAACTGTCATATCATCTAATAAATTGTCTGGATAATGTAATTGACTTTAAAAGCAGGCAAGAGTGGTGCTTATAAAATGTTTATATTGGATCAAACTTCCTAAATGCCTAAATAATGTGTTTACATGAGGAAAATAGTAAACTAAGTAATAAGAATGATCAGTTATGTATGATTGGAGTTAAAGTAATATAGAAAAAAATTGGTAAGAGAAATCATTTTAAAATTTTATTTTATTTTACTTTATTTTTTTTTGAGATGGAGGGTCACTGTCTCGCCCAGGCTGGAGTGTAGTGGCACGATATTGGCAAACTCTTCCTCCTGGGTTGAAGCAATTTTGTGCCACGATGCCTGGCTTTTTTTTTTTT
>NW_016816568.1:249470-256130 GCF_001698545.2 Rhinopithecus bieti
TTTTATTTATTTATTTATTTATTTATTTATTTATTTATTTATTTATTTTAGAGACGGAGGTCTCAGTATGTTGCCTAGGCTGGTCTCAAACTCCTGAACCTTTGGTCTCATGTGATCCTCCTGCCGCAGCTTCTCAAAGTCACTCCATAAATTTTAGAAGAGCAGAATTTGAAAGGTAACCTAGTTCACATACCAAATAAAAAAGCTGAAATAATGTGTTTCTTGCAAAAATCACAAGATAAAATAAGACCAGAATCCTGATCTGTTTTGAGCTCAAGTTAGTATTAGCTCAATTCCAGTTTAACTGCCTTCAATGTTTTATTTTCTTTATACAGATTTTAACAACATAATAAATCAGAAAATTGTCAAAACCTTGTTTTCCTATTTTGCATACCAAAGTAAAATTTCATGGTTGTTACTCTTTTGTAATTTAAAAGTGAAAATGGTTACTTTCATTTTATTAACTAATTTCTATAAAACATTTGTGAAAAGACAGTGGGCTAACTAATCAAAGTTCTTTGCTGGTTGCACCTGTCATTTTTACTAAAGAGTGGTTTCTACTCATACTACTTGTAAAATAACTTTTACTGGGGTAATATGTAAAATATAAGTAAAAACTTAAGGAAACATTCGAACATAACTAAACAAATTTTAAAATGTATTTATTCAAAATTTTTGAATGTTGCTGATAAACTATTTCTGCAAGTATACATAAGAAATTGCTTAACATGGTTCTTCTCTGGGAGGTAAATTGTCTAGGCATAGAATACACGTTCTCTTGTTAAAAAAAAAAAAAAAACTGTTCTCATCATTTTACTATTTAAAACCAAACAGAGCCAGGCGCGATGACTCAAGCCTGTAATCCCAGCACTTTGGGAGGCCGAGGTGGGCAGATCAAGGGGTCAAGAGCTCGAGACCATCCTGGCTAGCACGGTGAAACCCTGTCTCTACTAAAAATACAAAAAAATTAGCTGGGCGTGGTGGTGGGCGCCTGTAGTCCCAGCTACTCAGGAGACTGAGGCAGGAGAATGGCATGAACCCAGGAGGCAGAGCTTGCAGAGAGCCCAGATCGTGCCACTGCACTCCAGCCTGAGTGACAGAGCAAGACTGTCTCAAAAAACAAAAATTAAATTAAAAAAAAAAGCTCTTTCAGAATGCTGTGTGATCATGCAATTGCAACATTTTGCAATTCACTTCAGTTTAAGCAATTTACTTAAGATATTAGAATAGGAACTATTGAATAAAAAAGAAGACTAATAAGTATTTTGTTTCTAATATGTCTCATAATATGGTGGGAAAAGTCAAAGAACAAATATGGGCTTATAAATATTTATCCCTCTATGCAACTAGATGATTTCATGGAAAAGAAATTTCTAAGCCAAAATAATTCCATATTTATGACTTAGAAAAAACACACATTAATTTATTTAACCAATTTATTTAACTTAGGTGCTGAACCTGTTTAATTTTGGTCACATTCACATTGATTACTTTCACTAATTTATTTAAGATATTTTAAACCAACTTTTTAAATTTAAGTAATAGAAAATTTTAAAAATGAATTAGTGCAGAAGACAGATATGGATATTTGTCTCCTCTCCCTGCTTATTCACACGTAAATTTCAGCTGATGATCTAACTAGTTTGAGCCTGGGAAACCCTGGTATTTCAAATATTGAAAGTGAAGCTCTTAAACATCTTTGTGAAAATGATTTATCATATATAGACCTACAAATACAATTAGAGACACAACATAGTTTAGCTGATTCACCACCTTCCCTGCCTTACTATACATTTTGCAAATTAGAAAACCAAAACTCAGAAAATTAAGTGACTTTTCAGTGATGGCCTGTGGCAGAGCTGGGACTACAAGTCAGGAGTATTCATTGAGTGGTTCATTGTTCTTTTCATTCTAATCTATTCATTGAGGATGAACGGAGAATGGTAAGAAACTAGTAACGAACAAAAACTCCTGCTTCCTAAACAGAGAATGGTCATGGGTGTCTAGGGTCAGCTACTCGGAAATACTCAGTTAATGCCTCCACTCTTCAATTGCATTTGACTCTGTGAGACAGAAGGTTATCTCTGGAAAGAAAGAGAAATATCCAACTGCTAGGGAAGGTTTCTAACATTCATGTTTGATTTTTCTTCTATTCTTTTGAGCACCATTAACAAGACTTTAGTTATAGTTAAAGGGAAAGTTTTATTGCATGTAAACATTTTTCACATCGGACACTTTTCCTAGCTTCCCAGAGCAACAGCTCGATAGATATTGCTTTCCAGAAAGTTAAGAAACTAATACTAAATGAATCCACTGCCTACATCCAGGAAGGTTCAGGAGCCAGGAATTCAAAATCCTTGGTGTCAAGTGTCACCCAAACCTTGGGGCTGGGGAGTGGAGAACGGCTTTCTGGTAAGAACTTTAAGATTCCTGCTTCTGTCTTCTATTATATCATCCTTTGATGCGCCGCTCTACAAAACAATCCCCCGAAAAAAGTAAAAAAATAAAAACTCTGCTGCTGAGGACGCAGATGATTATTTAATAACAGAAAATGTCCGTGCAACTTGTAAATGATATTCACACCCTGTTGCCCCCTCCTCGCCCAAAATGTGTAAACCCATATTAGGCCTTGATCCACACAAATCAGCAGAGCGCTGGTGGGCATTTCTGGGATTAAGACTGAGCTTCATTTTTCTTTTGAGCCTTTTCTTAAGCGTCCACATTCCCCACTATGCATTTATTAGGTTGATGCAAAACTAATTGCACCAACCTGTATATGTAATTAGGGAAAAGTAATTACTTTTGCACCAACCTATGCGTGTAATTAGGGAAAAGCTATATCTAGCATATTTTAAAAACTCTTTGAGAGGTGAAGGGTAGTTACTTCCTGCTGGGTAGTGTACTCCTTTTCCTTGCTTCACAAACAAAACCCGGATGTGACTTGGAAACGGAAAAAAAAAGGGGGGGTGCTGGGGGGGGACGCGGAGAAAAAAAGTAAAACTTCTGCTGTCCCCAGTAAGGCAGCCCTAGCCCAGCCGCCCCCCGAGGGCGTGGCAGTCCTGAGTTAGGGCCTGTTCGGGGCCAGCATCCCTGATGGGCGATTGAGCGGCAGGAAGCTGCTTTTGAACCAGTCTCAAAGTTAACCCTAACCTAGCACCCAGGCAGGCCTCCTAGGTTGCAGGGACTTGAGAAAAGGCAGAGTTCTCATGTCCTAGGACGCTGGGGCGCGCTGGCGTGACGGGGTCCCGGAGGAAGCGGAGCCCTCGGGGAGCTGGGGACCGCAGCAGGGCTGCAGTCACATCCTGTGCGGGTGAGCGGCGGGCCAGGCTCCGCAGTTGTTTCGACACGCGCCGAGCTTCGCAGCTCTTCCAGGGGCTTCGCTGCCAGAGCTAGCCCGGGCCCAGTTCTGGGGCGAAAATGCCTGCCCTTCACATCGAAGATTTGCCAGAGAAGGAAAAACTGAAAATGGAAGTTGAGCAGCTTCGCAAAGAAGTGAAGTTGCAGAGACAACAAGTAAGTTGGCTGTTCTGAAATATTTCCTTCTCTGAAATGAAGCAGGGTCAAATAGTTTAGCTTATTTTTTCCCCCTCTTTGTAGCTTCTCTTCTCACCACCCTTTGACAATGCCTGGGGACTGCCAGCTGATGTGGGGAAATCGTAGGAGGTAGAGGAGGGGTCTAGGATCCGATAAGGAATTTAAGGCCAAATGTCCTAACTTTTTAAGATGCCTAGGAAGGGGAAAATAGACAAGAAATCTTGCTTTCCATTAGACAGCTGTTTTTCAAAACTCACTTGTAGGAAAAAAGTGGATAACTACTTGGTTCTTTCATCTTTTACACTACTAGAAAGGATGATATTTGAAAGAAATTTTCTAAAACCATATTTTAAAGTCTTACAAGTACATTATTTAATTTTGAATTTCACCAGTGGCCTTCAGTGATATGCAAAGAACAGTCCACCGAAACTTGGGAGCAAAATATTAGAATTTCTATCTTTATTTATTTGTAAATCTCATCCCTTTATAATTTTCACTTTATGTTTTGTAAGTATGCGATTAATACAGTAGTATCTGTACTTATTTATACATAATTATACATATACTGAGGTGCATATGAAAAATTATTTTAGTGATCACAATTTAAAAGTTTTAGAGACTATTGATAGAGATTGCCATTTCAATGAGAACATATGACCCAGTATTCAATATTCTCCACTGAAACGTCTTGGTTTCATAAGTTTTATAAGTTTTACTTCAATTTCTTACTGGTCATCAGGACCTTCCTTTAGACACTAATCCCTCTTTCTGTTTTAACTCAGTCAGGCATCCTGTAGACTAGGAAAAGTCTTTGAATAGATATTGTTTAAAGATAATTAACCTTTCCTTTTCAGCAAGAAAATTTTAAACTGATCTTATTAATTATGGTTTAGCACTAGAAAAAAATTAAGAAAAACAATGGAAATGAAGCATTATAATATGCTCACTTGCCTTCCTGTTCTAGTTGTAATGAAACTGGTAAGGGCAAGAGTCTTTACTCTTGAGTGATGATTAGAAGATGCAGGCATTTTTGTGTTTTACTTTTTGCATATTTCTTTTCTCAAATTTAACCTTTCACATCCAAATCCCTGCTCTTCCTAGCTTTTGCAATGAGATGTCCCCTCTATCATGTTAACGGTTTGTAGCTTTAAAAATACCAATGTGTTTAAAGGGGAAAAGAAGGAAGTTACACTACCCACTCAATAAGCATGCTTCTTGAAACCTTAAGGGACCCATTTTATGGATGGCAAAGTTCCTAATACAGCAAGTGTTGGCCACTTAGATGTGTTCACACAATAAACCTTAGGAGTTACATATTAAACAGAGTTTCATATGCTGAAGTACAGCATTGCCTATGCAAGATTCTAATATCTTAATATTTGGTATCACCGTGCAGAACTTAGGAAAAAAGACAAGTGTCTTCTACTTATTCAGAGTTTTAAGTTAACTATTGGACAGGGATGTGGATGCAACTGACTATATAAAAATTGTATCATTCATTAGCGATTTCTCCCTGCTAGCCAGCCTGACCCTTTAGGACACGGACTGTGGCATCAACTTCCCACCTCCAGAAACCTCAAGTGTATGCCAGAGGGAGAAAAAATTTTGGATACATGTGTATCCTTAGGAAATACAGAAAGGGGCATCTAAATCTCAAAAATAATATTAAGACATTTGATTATATACTTGGAATTATACATTGTTACTGCTAGACAAGCATTGGAATGCTTAGAGATCATTCATCTCCCTCACTTTAAAGATTAAAAAAAACTGGAGTCCCACAAAGGCTAGCGAGCTCCTCATTTAAGACCACAGAGATAGATAGTGATAGGGCAGGTAATAAAACATTCTTCTTCCCATGCCCAGTCCATTATTCAGTCAATAAATAGTTAACATCTAGGCTACGTGTTCAGTCCTTAACTCAGGCCCAGACAAAACTTGCAAGTTGCATTCTGGCTGTAGTTAAATGTTTATCAAACATATCCTCTTGATTACAGAAGGAAATGTATCAAACGAGTAATTACTCACATTTGGAGGTTGCAGACCTCTTCTGAAACCTAATGAGAAAACCTTGTAAGAAAAGATTCAATGTAGGGAGCATGAATCTTGTCCATAAATTAACTTGGGACCACAGACCCTAGGTTATGGACACGTGCATTATCAACTCTGAAAATTCACTTAAAATGTATGCACTCTGAATGTCAGCAACAATTGAGAGCAAATGTTACCTGAAAGAATTGTACCTGAAAGATTTTATTTTGCCAGATTTTAAGTCACAGAACTACATCACCTAGTTTTCAATTTGAGGTCAGAGGCTTCCACACTTTTTTGCAAAGGATAATCATTTGAGATGTGGAAGTAAAATATTAGCATTTCTATTTTTCTTTACTTTTAAACTTCACCCATTTATAATTTCCAGTTTATGTTTTATAATTTTGCATGATGTATTAACAAAACAGTATCTGTACTTATTTGTAGTTAAAAATTATATTCATTTTGGGATACATATGCAAACATGTTTTAGTAGTAACTATTAAAACAATTTGAGGTTACTAATTTAGATTACTAATTCAGTGGGAACATTTGCCCAGTTTTCCTAGGTCTCCATTTAAATTTGCTGGTGTGGCCCGGTGCAGTGGCTCACGCCTGTAATCCCAGCACTTTGAGATGCCAAGGCGGCCAGATCACGAGGTCAGGAGATCGAGACCATACTGGCTAACACAGTGAAACAAACTTAGCAGGGCGTGGTCGTGGGCGCCTGTAGTCCCAGCTACTCGGGAGGCTGAGGCAAGAGAATGGTGTGAACATGGCAGGTGGAGCTTTGCAGTGAGCCGTGATCATGTCACTGCACTCCAGCCTGGGTGACAGAGCGAGACTCCGTCTCAAAAATAAATAAACAATTTAATTTAATTTAATTTAATTTGCTGGTACTTCTGTAATTTTTACTGTAAATTTCTTACTAGCAAACCAGGGCTTCATTAAGACCCTAATTTCTTTTATTTTGTTTTTGTTCTTTTTTTTTTTAACTCATTCTTGCAACCTGTCTTTTAAGGATAGATAGACTTTTGAAGAAACCATTCTTGTAAGAATAGACTTTTGAAGACACTATTCAATTTTTTCTCCATT
>NW_016816568.1:256654-285053 GCF_001698545.2 Rhinopithecus bieti
ATGTTTAAAACTGCTTGTATTCAGTTATACTAATTTCATTAAGGGGTAGGGACAAAGTTTAAACAACCATAACCTAATATGTTCTTTTTTTTCTGTACTTAAGGTGTCTAAATGTTCTGAAGAAATAAAGAACTATATTGAAGAACGTTCTGGGGAGGATCCTCTAGTAAAGGGAATTCCAGAAGACAAGAACCCCTTTAAAGAAAAAGGCAGCTGCGTTATTTCATAAATAACTTGGGAGAAACTGCATCCTAAGTGGAAGAACTAGTTTGTTGTAGTTTTCGCAGAAAAAACCAACATGCTTTTTAAGGAAAGAAGAATGAAATTAAAAGGAGACTTTCTTAAGCACCATATAGATAGGGTTATGTAGAAAAGCATACGTGCTACTCATCTTTGCTCACTATGCAGTCTTTTTTAAGAGGGCAGAGAGTATCAAAGGTGCAATTATGGAAATATAAGCATTACTTGAGCATGACACTTCTTTCAGTATATTGCTTGATGCTTCAAATAAAGTTTTATCTTGGGAAGATGAGTGTTGGTGATTTAAGAAGGCACTTTTCATCCATTAACTTTTATATTTCTCCCCAAAATCTTTTGGATGTGGAATATGATTGGGCTTGGAATATGATTGAGAAGATTAGGTGGTTCGACAGATCACATCTCCAATCCAGCTCTCTGCATCAACAGTTTAGAGTGCTGAGTTCTGACCTCTGGAATGTGTTTGATCTAACCTTAACTATTTAGAAACTGAACAGGTAGAATTCCTATAACATTGACAGACGTCACATTATCTGAGTCAGGAACAAGGCCAAGCCACATCTATGTTAGTACTTTCCTAGTTCATCATCATTTAGATCTTAATAGTGTTCCTGTAGGGGTAGCCTTGAAGAAAAGACTGAGTTGGGGATCAGGAAGAGTGCTCTGCCTCTCCGCAGCATAGTGGCCAGGCCAGCCCTGGCTTTGAGGGCCAGTACCTAACCTGCACAGAGCTACATCTCCCATGTGCTCTCCAGGTCTTGGGCATGGCACTACTCCAGTTCTGTGGCATTGGTGCAGACACTTGGATCTCTGCACTCATGCTTACCAGCATTTTCCAGCAGGCCTGGGCCAAACATGCCTCTTTTTCTTCTCCTCCAAAGGCACCAGTGAATCTTTGCCCACTTTAAAGATTAGTTGGTCTTTTTCTTACTGATATGTAGGAATTCTTCATATATTCTGGCCATTTATTCATGGTTGGTGATATGTGTTGCAAATACCTTTTCCCAGTCTGTGGCTTACCTTTTCACAGTGACCTTTCCTTCAGTGGTTTCATCCTGCAGGGGCAACACGCCAGAGTATAACTCCTGCTGAAGTTCATAACAAGGGTACCTGAAGCCCAAACCTCAAAAAAGGGACCTTTCTTTCTCTCCTTGAGCATTCTCCCACTTTCTCCTCCATCTTTGGGTCAAAATTGCTCCAAGTTTGAGCCAAAAGAAAAACATGGAAAAACCCTTGCTGGTTAGCTCTAGCTCAAATGGACTTAGTTATTAACTTGACCTGCAATTTTCATTGTGGCACAAGAAACCAGTATTTCTCCTTGACTAGATCTTTTCTCCCACTTAGACATGTAGGTATACTTTACTATCAAGCCAGAGAGGTGCCTGTAACCTGTAGCAGCTTCCTAAAATATATCAGCATCCTCATTCTGAAATTCCTTTCCTTTCCCTCTCTGGGAAAGAACAGGATACCCCAGGCTTTTGAAAAATAGATTACACAAACCAAGAGCAGGAACTATTTCCTTCAGTTTCCTGACACTTTCCAAGTGATGACGTCAATTGGGATTACTGAGAGCCAAGGGATAATTTTAGCCCCAAATTACTACTCCTAGGAAGGATTTAGGAATAGTAAAGGTATATTTCTTCCAAATAGCATAGAACAATTAGTACTATTAGTCATTTAACATTTAACATGGCATGGGATTTTAGAGCTTTGGTGCCTGTAAAGTTTTACTTTTATTAGCTGTATCATTTCTTTGTACTCATAAAGTTTTCTTTTGTTGCCTATGAAAGCAAACATTTATTCCGGTTACTGGCAAGGCAGATTAAATCACCTGCTTCTTTTATGAAGGGCCAAGACACATTTATTTCCTAACTTGTTGGGAGTTTTGATTACAAATCTATATATTGATGTCTGTTAGCAGATTCAGCTATCCTTTCATGTATACTCTCAAGTCCTAGCTTTTGCTCTTCATGTCTCTTTCAACCATATGATCAATCAGTCAGACGACTTCTGGTTTTTCCTGAATAAATATCTAATCTTGTAGGTGCTTCTATTAAATCTAATTCTATTTCTTTTTCTTACTGTTTATCATTATAACTCAGCCAACATGTAGGAGTACAATAAAAATGTTTTAATTTTCTACTGTTCAACTGCTAAAACTTATTAGCTTGTATTAGAAAAAGAAAAAATGCATCCACTATATATTTGGATATATTGTAAATGTAACCTTTGGTGACTGAGAATTTGTTAAGCAGAATTTAAATTATGTATCCAATTTATTCCAAGTGTATAGTTGCGTAATTATTTACTATTTGATTAAAAATAGTTATCATGCATTGTGTAGCGAGACTTAGGTTCTATAAACTCATATAGAATTAGGAAAATCAGCCAGGCGGGGTGACTTATACTTGTAATCCCAGCACTTTGGGAGGCTGAGGCAGGCGGATCACGAGGTCAGGAATTCAAGACCACCCTGACCAACATGACTAAACCCCATCTCTACTAAAACTACACAAAAAATTAGCCGGTTGTGGTGGTGCGCACATGTAATCCCAGCTACTCAGGAGGCTGAGGCGGGAGAATCACTTGAACCCTGGAGGCGGAGGTTGCAGTGAGCCGAAATCTGCCCCACTGCACTCCAGCCTGGGCGACAGAGTGAGACTCCGTCTCAAAAAAAGAAAAAGAAAAATCGGGCTTTTCTATTTCTAGGCAGAAGCTACCTTACAAGCTCACCCACACTTGGTATTGAAAGACCAAGTTTTTTGTATGCTAGATGCAAATTAATATCTCACTATTTTCTAAAGTTGCATTTCTTTGATTCCAGTGACTTTTAGTCAGTTTTCACGTGTGTCGATTTTCTCTTTTGAAGTTGCCTGTTCTCATCCTTTGCTCACTTAAAAAATTAGTGTGCCGCACTTTGGGAGGCCGAGGCGGGAGGATCACGAGGTCAGGAGATCGAGACCATCCTGGCTAACAAGGTGAAACCCTATCTCTACTAAAAATACAAAAAATAAGCAGGGCGTGGTGGCGGGCGCCTGTAGTCCCAGCTACTCGGGAGGCTGGGGCAGGAGAATGGCATGAACCCGGGAAGCCGGAGCTTGCAGTGAGCCGATATCACGCCACGCCACTGCACTCCAGCCTGGGCGACAGAGCGAGACTCCGTCTCAAAAAAAAAAATTAGTGTGCCTTTTTATTATTGAGTTGTAGGAATTCTTTATACATTTTGGTCATTCATTATTTGTTGAATATATTAAATACCTTCTCCCAATTCCATGACTTAACTTTTCACTTTGTCTTAGCTCCTGATAAACAAAAGATTTTTAATTTTGCTGAACTTTCTATTTTGGAATAATTATAAATTCGCAGGCAGTTGTGAAGGAGGTACAGGGAAATCTATTGTACTCTTCCCCTAGCCTTCTCCAAAGTTAACATTTTATACAAGTGTATTACAATATCAAAACTAAGAAATTAACATTGTACACTCATACTGCTAGTTCAGTTTTCAATAGTTATACATGTACGCATGTGTGTGTGTGTAGCTCTATGCAATTTTATCATGTGTAGCCTGTGTACCCACCACCACAATCAAGACACTCCACTGTATCATCACCACAAGATTCTATCTTATTATTTCTTTATAGTCACACCCATCTCCTTGCCTCCATCCCTAACCCCTGGCAACCACTAATTTGTTCTCCATCTCTATAATTAGATTAAGACTGCTACATAAACATCCAAGTTGGTTGTGTGTATAAATAGTTTATTCCTTTTTATTGCTGGGTAGTATTTTATGCTACAGAGGTGCCACAATTTAACAATTTATCCATCAAAGAATGTCTGGGTTGTTTTCAGTTCTCTGCTAACGCAAGTACAGGTTCTGTGAACATTCATGTACAGATTTTTGTATGAAGATAAGTCTTCGCTCATGTGGAATAAACTTTTAGGAATACATTTGTTAGGTTCTACAGTAAATTTATATTTACTTTAAAAAAAAAAAACTACCAAACTGTTTTCCACAGTGACGGTACCATTTTACATTCCCATCAGCAATGTATGAGCAATTCAGTTTCTCTACATCTTCATCAGTATTTGGTGTTATCACTATTTTCCATTTTAGCTATTCTGGATAGTAATATATCATTATGGTTTTAATTTTACCTCTCTGATGGCTAAAGATTTTGAACATTTTTCATATATTTGCTATGTGTATATCCTCTTTGATGAAATGTCTATTCATGTGTTTTGCTTATTTCTAATTTCATTGTTTATTTAATGTTGATTTTTGAGAGTTCTTTATATATTTGGGATACAAGACCTTATTAGATATGTGATTTGTAAATATTTTCTTCTATTCTGTAATTTGTTTTTTAAACTTTTAATGCTTTTAAAATCTTACAGAATAGATGTTTTCAATTTGATGAGGTCCAGCTTATCAATTTTTTGTCTTATAGATCAAGATTTGGGTGTCAAGTCTAAAAAATATTTATCTATTCCTCATCCCAAAGACTTTCACTTGTGTTTCTTCTAAAAATTTTATAGTTTTATGTTTTCTATTTAAGTCTGTAATCCATTTTAATTAATTTTTATATGAGGTGTGAAGTTTAGATACAGGCCTGCTCTCTCTCTTCCTTCCTTTTTCCTTCCTTCCTTTCTTCCCTCCCTCCCTCCCTCCCTTCCTTCCTTCCTTCCTTTCT
Source organism: Rhinopithecus bieti (assembly GCF_001698545.2). Classification (NCBI taxonomy): domain Eukaryota; kingdom Metazoa; phylum Chordata; class Mammalia; order Primates; family Cercopithecidae; genus Rhinopithecus; species Rhinopithecus bieti. The sequence continues at coordinate 261,607 of NW_016816568.1, forward strand.
TCCTTCCTTCCTTCTTTCCTTCCTTCCTTTGCCAGTGGTCTAATTGCTCTAGGATCATTTATTGAAAAAGTTATTCCTTCTCCATTTAATTCCTTTTGCTACTTTGCCAGAAATTAACTGGACATATTTGTGTGAATCTATTTCTAGGTGTCCTTTTCTTTTTATTCATTTATGTATTTATTCCTTTGCCAGCTCCACACCACCTTGATTTCTACCACCATATAATAGGCAGTAACACCAGGAAGAGAGATTATTTATACTTTATTCATCTTTTTCAAAATTGTTTTGAATATTATATGGGCTTTCTCTTTTCATGTAGAATTTTACAATGTTTATGTCTACCAAGTAAATACATGGTCTCAGCAGTAGAGTGGAGATGACAGATAATATAATCAGTAGGCTTGAACACAGATGTATAGGATTTACTCAATCTGAACAGCAGAGAGAAGATAGGGTTTTAAAAATGAACAGATCCACAGTAATACATAGAGTAGTAACAAGAGATCTAGCACTGGCATAATCAGAGTCTAGGAAGAAAAGGAAAAGAGTGTGAGACTGAAAAAGTAGTAAAAGAAAAGTAATGGATAAAAATGTACAGAATTTTGTAAAAGATGTAAATCTATAACTTCAAGAAGCTTAGCAAACTATAAACATAAGAAACCTGAAATAATTCACACTTAGACACATCATAATTAAACATTTTAAAACTAATGACCAAGGAAAAACTTATAAAAGGCCAGGGATAAATGATTCATTATGCATAAAGAAAGGTGAATTTGAATTAAGTGGATTCCTCATCAGAAACTCTAGAGGCCAGAGGAAGAGGCATGACATTTTTAAATGTTGAAAGAGAAGAGCCGTAAACATTAAATCCTTTATCGGTGAAAGGATACTTCAGGAATTAGGAAGAAGTAGACATTCTCAAATGAAGGAAAATTAACAGAATTTGTTGCTAGCAGAATTTCTCTTGAAGAATGGCTAAAGGAAACTTTCAAAACAAAAATAAAATGCCAACAACAAAAATGCATATATTCTCAGTAAAAAAAAGAAGAATAAAAGATAAAGGATAAAACACTGAAGCAGACATTATGACTATGCTTGAACTTGTCAGTTTCATTAATCATACTTCATGGCTGAAACAAAAGATATAATACCATCTGATACAGTGTTCAATATAAATAGACATAAAACAACTATATTTAGAAAGTGGAGAGAGTAAAAGGACTTAAATAGAACAACTCTAGTTCTAAAAAACAGTATTAGGAAAAAGCCTGCCCTGGGAAAGAGAGCTGGGTTGTTTAAGGTAGAACATGCTAAATACATAGCAAGCTGATTCAAGTCATGGGAGGTCCAATCAAGTAGTGCAAAGATGTGATTAATCAGGATAACTAGTTGGCAAAAGAGTGATTGATCCTGGTTCATATGCTCTGGAACCAATATAATAAAAACAATTTTAATCTATATAAACCAAATGGGTGAATTTTGCTTCCTTAATAAAAATCATATCACAACTTGAAATCATTATGAGCATGACTGAAAACTCTGATTATATGTCAAATAGCTTTTTACACATTTATTCCATAATGTAATCTCTCAGTTTAGCATCAGAAATTATCTGGTAGATGCTACATGAATTACAGAAGAGTGCATAAAAGAAATCAGTCAGACCCTGCAAGGACTTTTAAATGATAGTCAACTAGCCCTAAAGAATTGCTTATAGGTACCAAATAATATTTTCCAAGAAGTGATCAATTTGATCCTTAGTAAAAACTTATGTTTTCTTTAATTGTTCTTTAATAATGTTAGCCATAGGCTTTAGCTTTATCTCAGCCTTGTATCATCGCCAGTCTGAGACAGATTATTTTAATAAACTACTTCACAGAGCTGGTTTGGGAATTAATGGGCTTGATTCTCTAGGCTGTGAACAGGAATCTTCAAATCCATAGAAAATACTCATGTCTTGCCGCTCATCACTGTTGGTAAGCGGCTTCAAATCCTTTTGGGAAGTAATCAAAGTAAATGTCAACATATAAAAATACATCTATTCTAAAGAATTTGTATATTCACTTAAACTTTCATAGCTCTGTTTAGTATAGTACAGGAAAGACAGAAAAGGGAGTGGTCTTGCGTTATTAAGTTTTTTGAAATGGTATTGAAACCTATACAGGTCTTAATCTAAGAAAGAAAAATGAAGAGAGAAGAGAAATATTTAAACTTATAGTCAGTATTTGAAAACATAACCTAAAAACTCTGATATTGATATAACTCACTGGTTACTTGAGAACAGTTCAAAGTCTATTGTTGTTAATTATTCCCTCCTTATAACTAAAGTTATGTGTCAATGAGGAATATTACAACATGGATGTGTATGCTCTTTGTCAATATCCAGCCTTGTCTTTTATCTATTTTGTTTTCATAAATCTTTGAAAGACTGTATGCAATTGAGTTTCCAACTGATTGTTGCATACATATACTATTTGAATGTAAAAGCAGATATGAGGTAGAATAAGTTAATATTTATTACTATTTAGATTTTTCAATTTGGGGTGGGAAGTAATTTAGACATTTAAAAACCATTCATTTCAATTTTCCTGAACACATGGGTCAAAGATCTGTAAACGTTACCCTTTATAGACAAGTTCAGCCAACATTTTTGTTTGTTTGTTTTCCAGGAATTGGCAGTTGAAACAAATGGTAGCAACATTTATTAAGTTCAATTAATTAAACCAATCTTATGTACAACATGTGAAGGGATTAACTATTTGCAAAAAGGAGTAATAAGCAAACGATTATAGTAAGACTAGGACATTTCTAACTTCTGGTGACATTTCATAGGAGGATAGACAGTATCTTAAATGAAGCAGAAGAATTTATGAAGTATTAAACTAAGAGGAAAAAAATTAACTTATTGGGTGCAGCTTGGCAGACCAAGAAGACATTTATCAAGTTTATATAGGAACAGGAGGAGCTTGCTAATTAATTGAGTACACTGTCTTTGGTTAAAAAGCTTTGGAATATTTTTTCAGCCACTGTGAGCAATGAATTACCCCAAATTCAATGACTGAAAACAATGCATTTATTGCTTATGAGCCTACCAGCCAGCTTATCTGGGCCTGACTCTGTTGAGCTTGGCTGGTTTCACTCATTTGTGGTCAGTTGGTAGATCAGCTTGGAACTGATGGGTTAGCTGGGTGTTGGCAAGATGATGTTTGGGGCAAAGCAGGTGATGGGGTCAGGTGTCTTTCATCCTTCAACAAGATTCCTTGGGCTTGTTCTCATGGCATGGCAGGCTTCTAAGCAAAAGAGATTAGAAGCGTGAAATGTGTCTGAAGGCCCAGGGAAAGAACTGGCACACCATTACTTTAAGTACATTCAATTGCCCACATCAAGACTCAAATCCAACCCATATTCAGGGGGAAGGAAAATACATGACCCTTCTTGAGTGAGGAAGCTGCAAATTCACAGGGCAAGAAGCATGAATACAAGGAAGGGTGGAAAGTTCGTGTCATTTGCAATCAATCCACCTCATTAGATAAGGAATTTTGTCTCAAACATGGGCTTTGGAAGCCAATTAGAATGACCTAGGAATACGTGGGAGTGGAGTTGAAAGATATTCCATTAAGATAAACTAGAAGGTTCTGAGGCTAAACACAAAAGTGGGGATGCTCAGAGTACACACATGCAATAATTCAAAAGATTGGTAGGGGAGGATTTGAAATCTATTATGAGAGAAGCATCAAAATGAATTAGAGTTTCAGGAACTTGACAAAACCTCTCAACTAATGTGGCAAAGCCTAATTTAACCTAGGAGAAAATAAGCAGCCTACTAAAAATTAATTTTACTAGTAGACATATCAATTCCTGGAAAGCAGGACTGCAGGATCTGATCATATCCCTTTTGTGTCTTTTGTTATTGAGCAGAAATAATTCTTGCAGCTTGATCACCTCTTCATGCTGAAAGATTAGTATTTAATCGATCCAAACTCAGTGGAATCCCAAGTTTTCATTTGTTTCCAGTACTAGTCAATCACTTTGGTGAAGGTAAATACTACAATAGGCAGATTTTGCTAGTATTTCAAAAACTGATATATTGTGCCCCTCTGCCTTCCATCCACCTCTAGCTCAACCTTTGGGACAGTCTGCATTGCTTTCTAGTCTTTTCCTAATATTCGGTCTCAGGTAGCAGAGATGAGAAAGATGCCCAGAGAATTTGGGTTTGCTATTTAATCTACCCTTCATTTCCCAAATTTGCTTCTGTTTCAATTCTCTCTGAACATGGACTTCAGAGAGACTCCTATTGATATTTCTTTGGATGCATGCCTGTATTGGAAGATCCTACTCCCCTTGAAACAATACATTTCTCTTAATGAGGTTGAACTCTTTCTCTGTAATCCTGATCAATATTTCTCAGGCTACTGCTTCCTTTTATTGTGCTGAGAGTTTTTCACATAATTTCTCATATTTTGCTCTAGTGAAAGGTACAGTTTATCTAAAAAAGGAGTTTGCTAATACTTTTTGATTAATGAGTAACACAGTCACAAGTTTGAGGACACAAATCATGAGCTTAAAGCATTACATAGCCTTGGTGCATCCATTGACTTGGTAGCTGACCCTGGAAATATGAGATTCTTTTCACCCTTTTAGAAAGATATTTTCCAAAACAGACCTCACTTTGAAGAGTTTACTTGAGTGTCTGGAATCTAAAATTTATAAAATTATCATGCATTTGTATAAACTAAAAAATAGACATAAGGTTATGCATCCGTTATCTACTGGAAGGGAGGTAAGGTAATATCATAAATACATTTTCCTGAAATTATAAATCATAATGGTGTTACTAGCTCAGGGGCTGCCAAACTTTTCCTGTAAAGAGTCAGATAGCAAACATTTTAGCCTTTGCAGGACTACCATCTCTGTGACAACTACTTTAATATGAAAGAAGACACAGGCAAGGAAATACATAAACCAGTGGGTGTGGTTGTGTTCCAACAAAACCATTTTTTTATAAAAACAAGCAGCAGGCTGAATTTGGCCCACAGGCCATAGTCTGCTGACTCTTTCTCTAGATCAGTGTTTTTCAGGCTACATATTAGAACCCATTATTAGTGGTCAATTTTGTGAACTGTAACACATATTTTGAATAAGATAAAATCAAATAAAGTAAAATATCAGCATATATTCCATCAAACAAAAGGGCATATCATATGAAATATATGTGTGTGTGTGTGTGTGTGTGTGTGTGTGTGTGTGTGTGTGTGTGTGTGTTTGAGTCAATATTCAACTTTTTTTTCTTTTTTGTAGGCTCTAGTCATGGAAGTTTGAAGGCTGCTGGTCAAGAGCAGTGAAGCTGAGTCCAGCTTTTGATAGCATGTAGTAATTAATTAACCTTGCCCAAAGAGAGATCTGGCCTTTGCCCTTAGCTGCTGGGGAGTAATCTCTAAGCCCTTTGAAAGTCCTGCCTGACAAGAGTACCTTTGTCTACCTGGGGCTTTGGGCCGTGCAGAAAGTCTAACATGCAGTACCAGTTTGATTTCTAGCATCATGTGGTATCAGCTTCATCTGAGAGACTGGAGGCTGAGACCAGTTGACCAGGGAGCCCCAGTAAAGACTCTGGATACCAAGGCTCAGATGATCTTCCTTGGTTGGCCATAGTTCATGTACATTGTCATACAGTGTTTTCAAAAGAATAGTGCTCTCCATTATTCCACTGAAAGAGGATAACTGGAACCTCCATGTTCAGAACTTTCTTGGACTCCACCCCATGCATCTCTTCCCTTGGCCGACTTTAATCTGTATTATTTGGCTTTAATGAACTACAACTGTGATTATAAAAGCCTTCAGTGAGTTATGTGAGTCCTAGTGAATTAGTGACTCTAAGAATGGTCTTGGGGAATGCTGAACTTGAATGGGTATCAGAAGTGAAGTCAGTCTCATGGACTGTGTTCTGTTTACCTTCTAAGGTAGGTGAGGAAACCATAAGTCAGATGCTTTCATAAAGGTTGTGGAGCAAATTAGCAGCAAAGCCACAATGAGAATGTTAGGTTTGTAGTTTCCATATTTAGAGGTTTCTTTCTTCTCCTGTGCAACTTAATGCTGCTTGTCAACATTTGTGGAGTGTATCTGACTTTGTGTTGAAGCCTTTGTTCTCATTATCTCATTATATCCTCACAAAGACCTTATAAAATATGTACTAGGATTAGTGAAAAAACTGGGGCTTGAAGAGCTTAGATAATTTTCCCTGGATCATACAGGTTTTAAATGATGGAATAAGGATTCAAATCCGGGGAATCTGATTCCACTTGAATTATTTTTTTCACTACTTGATATTGTCTCTTTTGGGTGTTGTACATTTCCTTCTTTAAAGAAGCTGAATTTCTTTCATTTGAAACCACCAGGTTACCTAGTATATGTGTAAATAACAAATAATTGGATCACATATATAGTAAATATCTTTTGTATTCCACTTGGTACACAACGTAATTAATACTTAATGACGAGAGGTTGAAATAATGCACAAGATACAGGGTAAAGGTTTAAAGCCCTACATATCTTCTTGGTCTTCCACATTACTGTTGACACCTTGGTTTTTTTTTTCTTTTCATCTTTGCCTCCATTATACTCCTCTTCTTCTTTCTCTTCTTTCTTCTCTATTCTCTCTCCTCCTTTCTCTCACTTCTTCTCATTCTTATCCTTTATACCCATCATCATCATGATTATTATTGCCAAAACCTGATTAGGCTAATCTCAACCTCCTGTATTTCCTAAAAGCTAAGTTAAAACAAAATTTCCGCTGAATGAGGTATTTGGTTGGGCTTTGCTTAAGTAGATGTTGCTATAACACTGTCTCTGAGTGTTTTACTGCTATTTACAATACAATGCAACCCCAAATTTTCTCTTTTCTTTCCTTTACGTACTTAGAATAAGGATACCCAGATGATGTCTGGAAGTAGAAAGAAATGGAAAAACAGGCACAGTATAATTTCTGTAAGTATTATTTATAATGGACTTAAATCTGAAATGAAAGAACTATTCTGACTATATAATTTACAGTTCAGGACAAAGTTTTTACAGGAAAACTCCCTTTTGATGAAACAGTTTTCTCATTTTTTCAATCTTGATTACACAATATAGATAAGGAGATTCACCCATTTCGTCACCAGTGGGAAGAAAAACAATGCTTTCCTGCTCCTCTTTTGTTTAATATTCTAGCAAAAGCTGGATACTTGGGAATGAATAAACCAACAAGTTACAGGTAAGCATAACACTGATAGTGACTTCTATTTGTATGGTCTTTTGGATGTATTCTATGCATAGTCACATTATTTCATTTGAACCTGAAAAGTAGGAAGAAGTACATGTTATACCCCATAACTTGTTTTCATCCTGGAAATGAGTAAATTAAGTCCATTTGCCATGGGCATGCATCTAACCAGGACTTCTAACTTCAAATACAGTGCTTTTCCCACCACATCATGTTTTTACTCTGTTTAATAAATATTCTCAGTCGGCTTGCTATTTTCTCAAATACACATTTTCCTTGAACCAAGAGTTCGTAACCTGTAATATACATGGATCTACGTGAATGAGTTTCAGGAGTCAGTTAACCTTCTAAAATAAAATTTTAAATGTTGTATGTATGTGCCACTCTCTCCTGTGCTCCTTCTTGTGACAATCTACTTTTTTCATCTCAAAAGTGTCAACAAGGCAAACATGGTTAGGATCTCTTACCTTAGGAGGCAAATTGCTTACATCCTTTTACCATATGAAAGGGATCACTTTGGGCCTTTAGTTTAGACCTTGTTGCTGTTTCACTGTGTTAGAGACTTGCAGGAGACTTGCAGAAGACTAGGAACACCCTCCACTGTGCCTTGTCTAGCTTCCATTCCACAGTAATCAAACTGACTCATTTTCTCAATCATTTCCTCCCATTAGCTTTCCCTGTCATCACAATCACTCAAAGAAGCTGCTCCTTCTTCCACCAAAGAAAATCATTAATAGATAGAAGGGCTCCCCACTGCTACATTCTGATCACAACTTGTTGCCTTTACTTATTGACACTTGAACTCCATGTCTTCCTCTCTCCTTGGTTGCAGTCACCTGCTCAACTGACTTTTAGTGACATCAACCTATGGCTCAGAGACCTCAACTCCACTCTTCCTCCTTGTCTCCTGTCAACTTCAAGTTGTAAGAGGATGACTCTTTTAACACGAAACCTTAGAATGTATCAATATCCCTAACCTGAGTGATCACAATACTAGTATTATACTTTCTGCTGTTCTATTATACTGTGCTACTTTAAAGTATTTTAGTGCAATTGGTAATATCTACCAATTTTGGATATTAATGATCTCTATTTTGCACTTAGAAAGTATTAAAATTTTGAATAAAATGATTACACTTTTTAATGCAACACTAACCTGTGGTGTTAGAGGTATAGTTTGAGTCTGCTCTTTGGGGTGTGGTATGAAAGGGAACATCAAAGGGGCTTCTGGGATGCTGGTCATGTTTTGGTGCTGAATGGTGTCCCTCGCAACACAGTTGTATTCACTTTGTGAACATTTCTTGCACTGTATACGTTTAGTTTATGTGCACATTCACTATTGCTTTGAAAGTGTTCTGACTTCATTTCTTCCCTGTTAAATATCTAAAAGTATTTCTATTTTAAATCTGATTTCCCTGGTTAATAACGAGCCAAGCAACCTTTTTTATGATTTAGTCATTTGTAGTTCCCCAAAGCTAGTTTGGCCCACACTTCCTGAGGTTCATGATAGGATTTTCTTTAAAAATTGTTGGTGGAGGGAATCCGGAGAATAGGAGACTGTGTGGCAGGGGTATTCCTGAGTAAAAGCGAGTAATGAAGGGCGAGAGGTCGTCGCCTTGTCTAACTCCCATACCATCTCTGTAGGCTGATTAATGATGCGCTTCGCTCTCATTTCTTCTTATTCTAAGTCTGCTAAATTGTCAGGGGCTTGACCCCTGGTGGTCTTAGATGATTTATTTAAACCAGGACTTATTTTTTTTCAATCATCTGAGCCAGAGGTCCAAGACACCTCAGGTCTGTACCCTGACCCTCTTTCAGGGGACACAGCACCTTGAGCAGAATATAGAATATGAAGACAACCACCTTTTGCTCTGTGATAAATTATGAACTGAAATATTAAATACCAGTATTGTCTATGCCCTTCAGTGTTGGAGTTGCTGCTGAGTTCCCTTACCTTTCCTTCCTCTTCATCTCTGCCAGCACTGGCTTATCTTAAAATCCTCCCATCTTCAATATCTCAAATGTGAGTTTTCCAGGACTCCATCTCTCCTTTTCCCTTATATAAATCCTGGTATTTGTCCACCTCCTACTCTAGTGTGTTTCTCCTGATTTTCCCCCACCTTCTGATTTTCTTTGCCTCGACCAGCCTGCCCCAGGTGATCAGTCATTTTCACATCATACCGCATCACTTCAGTGTCCGGTTCTTTACGATTCCCGGGGCGTACTTTCTCAAGGTCACCTCTAGATCTGAATTCTACCCAGCTCCTCTCTGTAGCCCACTCACCTCTCACCTCTTGCTGCTATTCTTTTCTGAGTCTTTCCGTCACTTCCCCAAAACTCTTCTCCCAAGGCATTTTTGTCTGTAGAAAATATTGTTCATGACTTAGGTGAAAGGAGTTTACAAGATAAGAGAAAACAAAGTCAAACTGAGCACCAGACATCTCTGTACATGGAGATCTTTCAGCTATTCAAGTCATGCTGTCCAGTCCTTCTCCAACATTTCTCTCTTCCTTTCCTTTATTTTGTATTCTAGTTCACCTCCAAATTTCAGTTAATTTCTAATGAAAATCAGTCAATTTAACTATTGTTTTGCTTCTCTTCTTTCAGTGACTCACCTTTCATTTCCTCTCTTTCACCAAAACTGTTTTCAAGGTTTTTTTTAAAAGACAGCTCTTTTCCTAATATAAACTCATATGTTATTTTTCTCTCTTTGGTTATAGTTGTCACCATTGTAAAGCACCCACCTCCTTTTTCTTTTTTTAAAAAAATTCTGTCAAGCCTGCATATCTATTTTCTTAAGAAGTAGGGGTAGAGCAAAGTACTTAGGAATCCAACACTGATATATTCATCTGTAAATAAATCTCTGCCTCACCATCTTAGTGAGTTCATTTTCTTTTTGCTTTCAAACTTCACCTCCAACTCCTCTCCTCCCGTCCTGTCTTAACCTTTTTTTGTTTGAAAACTGCCATCACCTTCAGCCTTCATCTTGGCTTGCTTGCAGAGCTTCCCCTTGGATGACGTCTCTTCCTCAACAGCAAATCCCTGACACCAACTCATTTCTGATTATTGGCCTTTGTTCCCAGACTTTTTTAGAGGTAACTGTATTTGACCCATGGCATGCTCTTGCTGCATGCTCTTGCTGGCCCAGCAGCCTTTGCTAAATTTTATCATCTTTAGCTTCCCTTCCTCCCAATCAGCTCATAGATAAGAGATTGTTTAGGGTTCTATTTGAACCAGCTCCTCCATGGAGGCTGTTGTGTCCTTCCTCCTCTTCTCTCCATGCCTCCTTCACCTTCTTTCCCTCCTTCACTCTGTTGGTCAAAACATATTGAATGTGGACCAGCTGCCCTTAAGTACTAAAGAGACCAGGATGAATAAGTCCATGTCTGCTATCTTGGTGCTCATAGTCCAATGGGAAAGAAAATTGACACATGAGTCTTTACTGGTTCCCAGTAACAGTATGATGATATTTTCTATTTTCTCTTTAAATTATTGTTTTCTATATTATTAGAAGCAAGTATATATTTCCCCCTTGAACCTTATCACCCCATTTTTCTAAACAACATCAGCTTTTATTTTAGGTTGGGGGTACAGGTGCAGGTCTGTTCTCTGAGTATATCACATGATGCTGAGGTTTGGGGAATGAATGATCCCGTCACCCAGGTACTGAGCATAGTATCCAATAGTTGTTTTTCAGCCCTTGCCCTCTCCTTTCCTCCTTCCCTCTCCCTTCCAGTAGTCCCCAATGTCTATTATTAGCATCTTTATGTCCATGAGTACCCATTGTTTAGATCCCACTTATAAGGTTTGGTTTTCTGTTCTTATATTAATTAGCTTAAGATAATGGCCTCCAGCTGCATTAATGACATGATTTTGTTCTTTTTTATGGCTGCATAGTATTCCCTGGTGTACAGGTACCACAATTCCTTTATTCAATCCACTGTTGATGGGCACCTAGGTTGATTCCATGTATTTGCTATTGTAAATAGTACTGTGATGAACATGTGAGTGTATGTGTATTTTTGGTAGGACAATTTAAATATGTATATATATATACCCAGTAATAAGATTGGGTGAAATGGTAGTTCTGTTTTAAGTTCTTTCAGCAATCTCCAAGCTGTTTTCCACAGTGGCTGAACTAATTTTCATTCACTCCAACAGTGTATAAGCTTTCCTTTTTCCCCACAGCCTGCTCAGCATCTGTTGTTTTATGACTTTTTAACAATAGCCATTATGACTGGTGTGAGATGATCTAATATCTCATTGTGGTTTTGACTTGCATTTCTCTGGTGATTAGTAATGTTGAACATATTTTTGTACATTTGTTGACCACTCATGAGTCTTCTTTTGAGAAGTGATTGTTTATGCCTTTTGCTCACGTTTTAATGGTCATCCCAAATTTTTACAAGTTGAAAATGGGACCAGTTGAACTATCAAATACCAGGAGAGTAGAGAAATGGAACACCTGATCAGTTTACATTTTCTGTTGCTTCTGAGCAGTCCAATCAAAGTTTCTTCATTTTTCAATAATGTGCTTGTTGAACTGAATCCCATTTATTTCAAGCTTAGGTCCACATTTGATGGCTCCCTTGTTTGAGTTGCACATATGATCACTAACTATTTACCAAAGCACAAGCCTGAGATAACTGCTGTGCCAGTCACCCAACAATGGAGCACAAGTTGCCAGCACATAATGGGTTCTCCAGCACATAATGGGTGCTACTCTATGAGCGCATTTCTCTTTGAGACCTTTGGCATATTATCTTGCCTGCCAACTTTATGGTACATTGGTCCAATCTAACAGAATTTTTAGCATCAAATCTTGGGGAGAAGGAGTTCATTCCCTGCCATAAGGTTCTGAACTTCTTACGCAAATTGTTTACTTCCTCCTCTATGAGTAGCTTTGGGCAGCAACATGTGATATGAGCAGCCTTCCTTAGGTCACATCAGTGGATCCTATTGGCACTCTAAAAGAGAGTGCAGGAGTGAGTCTTTCTGGACTAGAGTAGGCCTAGAGGTCATTTACTTTTGTTTACTCAGGAAGAAAAGAGGTGGTCACTTCAAGTACAAGTCACTCAGTTACATGTAAGATAGTGTGGTAAGAAAGTTATAATGATTGACATAAAATTCCATAGCCTTTTGCCAAGAAGGTGACCATCCTTGTCTTACCACGGCCTTGAGTTTCATCTGCACTTGAGATGTTGGTTAGGTATGAAGAAAACCTGACTAACCTTTGCTGCACACTCGGGTTCTTTCATTTCTCACTTGAATTCTTTACTATATCATTTACAAACCTTCTCTCTTTTCTTCAAGAGTCCAGCACTATTTCAGCCTGCCATCTTGCTGGCAAATGTCCTGCACTTCTGCTAGGTGAAAAAGTTTGAAAACATCAGATGTACATTCCCCTAATTTTTCTCCTACCTACATGAGAATGTGTTAATTGTTCATCTTTCTTTCCTGGTTCCTCTCTTTTTCAATGGAGAAACAAGTATCTTGTGTTTGTTTGTTTGTTTGCTTGTTTTTTCTTTTACTAAGCCTATGTTTTTGAACTCTGGTGACTGTGGATCTCCTGGGACGTAAGTTACACCTTCTTGTCTTAGATTTTCTACTTCTTGCCCTCAATTGGTTATGTTTCTTTTTTTCTGCTTAAAAACTTGGTTTGTACAATCTACCTAAATCAATAATAACAACAATTGTAATAACAAAGCAAAAGAAGAAATTTTTCTTTGTTCCTGCTTCCTATAAGAGCAATACTTTCTATGGTTTTATTCAATTTCAGATTTTTTTTAATCATCAGGTGTTTCATTGATTATATCATTTGCCTGCCTCCATTCCTTATTAATTAATCATACTTAAGAATAATATTATTATTAAATACCTGCATTTTTTTCTTATCTTTTAAATGAGTCTCCATTTTTCAGAAGAGAAAATTATATTTCTTTTGAAATATTACAATCTTATTCTCACTACCAACTTTCTCCCTATGACTTTCCAACTGCTAAGTCCAGTGTATTTATAGTCTCATTTACTTGTGACCTTCTGTATAACTGGAATCTGGTTTCTACTCAAAGCCTTTTCCTCCTTTGACATCAAAACCTCACCTACTATGCTCCTCTGCCTGCCTCTGCCATTTGGAGCTTTTCCAACTTGTTTGATAGCAACACTTTCCAGGCTCTTATACACAGGCATACCATGATCCCTGTCTTATACACTTCTTTCTTTATCCTTCTGCATGTGGAAACTCTCCACCAATCCAAAATACATTTCCCCTTACAGAAACACTCAATTGCCTTATTTTGCCTTCTAATTTAAGTACAAACTATTTGGCTTCAAGGTTCCACAACACACATTTTGAATCTCCTATGCCAGTATATTTTCTCCTTTTGTTTGTCTGTATCTACCTATGGTTGATAGCTAAGTAAATCTTTTTTTTTTTTTTTTGAGACAGAGTCTCGCTCTGCCGCCCAGGCTGGAGTGCTGTGGCTGGATCTCAGCTCACTGCAAGCTCCGCCTCCCGGGTTCACGCCATTCTCCTGCCTCAGCCTCCCGAGTAGCTGGGACTACAGGCGCCCGCCACCTCGCCCGGCTAATTTTTTTGTGTTTTTTAGTAGAGACGGGGTTTCACCGTGTTAGCCAGGATGGTGTCGATCTCCTGACCTCGTGATCCGCCCGTCTCGGCCTCCCACAGTGCTGGGATTACAGGCTTGAGCCACCGCGCCCGGCCGCTAAGTAAATCTTAAGCTTCTCTGTCTCCCAGTCATTGTGATACTATTTATTCTGTCTGAAAGTCTACTTGTCTCTTCCCTTCTCATCACCTGTCAAGGTGACCCTGAGGCTAGAACTCAGACTGTTCAAGGGCATGACAACCACTTGTGGGTTATTTAAATAGAAACTTGCTTTGCAACTAGCCTTTCTTGATAGATTATTAAACAAGTTCATTTTGTTTTTTCTCATCTTTCAAAGAAGTCTCCATTTTTAAGGGAAAAAATGTAAATTCTATTCCATTTAGGGAAATGCCCCATGATATTAAAAAGCAAGTTCATTCCTTTGTGGATTAAGAATTTTAAAATGATTAATGTATATTTTATTTTCAGTGAGAAAGGTAAAACTGCACTAGAATGACATTCCTCACTTATTTCTTTTGTTTCCTTTTAAATTGCACATTTTCTGTGTGCTAAAGCACTGGACTCTGTACTATAGAGAGGCTGTGGGTGGTATGCATTTTATATCCATGTTAGTTAAAGCATGATCATACTGTTGACTGGTTTGGCTTAGACAGTAGGAAACATCTGGTAGTTTCCTGATATTTATCAAGACAGAACTGTGTTTCCTTTAAAAACAGTTTCACATGAACAATGCACTACACAATAGCAGAGGAATTTTACAACAAGTATAAAAACAAGAATGTAACTATTAAATATAGACATTGATTTTGATAATGTTAATCAAAAAGTTAATTATACTCTAGAAATATATCAATGTTTATATTATAAATCCAGAACAGAGTATTTGTTCTTGCTGAAAAGAATATCAGAAAATTGATCTGGGATAGTAGTGTAAATTTTGATTTATAGTTCTTTGACTGTAATGTTCAAATATATTTACCTAGCCTGGCATGGTGGCATGTGTGCTTGTAGTCCCAGCTACTTGGGAGGTTGAAGTAGGTGGATCACTTTGAGCCCAGGAGTTCGAGGCTGCAGTGAGCTATGATCACACACTGCACTCCAGCCTGGGCAACAGAGCAAGACCTTGTCTCTAAAGCCAGTCACAAATGAATTTGGAAGGAATAAGAATAGATCAGATAAGTGAGTGGGGTCTCATTGTTTTCTGTTTGAACCCTGTAGGTTTCAAAACCCAAGTTCCAAGGTCCATATCTTTCAGCTAAGGAATCCTAAAGTAGGGTGGCTTTTTATGACTTTTCTACTTTCGTATAAATCTGTGATGGATACCCAAATGTGGCCTTGCTTCCGATCTGTATGTCAGAAAATTGGACTAAATAATCTACAGTTATGGTTCCAGAGTTAGCAAATATATCAACCCTTTATGCTTGGCTCAAAGTAGACACTGCTAATCAGTCACTGAATGCTCTCCCACTGAGCTAGAACAGCCCTCATAATCCTTTCCAATAGCACTGCAGGTTTACTAATCAATTGGAGTTGACATGACATATTAAACCTATTTGCTTTCCCAGACTTAGACTTTCCAAAACATAGCAGATACAATCATTTGGCAAAACGTATCATTAATCGCTTTCCAAAAGAAATGCCGAAAAACTATTTTGGCAGCCCCTGCTCTGTCTAATACATGGCTATTTTAGGAGACAAATAACTGCATGTGATCTGATTCCTCCCTTATCTTTCTTTTCCAATAGTGTCTGCAAAGTTTATCTCATCCAGTTTGAATAGACTTCTGAGCACATCACTCTCAGGTCTTCACAACTAATCTATTTTCAACCATTATATAACTTCCTATTTCTAGGACAAGATGTCCTTCCTCTTTTTAATAACTTATCTTTCCCAGTTCCTTTAATTCCTTTAGTTTCTTCCATTCTAAGTGTTCATCACTTAGTCACTTCTTTACCATATTATGTCTCTTCTCTCCAATAATTGCCCCTCTTCACTAAAAATATGCAGTCAGTTTTTCCTTGGCTTTAACCAAGCATGCAAAGCCACAGACTTTTCACCAATTCTACTCCCTACTTAAACTAGCACATGAGAACATGTTTCTCCTTTTAACCACAATGTCTGTTAAAGCACCAGGCTGTTTCATCAATCTCTTCTTAATTCCTTGCAAGGATTTTTAAACTTTTGGAATTTGCCAAATGCTTTCTTTTCCTTTTAGCCTCTCAGTAGCATTCTTGACCTGCTCCCTTTCTCTGGCTTATCTAGCCCTGCACAAATTGAATTTCTTCTTTGCTTGTTCTTTTTGTGTTTCCTTCATTAACATTTTATATAACTCCTAAGGCCTTATTCTTAACTTTTTTCTCTTCCCCTTCTCTACGTCCTTCTCTTTGGAAAACTCAACTTTGAAATTTTCAGCTATCATCTCTTTACAGCTTTCAAATTAATGCGAGTACTCCAGGCTTCACTCTTAGTGGTGAGTTTCACATTTTCAACTCCCCTTCTGAACATAAATAGGGACTTTCTTTTTCCAATTACTTTTAACCTGAAAGAGGCTTTTTAACCTGTGTTTTCATCTGTTGCATATCAGGCATGCCAAATTTAGTTGCTCTCCTTCAGTATGTTTTCTGGGGCCCATTCTTCCTCCCAGTTCTCATTGTCTTCTTGATTAAAGCTTTTATCACATCAAAACAGAAAGCTTAAAATAGTTATATTACAGCTTCATATTCCTGTCTCTATAGTCTTTTTTCTGAAAGCCACGTTGCAAAAGATCCTTAGGTCTGCCATCTTAAACCACTGTTTTAAAACCACATGTCTCTTGTTGAAAACCATCATGGGATTGCTACTGTCTACTGAATGAGAGCTGGGCTCCTTATTCTTACAGTCAAATTCTCCATAAGCCAGGTTTAACTTACCTTTAAAGCTTGTGCTCATGTCAAGCAGACTACTTGCTGATGCCAAAATTTGCCTTGATCTTTTTTTTATGAGTTTGCACCTTTGTTTTGCCACTTTCAATTTCTGGAATTAATTCTTCTACTTCTATGTTCCATCTTTTAAAATTCTACTCAATCTTTAACAGCCAAATCAAACAACTTCAGCATTAGCCTTGAAGTAGAGGTATGACCAGGTCCATCCAGGTGGGGCACTGACCAAGAAAGAAAAAGAAGGAGGCAGTCAAGGGACATCTCCGAAGGGGCATAAGATTTAGTTCCAACAAAGACATGGATGCTAGCTAATACCATGGGATTACTTAAGGAGAATTGTAAAAGTGAGCAGAAGAGAGCCTAGGCATGGCCTGGTCTGAAGGCAGGCTAATAGTTACCTTGGGAGTAGGAAGAAGAAACAAGGAAAAGACACCAGCAAGTTGTGGTCAAATACAGGAGAAAAGCCAGGAGAATGTGATATGATACAAGTCAAGAGAAGAAAGTTTTTCAAAAGAAATGTAGTATTTGATAAAATCAAAACAAAACAAAAGTGGGTGGGGGGGAATAGAACTTAGTGTCATGGGCCACTGCAGACACTGATGAGAGCTCCTTTGGTGGAGTGGTAAAGGGTCAAGCCAGATTAGTGCTGGCTAGTGATCAAGAGATGAAGAAGTGGAGACAGCAAAAACGTATATTTCTGGAGAGCTTGTTGTGACTGAAAGAGAATGAGGAACCAATCCTCTTTCTTGGGAGTGGCTGGAGGTAGCTTAAAAGTCATTAAAAATACTCAGGTTTAATGGGAAAGTTAGAAAATAATGCAAAGAGGAAAAACATCTGAGTAAAGTTTCTAAGAAAGGGGAAGAGGATAAGCTCAAAAGCCAGGAGATTTAGTGTGAGCAAGGACCAGGGCCACCTCCTATCTTGCAAAAAGAGAAAAGGTAGACATGGGTGAGGAGAAAACATATGTGTATTTGGTGGCTTAGAGCGTGTGATTTAGAGATTGAAGAAATGTCCAACAGATGACATCTATTTTTCCTTTGAGGTAGTAAATAAGATCAACCTCTGACACCAAGGAAGAAGTGGGAAGTAGCAGGGATGGGAGTTTCAGGAGAATGTAAAGGGTTTGAAACAGTCACTGCAGAGTAATGTCATTGCAAAGTAATTTGAAAAAAAAAAATTGGAATGCCAGAAAAGAATGTAAATGAAGACAGACTCAATATGTGGGTTTATTCAGGACTGGTTTGTTAAGAGCAGTGTGATCAAAATATACGGACATAAGTACATTTAGAATGTGGTCAAGAGTGTTTTTTGGGGATTTTTTGTTTCTGTTTTTGTTTCTGTTCTGGGATAGAGTCTCACTCTGTTGCTCAGGTTGGAGTACAGTGGCAAGATCATGGCACACTGCAGCATTGACTTGTCAAGTTTCAAGCAGTCTTTCTGCCTCAGCTTCTTAAACATCTGGGACTACAGGTGTCCACCACCATGCCTAGCTAATTTTTTATTTTTTTTGTATAGATGGGGGTCTCATTGTGTTGCCTAGGCTGATCTTGAACTCCTGGGCTCAAGCAGTCCTCTTGCCTTCCAAAGTGCTGGGATTACAAGCATGAGCCACCATGCCTGTCCTCAAGATTGTTATTGGAATAGTGTAATATATACTGTGAAGAGGAAAATGAAGGAAAAAAAGACTAGTAGGTTTAACAGAAGAAGAAAGAAAGAGAGGAAAAAGAAGAAGGAAGGAAGGAAGGAAGGAAGGAAGGAAGGAAGGAAGAAAGATAGGGAAGAAGGAAGGGATGGAGGGAGGGAGGGAGGGAAGAAGGGAGAGAAGGAGAGAGGGAGGGAGGGAAGGGTGTAATCGGGTTGGCAGTCCTGATGAGATTTAAGAAGGGTCTCAGATGCCTTACCTGATTATTCCCAAATGGAAGCTGTTTTTTATCTAGCTTCACCAATCATGGTTGTTTAAACTGCTTATTATTGAGATGTTATCCACCACATACTGCCCTATTTCAATATGGTATGCTAGCTCACTTATGTGGGCTGGCTGTGCAGTACAAGTGTCTACATACTTAGCCTTGCTCATGATAGGTAATCAATAAATACTTGTTGAATGAATGAATAAGGGAAGGGAAGAAGAACAGAAGGGATGAAAGTAAGAACAATATACTTTAGTTTGGCCTTTTGTTTACAGATTGTTGTCAACACATATCTTACTGATTCTATTTCCTTTTCTTGCAATATTTAAGAATGAGTATATGGTATTTTAGTCACTTAGTGATCAAAAGATTGATCAAAAGATTAGATTAGGTTACTCAAACCGGCAAAACAAATATTTTATTTGTCCATTAAACAAAAATTTGTGCTCTCTTTTTATTCACAACATCAGGCAGAAAATTGTGAAAGTTTCTAGTAATTACAATTCAATCTAGAGAGCGAGTCTGGGAGTGAGTCACCCACTTGTCTGGACAGTAAGAGGCCTTTTTTTACGTCAATATGCTCTGTGGTTGTGCCTGCAGCTAACCCTGAATGATAGCAAAGGTTTGCTTTTCCAATTATTTTTCAGTTTCCTTCTTTAAGAAGAAAACAATGGAATGTAACAGGATAGAACTACACTGAACATCACTATTAAGATAATGGCCTACTGAGTTTGTTGTTCATGATATGAATGCCGTTCCAGTTACACTAATAATTAGCCGTCTGCTAAAATGTAAATTTTTCCATTTTGAGCTATGAATCTGTAAAGAATATAAGCATATTGATTTACTTCCTTTGAATTTTTTTATTACAACTGTATTGATATCTTTGAGTCCAGTCTTCCCTCCTTAACTTAAATGTGTCCCTTTCCTCTTTAAGGATATTTCATGCAGCGTCAATAAACACAAAAGTAAAAGCTTAAAATTTTTTTAAAACTGTCCATTAGATTGTGAAGTGCTATTTTAGTGACAATAATAAATCAATATTTGTTGTGGTATGGCTGAATTGAGTGAATTTCTCACTTGCCCAGTTAATTTTCTGGATGTGAAAAGAGTAGATCTCTTTTACTGAATACATCAAAGTTTACATGCATGATGCCTAATGGCCTAATTGAGGTAAGCAACATTATGTTCCATGAGTAGAACTTCAGTCTCTTTTGTTTCTGGTACTAAAACTAATTCTTTTTTTAGGAATTATTATTATTATTATTATTATTATTATTATTTCCATCATTATCATCATCATCATCATCATCACCATAGTCATTATCATATCAGGGACCTCAAGGCCCTTGCCATCACCAGGAGGTGACACTGTGTACCTCTTTACATAAAGTACTCTTAAAGGCCTCATGATATATGTGATTTAATATACATCCTTCAAGGGGACAAATTTTCCCCCACTGCATTCCTCCTGTTTATCCATTTTTTGAAGATTTTCAGATTTCTAGAGAATAGTTATTGTGGTGTGGTATGAAAAAGAATGAGGAAAAGATTTGAACTCAGAGTAGTCCAAGTTCAAATTTTATACGTACTAGTTCTTTGATTCTGAAAGGATTATTTTGGCTTTGTAAATGTCAGTTTCCTTGTCTGTAGATTAGGGATAATTGCTACCTGACATGATTCATTTATTCAACATCCGTTTCTTGTAAATCTATGTACTAGGTAGGTCCTGTGAACAAGGTAAATGGTTGATGACTTTGTGAAACCTACAACTTATGGAAGACATCAAGCACATGATTTTAATTTGAGTGGCAGTGTATCCAATGTTTAAGAACTGAAAGTCTGGCCCCAGTTTACATGGTTTCAAAACTCAGGTCTGGCACTTACTGGCTGCAGCAGTTTAAATTGCTTAATCTTGACTCAGTCTCCTCCTCCTTTTATGGATAAAGGTGGGTTTTCCTTTTCTTCTGATGAGAGGACCCAAGTTCGGAAAGCTTGAAATAAAGAGTTAGGGACAGCTCGTAACTCAAGATGGCATTTTAAAGAAAAAATACCTTCGTCCTTCAAAAACCTGAACAGAAGTGGAGAAATACTGCAGTTCTTTAAATAAGCTTTTGAATTTGAAGGTCTGTATTGGAAACATGACTGGGACACAAAGGTTCAACTGGAACCACTGAGCCACTACCTAAATGTATGTGTTTTACTAACCTCTGATGCTGCACGGAAAGACCAGGCTTCATTCAGACATACACATGAAGTAGGACAAGATAAAATAAACAGGAATCCTGATGTGAAAAACAGATCAGATACATGCAAACACATGATCACACAGTCGGTAACTTGTATTGCTGCTGCAAACTTTTTCAGTCTATGAAAACAGCAAAACATTATCCATCCTTTAGAGAGAAGGAACATAATAAAATGTTTAAAACTTTTATGAGTCAAAATCTCTCCTTTCCTGTCTTAAAGTATACAGAATGCCCTTAAATTAAGAAAAATATTCATTGAACATTTAATTTTGCCAGGATAAATTTAGTTACTTTATATCATGTCAAAAAGTTTTACCACATGTAATTACTTGTAACATTTATGACAAGATGAATGAAAATTTGAGTAATTACTTTTATGCAATCTTTTCATAGTACTTGTTTTGTGCCAGGAACTGTTCTAAGAGTTCTAACATTCCACAATTACGTAGGAAGTTAATTGTTGTTTTTTTAATACACTTCTTTGATCAGATTTAGAATTTCCTCTTCCAGTCCTACTTTGATGGGAGATTTTCAACATTAACAGGTATTGAATTTTGTCATATGCCTTGTCTGCACCTATTAAATGGATCATATAATATTTCTATCTATTTCATTAACATTACGAATTGCAGGGTTGATTGATTTCGTGTTGTCAATCTAACTTGGCATTTCTGCAATAAACTTTACTTGATCATGATGTATTATTTTTTTCTCTGTTGTTAGATTAAATTATCTAGTATTTTGTTTAAAATTTTCATATATAATTTTATGCAAAATATTGCTCTATGGCTTCCTTTTCTTACAGTAGTTTTATCACATGAATAGTAAGGTTATGCAGGCCTCCTGAAATTAGTTCAAAACCATTTCCCTTTCCTTAATTTTGCAAAAGGTTTTGTATCATTTCTATTATTTCATTCTGCAAACTTAATAATATTCATGAGTGGAGGTATTTGGGCCTAGTGTTACCTTTGTTTATGATGATGAATTCAAATTATTTAATATATGGGTTTTAGTGGTTCTTAAGTTTTAGTATGCATCACTACCATTGGGCAGGTTGTCAAAACACAAATTGTTGAGTCTTCCTCAAAGCTTCTGTAGGTCTAGAGTAGGGCCAAAAAATTTGCATTTCAACTAAAAGATGCTGTTGCTGTTGGTCTTCCAATCATACTTTGAGAATCACTGCTTGCATAGAGGGCCTTTGAGGTGATGATGCTCTTGGTAAATAATAACAACAAACAATTATGATTTCTTATTTTAATATATGTTCCATGTTGATATGATTTGTGTCCTCACCAAAATCTCATTTTGTAACTCCCATAATTGCCACGTGTTGTGGGAGGCACCCAGTAGGAGATAATTGAATCATGGGGCCAGGTCTTTCCCATACTGTTCTCTTGATAGCAAATGAGTCTCGCAAGATCTGATAGTTTTAAAAAGGTGAGTTTCCTTGCACAAACTCTCTCCTTTCTTGCCACCACCATGTAAGAAGTACTTTTCACCTTTCTCCATGATTGTGAGGCCTCTCCAGCTATGTTGAACTGTGAGTTCAATAACCTCTTTCTTCTGTAAATTGCCCAGTCTTGGTCAGGTATGTCTTTATCAGCAGTGTGAAAACGGACTAATACACATGCCTAGCTTTCTTTTGATTGTCTTTTCTTAATGGCATATTTTCTTACTTTTTCATGTATTTTGTAATTTTTTATTGACTGCTTGTCATTGTGTATGAAAGATACACTTAGTGTAAGGTCTGGAGTGCTACAGAATTTTTGTCACTTCTGTTCCTCTACCCTCAGACTTCAATGGGCCTTATTTTCCTACATCTTACATTGAATCCTTTTAAGAATTGGATCTTTCCCTCTAGGGTAGACAGATCATCACTGCCTTGTACTTGGTGCAAGGTCCATACTTCAGGAAGTTCATCTCAATTCTGCTTTTCCCTCAGTCTTAGGCAAACCTTCCTGCATCCCAGTAAAATTCACCTCAATATTACTGATTGCTTGACACCTTATAATTTCCTCGAGACTTACATTTTTGGTTCTTAATTCAAATGAGTTTTGCCACTGCTCTCTACGTATTGATAAGATAATTACGTATTTCGCATCTTTGTGTGCTCTCTGGTGATAAATTATAATATAATTGTCCCTGCCAGAGCTGCTTTAGTTAAGTGCCTGGTAGTACAAGTTATTTCCCTCCCCAAGGGTTTGTAAAATTTACTCTTCTAAAATCTCTTTTTGTTGTCCAGTTACTAATAGCACATGCATTTTGGAGAAGGGCAAAAACAGATATACCTAATATGTAGACCTATTCTCAATGGAGTTTGTCTTTTATGAGAACTTTTATAAAGAAATGGAAAAAAATCCCCCTCCCTTGCATCCCAGGGATGAAGCCCACTTGATCATGGTGGATAAGCTTTCTCATGTGCCGCTGCATTCAGTTTGCCAGCATTTTATGGAGGATTTTTGCATCGATGTTCATCAGGGATA
>NW_016816568.1:287171-296989 GCF_001698545.2 Rhinopithecus bieti
GATTAAGAAAATGTGGCACATATACACCATGGAATACTATGCAGCCATAAAAAAGGATGCGTCCATGTCCTTTGTATGGACATGGATGCAGCTGGAAACCATCATTCTCAGCAAACTATCGCAAGAACAGAAAACCAAACACCGCATGTTCTCACTCATAGGTGGGAATTGAACATGAGATCTCTTGGACATAGGAAGGGGAACATAACACACTGGGGCCTATTATGAGGAGGGGGGAGGGGAGAGCGATGGCATTGGGAGTTATACCTGATGTAAATGACAAGTTGATGGGTGCTGACGAGTTGATGGGTGCAGCACACCAACATGGCACATGTATACATATGTAACAAACCTGCACGTTGTGCACATGTACCCTAGAACTTAAAGTATTAAAGAAAAAAAAAGAAAGAAATCCCCCTCCCCTTGTTAAATTTAAAACAATGAAGGTTTAGTGGGCCATACCTGCTGTTAGTTTGAAAAACATGGTAAAGAGCAGAATTGACTATGCCTGAGTATTCTCTCCCTTTTACACACATACAAATGTACACGCACATTTTACACACATACAAATGTATAACATGGAACCTTCCATTGGTTGTTTTCACAATAATTCAACAGACTTACATCAAAGATTAAGATAACTGGAAAGATGTCAAAGGATGGGCTATGCAATGTCTGGGGTCCAGTCTAGCTTTTTATTTTAAGTAAAAGAGTTGAGAGACTTGAAAAGCAATTGTGCCAATGAATTTTTAGAAATTTTATTAATGTTTTGCCCATATGTAATTCAACAGCAGTGTATAAACAATTCATCATTACAAAGTTATTTATAAATTTATTCAACTTTGTTTTTATGAAACAACAATACCCTTTCTTTAACCCTCATCAAAACAAATGACGTTAGGGACCGTCAGCTTTGTACAGTGAGTGCGTGACACAACTTCTGCTGAAAACAAAATTGAGTGCACTCAATGGAACACAGAGGAGTAGACGGGGTTCCTGGCATGACGTAAGGTAATAATGAAAAATGACATAAGTATTTTTAGGAGTTTCTACTTATTTTATGTAACATATTGTAGCAAGAAGTGTTGCAGGTATTTACAGAAACGCATTATCTCTTCTTAAAGTTTCTCTATAACAGTTGTTATTGTGGTTGTTACCTTGCAAGAATTCTCCAGCAAACATGCAATATTTTCAATAGGTACTTCATGCTCCTAGTACTTGCTATCCTTGAGCTTAAGGGTCTAAGAAATAGAACCAAATATTTAAAAATTCTAGCTTTTATTGGATGAAATAGAAAACTTCAAATTTCACAGGCAGAGCCACAAAGCAAAGGTTCCTGGGGATAGGGTGGTCATAGGGACACCAGAGTGAATCCATGAGGAATGCAGCTCCTGCTAGATGGATTTAATTTCATTTTATGATGCAGTGCCCTGCTTTGCATACAAGATACATATAATCAAAGTTGTAATCTATCAACATGGTATCAAATATTTCAAAGTAGTTGATGTTATCCATTATATGAGTTTTATCTAAATAGGAAGTGGGAATCTCTGCTTTTGTCTGATTCTCAAATACTGATATTGCAGACTTTTATCCTTGACCTTTTCTCACTTTGAATGCTTTCAATAGAGAAATAGACCTACTTGCAAGGCCCCAACTACAACAAAAACTATGTCTTTGTCACTTTTATGAGTCCATGCCAATGATACACAGCTATATCTCATACAGCATCCTATAAAATGTAATTATTTTCATCTCTCACTCCCCTAACTTGCTTCTTGTTAAAAGTCATCTGTTCAAGCTAGACACCTAGGAACCACCATTGACCCCTACTCCTTCCTTGCTCTTCACATATAAATGCTTCTCCCAGACCTGTTGGCTTTATGGCATGTTTTCCCCCAAAGTTTTGTTACCAAACGAGATATAAGTTTTTCTAAGGCAATATTTAGAATACCTAAAATGATTAATTATAAAGGGAGGGAATACTGTTAATATGAGTAGAGGTTAATTCTATAATAAGAGTTTTGTGCATGAGAAGTCTGAAGTGAGATTTGAAATATGAGTGAACTTTTGGAAGACTGGTATAGAGAGGCAGAGGGAATATTTTCACCCAAGATGAGAGAACTAGGACACAGTATCAGGAAGTCGAGAAGGGCAGCATTGCCAAATAGCGCAGAAGAAATAGGGTGAACCAGGACTGAAATGAGTCACAGCATCTGAACCCTTGGGAGTCACGAGTGGTCTTGAGTGAACAGTGTCACTGCAGTTGGACATGAAGCCTCAATTGAAACATGAATTATGAAAACAATATATGAGAATGTAGGAAGAAGAAATTTAATGGTCAAGATGAAGAAGAAACAGAACTGATACCTGCAGAGGAAGTAAAGGAAAGTTTTCCTTAAGGAAAAGCAGTTTTTCAGCCAATGGCGGGAGAAGATAAAATGAGAAAGAATAGTAATAATAAAGCAAGTTTGAGGATGGTGGCATGGGTCATGGAATCAGGAGTAGATGTAGAGGTACTATTTTCCAAAAAAGGTAGGACAATTTTCCCCCAAGATCACAGAGGAAAAAAAAAATGGCAACACCTAGAGAGATTTGAAGGAAAATAAATGTAATGTTGAGAGAACTTTTACTATATGGTTCTGATCACTGGAAGCAGGAAGTGTGTTGAAACTCAGCTGGGTAGCTTTTAAAAAGTATTAATGCTGGGTCATACTCCTAAATATTTTGATGTAAGTGGTCTGATGGGCAGCCCAGATGTCATATTATTTTCAATATTTCCCAGGAGACTCTAATATTCAGTCAGGGTTGAGGACTGTGGACTAGAGAGAAGGAGTGGGGTGACCATATTTAGAAGCAGTAGAAAAGGTAAAGAAGGTGCAAACACCCACAAAGATAAAAGGGTGAGTAAGGAACAACACCTTTTCACTGATATGTTGGAGAAAAAGGGAAGCTGGAAGAGGAAGGTGTAATGAAAATGCAGTTTAATATCTTTCAAGTAGATGTGTTTTTTTGCATATTCTTTCATTTTATTTACTTTATTCACTTTTTTTTTTTTTTGAGACGGAGTCTCACTCTGTCGCCCAGGCTGGAGTGCAGTGGCCGGATCTCAGCTCACTGCAAGCTCCGCCTCCCGGGTTTATGCCATTCTCCTGCCTCAGCCTCCCGAGTAGCTGGGACTACAGGCGCCCGCCACCTCGCCCGGCTAGTTTTTTGTGTTTTTTAGTAGAGACGGGGTTTCACCGTGTTAGCCAGGATGGTGTCGATCTCCTGACCTCGTGATCCGCCCGTCTCGGCCTCCCAAAGTGCTGGGATTACAGGCTTGAGCCACCGCGCCCGGCCTATTCACTTTTCTTATCAACTTCCTCCTATTTTCCTTCTTTATTTCTAACCCCACCCTTTCTGGTTGCTTTGGCATTCCTTCCCTCTTTATCATTTAATCTTCTTACATCTTCCATTCTCCACACTTTTTAACTTTTCCTAATTTTTCTGCCCATTAGTTCCTTTCCCCCTTCCTCCAGGCAAAGTAGCAAAAATAACTTTGGCCAGGCAAGGACAGAAAGCCAGACAGTTTTAATAAATGAGCCAAGCCTTAGCCAACTGCAGAATATGGTAGGCCTAGGGGATCCTGGACTGGCACAGCAACTACTAAGAAAGTTAAATCAGAAGAAGGCAAAAGGCAGAGCCCTGCATTATGACCATTTCTCCCCAGAGATACGATCTCAGGCGCTCTGGGGAAACCACAGTTATACCAGTGTCAGGGTATGAACAAAATACTGGCAATAGGTCCACACTTTCTTGTGCCAGTGGGTATGACTTGGAGATTATGCTAGTTAGGATTGTTTCAGTTACAACTGCGAGAAAGCAACTTGAAATAGCTTAAGCTAAACAGAAAATCACTAAAACAGATACACCGTCAGATACCAAAGGCGGGTAAAAATGAAAACCAGGAGCTAAAATGCTCTGCAGACTGTCTCTTTCATATTTTAGTCCTATCTTCTGCCTGATTTTCTCCTCTCCACTTGCATGCCAGTGTCTTCTACTACTGTGGTGGAAATTGTTGCATGGATAATAGTTTTAGTCAGACAAAATGTGAAAGAGAGAGAGGAAGAGAGAGTTAGGTTGTCCTAATTTTAGCACATAGAAGAAATCATCCACTGGGTTGAATTGGAATCACCTGTTGACTTTAGCCCTGGACAGTCAGTTTTCAGCTCTTTGATAGCAACATGGCTGCCACATTTGCACCCCTCTAAGTTAAGGAAGAAGAACTTGAAGAATCTGAGCCACCAAAAGATCATTGCTTCAGAGACTGTCTCTAAGTCTTGTTTGGTAACTTGTGTTAATTCCTCCAAAGTTTTTCAAAGATAAATAATTAAGAATAAATGATATGGTTTGGCTGTATGCCCACCCAAATCTCATCTTAAATTGTATCCCCCATACTTCCCACATGTCGTGGAAGGGATCCACTGGGAGGTAATTGAATCATGGGGGCAGTTTCCCCCATACTGTTCTCGTGGTAGTTAATTAGTCCCTGGAGATCTGCTGGTTTTATAAATGGCAGTTTCCCTGCACAAGTTCTCTCTTGCCTGCCACCATGTAAGCCACGCCTTTGCTTCTCCTTTGCCTTCTGCGATGATTGTGAGGCCTCCCCAGCTATGTGGAACTGTGAGTCAATTAAACCTCTTTCCTTTATAAATTAACTAGTTTTTGGTATATCTTTATTAGCAACGTGAGAACAGACTAATACAGTAAATATATCTTAACATCCCTTTGGTAGTTCAATACATAAAATTTCTCTGTTTTGAAACAAAAGGAATAATGTATTTCATAAATCAAGTCAAGATTCACCCTAGAAGAATTCAGTAAGTATACTTAAATGTAAAGGAAACTCTGAAAAATTACAAATGTGATAAATTTAGACAGGTGCCTAATTGCATGTATGTTTTGAATGTGAAACAGAAGATGGGGCAGGGCCTCCATAAGTGTGCCGCACTCTTCACCTCACACAAAAGTGAAAGGGAGATCTATTGAGCAGACAATCACGTACTTGAAGACAGGAGTGAGCATTTACTCTCAACCCTATTTCTTACCATTCCATCTACTCTTAACTATAAACCATGTGGCTTCACTGGCATTTGAAAAATACATGCATAAGTTTTATTAATAGTAATAATAGCAGTAGTGACAGCAAGAGCAGATTTTCCTGTTTGTGTATTTCAAAATTTGTTTTTTGTGTCATTGGTTGAAAAGTCTGAGAATCATAGTTTGCAAGCATTTCATTTACTATTTCATTTCATATTTTAGTCTAGTACTAATATAACTGATGGTAAGTACTTATTGGCAATGAGAAAATAGCAATTTGCATACAATAACAGCTGGAGTTGATGGAAAATTCCAGGAATCATTGTTTTAAGCACATGACACTGGTAATATGAGATGCAGACTGGAGTATGATGCAGATCAGACACCTAAGCCAAATTATCTTACTCGTTTCCCCTTTGACTCCAATTCTGATTTTGCTGATTCTATGCTGGTCTAGACTACTGTAGTCTACCACCTGAACCACCGCAGCATCCTAATTGGTTTAGCCATGGCTACTGGGCTCTCTTTCATTTATTCTCTGCAGGGTTGCCAGAGTAGTAATCTTATAATGCAGGTCTGGACCTCCAGGATGAATATGGCTATTTACGTCAGTGTTTTTCACCTCTCTTCCTGTAATCATCCAAAAGCAACAAGGAGAGATTTAAAACTAATCAAAAAAAAATTAAACTTCATTTTCAGTGAATCTAAAAAACAGATATGATCCATCAATGCCAAAATATGCGTAAAGGCAGATATACGTAAGCTATAGCCCTGTTTGCAGCAGAGAGTACAGGAATTGAGTTATAGCTGGAGGGACTGATTTGACTCAGAGAAATGGAGGAAGTGAGGCTACACAAAGATTGACATGTGCAAGCAGCAATTTCCTTCTGGAAGCAGCAACAGGAGGGGCCATTATATTTATAAAGTAAATAGTATATTTTATATAGTAAAATATTTTTATATTATATATTATATATAAATATATAAAGTATGTTTATAGTAAAGTATATCTTATAAAGTAAGACTGTAATATTTTTCAGCTAACTGCAATAATGAGTGATTGTATTTGTTTTCTGCTGATGTGTAACAGTCTTACCACAAACTTAGTGACTTAAAACAACACATGTTTATTATCTCACAGTTTCTATGGATGAGGAGTCCAGGCACAGCTTATCTGGGTCTTTTGCCACTGGGTCTCACAAAGACTCAGCCAAGGTGTTTCTAGGGCTGCAGGCTTGACTGGCAAACGATCTACTTCTAAACTCAAGTGGTTGTTAGTAGAATTTAGTTCCTTGTGCCAGTGAGATTGAGGGCTTGTTTCTTGCTGGTTGTCAGTGGGAGGCTGCCCTCAGCTTATGGTCACATGGCCCTCCCCATGTGATGCCTCACATCATGTTTCTACAAAGCCAGCAAAGGAGATGGGTTACAATCTTAAGAAAGGTTACAGTCTTATGAAATATAATCATATTATCACATATATTCCAATACTTTTGCCATAGTCTCTTGGTTAGAAACAAGTCAAGTTCCCACCTACACCCAAGGGAAGAAATCACGTAAGAGCATGAATACCAGGAGGCCGGGATCACTGGGAGGGTCACCTTTAAGCCTGTCATCTATAGTTATTTTTTTTTAAAGAGAATACATAGCATATACAAATATTTTAAAAGTCTATAGAAAAAGGAAGAAAAATAACAATAAAATTTTATAAGAGATAGAGTACTCACTAGAAAATTGTTGCCATAGAATGAATGAAAATTGTGACCAAAAGTTTATAATGAATTGAAAATCTCATTGACACAATCACCTGTGTGAAGGAAGATCACAAAGTAGAAATAAAAGAAATCAGGGAAGACATAGAAAAAAAAAAACTGAAATAGATGAAAAGTAAGTTATAGAATTAAAATAAAAGTAAAAAATATAATGAAAGAAAATTAGAATGAGTACAAGGAACACTAGACACTTGACGTAAACATAAGGCATGTGGATATAGAAATAAAATAAACACAAAATAAAATACAGTTTAACAGGATTAAAACAATCTACAGACTCTTAGAACTAACAGTTAAATTTAACAAAGTTGCTGAATAAACAGTCAATAGGTAATTTCAATTGTATTTCTATATACCATTAGCTTAAAAATAAAACTTTAAATTTTAAAAAGGTATCTTAAGACATCAAATAGCTAGGAATACTTGCTACTGAAATGCAATTAATAACTCCACACCAAAAATTATGAAATAGTATAGCAAGTTATTAAAGATAATATAATAAAATGGGGAGGTATTCTATCTTTATGGATTGTAAGATTCAATATTGTAAAGGGGTCAAGTCCCCTCAAAATAATTCATAGATTTAATGTTATTTCAATGAAAGCCTTTTGCAGACTATTTTATGGACTTTGACATACCGACTCTAAAGTCTATGTGGAGAAGCAAAAGGCCACGAATAGCTAGGATAATTTATTTTTTATTTTTTATTTTTTTTCAGTTGAGTCTCCCTCTATTGCCCAGGCTGGAGTGCAGTGGTGTGATCTCAGCTCACTGCAACCTCTGCCTCCTGGGTTCAAGCGATTCTCATAACTCAGCCTCCTGAGTAGCTGGGATTACAGGCGCCCACCACCACGCCTGGTTAAGTTTTGTATTTTTAGTAGAGACGGGGTTTCACTATATTGGCCAGTCTGGTCTCAAACTCCTGACCTTAGGTGATCTCCCCGCCTCAGCCTCCCAAAGTGCTGGAATTACAGGCATGAGCCACGGCACCTGGCCCAGGATAATCTTAAAGAAGAATAAGAAGCTGGAAGATTTGCGTGAACAGATAGGGGAAAAAATGTGTGAGTCAGGGCTTTTACATGTAGTTAAGCTGTTCAAGTCTGAAGACTACAGGTGTATGTTTTCAACATACAAGAGGAGAGTACAATATTATTAATATGATCTTTTTAAATCTTGTAATTTTATCTCTTTTGCACCAAAGAGTAATAAACATTGAATATATCTGGCTGTATGACTATGCCTAAAACAAATGAAGAAAATAGTAGGACAGAACAAAATAGAAAAGTATGTGTGTGTATAATATAAAGTACATTCGCAAACACTTAAGTATAGTATTTGTGTATGTATGTATAATTTATATATGTATATATGCATATGTGTTTATATATTATGTATATATATACACTCACACACACACGTACACACGTACATACGTTCTGACAATGTAGGTACTACAGGTGCATGAGGGTATCTGTATTTCCATTTCTTCCACCAATGTCTTTCATTTAGTAGCTAATTTTGCCAGAAAAACAGGATTTAAGACATTCTAAATGATGTTCTAATTTGCATTGCTCTGATGTTGGCACCTCTCCTTAAGCTTGTAAACTTGTGAGATTTCATTTTCAAATACTCAATAGCTATATGGGTTTGCTACCATATGGAGAGATCGGGGGACCAATTCGGAGGCTGTCTACCACACTAATAATACAAGAGGATAATACTCCTCCTCACTGAGAAAACACTATTTTTATACATCCATCCATACATATATGTGTGTTACATGTGCATCTATATGTTTATAAAATTTCAACTCAATAGGTATCAAATGATGGACCAGTGTTATGAAAGTGTTTGATAAAGTTCTATAAAATTTCAAAGATTTCTGAGAAGTTGTGTGCTTTTCATTGGCATGTATTTGTTTTTAGAAATTAGTTTGTTAACAATACCATAGTTCATTAGTTATGGTGAACGTCTTTTTTCACACCAAATATCACTCTTTAAAGTTAGTATGGTGTTTTATGGGAATGATTCTAGTTCTAGTGAAGGTGTTAAGAATTGCCTCAGTATTTCTAATCCCATTCAGAAATCGTTCCTCACAAATGTAAATTTTCAATGATCAATCTCCTACTCTTTTTATAGATCAGTTACATGCTACTGAGTTTAAATGCAAGTTTTTATAATAAGCTTGACCTATGTACAAAATATGACTCATCATCTATTTTCTGGATTTATCTTTACCTCAACAGTAGATTTCCAGTCTTGTCAAAAGATTGTCATTGAAAAGAAATCAGAGGGAAGATAAATGATGTCAAATGGAATATATGAAAATTCAACCATGTTACAAAAAAACAGTCTTTGTTTTAGTGTTTTTCTACATTTGCCCATAGTCTGAAACTATATCTGAACCATGCAAACCAACTCTGATGAGCCTGGAAGTCCAGTTTCACAATAAACAAAAATGAAACTAAGTTGAAGCTCTTGAAAGCTAATAGAAAACTGTCAAGTAATGTTTAATAATACAAATTGAAAATCACCAGTTACTAAGATAAATTCCTAAGACTTGAGTTTATTTCTTTACACACAGGGTTCAAAGCTTTCATAATCTAATGGTAAGATAAACCTTTATTTAAAAAAAAAAAACACAGGATACATTATCTGAAGTTCAAAATACTGAGCTAATAGATTCCCAACAGTTCACAGTACAGAACGTCTAATAAGATTATAAACATCTTGGCTACAATTAAAAGTGGACACATTAGACTCTTTAACTATTGGAAACAAAACTTACTTTCAATTCTGTGCATTTATGGGATGTTTGGAAAAAAATCCTCTGCAATTTATTTGATCTAGTATAAACAATAGTTTCAAACTTATTTAAAGTTAACATTGGCCATGACTTCCTCAAGTCCATGTCAAAGATGCTCATTCCCTAACAAGTCAAAAGGCATAGTTATTGCCAACAAAAGG
>NW_016816568.1:299920-302670 GCF_001698545.2 Rhinopithecus bieti
TCCTTTGTAGGGACATGGATGCAGCTGGAAACCATCATTCTTAGCAAACTATCACAAGAACAGAAAACCAAACACCGCATGTTCTCACTCATAGGTGGGAACTGAACAATGAGATCACTTGGACTCGGGAAGGGGAACATCACGCACTGGGGCCTATCATGGGGAGGGGGGAGAGGGGAGGGATTGCATTGGGAGTTATACCTGATATAAATGATGAATTGATGGGTGCTGATGAGTTGATGGGTGCAGCACACCAACATGGCACAAGTATACATATGTAACAAACCTGCACATTATGCACATGTACCCTAGAACTTAAAGTATAATAAATAAAAATAAATGAATAAATAAAATAAAGTTTCTCATCTCTCAGTCTAACTGGAAATCCTGTTAACATCCAGTGAATACAATAACACATGCCCAGAACAACACATGTTGGCTGGTTGACTATGAATTATGGTCATTTTTGCTCTGCCTCGTTCATTTCTGGCCTCCAGAAGCCTAAATGTTGATCCATGTACTTTGAGGAATTACAGATTTGAAGATGAAGATTCTGGAAAGTTCTGTAGTGTGTGAAGCATAGAAAGAGTGTAGTGCTAATAATTATACTGCTCATTCTAGACTAATTTCTTGCAGCTAATCAGGATAAGAGTTAGTATTCACCATTTTGTGAATGCTAGTTCCCAAAGATAAAGATTCAAGTGACTTTAACAGTGGCAAAATTGAAAAAAGTTCAAGTCCTATTTCTTCATTTTTATAATGATGTATGATATCATATGTTAATATATAACCTATACAATTGTAATTAATCTATAACTTCATCCATAATAAGGACATGTTTGTATTTATAAGTACAATATCATTGACAGGAATATATAGTGCTAGAAGTGTTGGAAATACAATTTGTGCCCAAAGCGAGCTTGAAAACTTCTGAGCCATCACCAACAGATTCTTGAATAGAGTGTGTGTCCTGGGGTCTGTGGAGTCTGGAACTGATTGTCCAACTGGGAGTTCTCTGCATTAATTTCTGTGTAAAATATAGTGTTTATGAAAGTATAATAAAAATATGCTAATTTGAAGCTTAAAATATATTATTGAAACTCAGCAGTAACCAAAGCAATTTAGAAATGAAATCGATAAATAACTTTTTCTAAGAGAAGTACTTTATTACCAACATCTAAAATATTTCTGGCGGATAGTGATGAGAAAACAACATAGACCTTTACATAGTTTTCTTATTGCTTTTAAATTTTTTACAGATGGTGTGTACTCTTAAGTCTGCACCCGGAGTAGCCTGCTACCACCACTCTGACTTCCTAAGCCACCACTAAGTACTCATCTTATGATTAGCAAAAATGAAGTCATTTTTTTAAAGTGAACAGGATCAAAATAGCCAACAGGGGAATATTAATGGTGGTCACTGAGCTTAAGAAGTCACTTAAGCTACCTGGAATCACTAAAATCACTGATTTGATTCTGATATTTACAAAGAATCCACATCTCTCCTATGGAGAATTGATTGATTGGTCCCAAGTAAAAGAAGCAGACAGAATGGAATGCTTCTCAACTCTTCATATCATCCGTCTTCTCTTCCAAGAAGTGCTTGCTTTGAGTTTTTAGTTATGTTTAAAATTTAAAACAATGAAAGAATATAAACTGAGAGATGCATGTTTTTGTTCTGAAAATGCAAATTTTGGTTCATACATGAAATACTTCTAATGAATTTGAACAATATTTAAATAGAATTAAAACCTGGTATGTATATATATTGCTTCTATCATAGAGCCTCTCTTTACTTGCAGGGGGCAAATCTTAATTCTTTTAAGCAAATGAAGGTCATGCCATTTCCTTTTCTAGTGCTTGTTTTAGAAATAAGCACAAAATGCAATTCTAGCCAATGTCACTCGAAAATCTAATGGAGGTACTGGGAAAATTCCTCTCTTTTGTGGGAGCTAGGGGAATAAACTATCTTTTAGTCCTCTAGTTCCTTTTAAGAATGTCATAATTAGTTTGTGCAGATTTCTCCAGGGCACATTAATATGACAGAGTTATCTGGATATCTACCCAAAGGATTGGCAGTTTCGCAATACAGAGGGAAAAAAAGAATCTTTGGTAACATCCTTGGATCACTGAATCAACCTTCCCTGGGACTTTTCTACCTCTGGACTTTGGGTTATATTTGGACCATCTGGAGTTGGTTCTTCTGTTTTAGTCTAAAGCATCCCAAATGAGATGTTTCTTATGCTTCTAAATATACTCTTTTTAACCATGTTCCATTTTGGGTGGGCATTGTAAGGGTAATATATACAGACTTACAAAGAATGTTCCTATGAATTAGGAAGCTTTAAGCAATGGAAACTATTTTTCATTCACTGCCATTCCACTATGGTAGCAATTCCTCCTATGGTAATTCTGTTTGTTACTTCTTAATAATAGGAAGAACCATTCGTACAATTGTGTAAGGTACTTTTAACGAATACATATCTGTATTCTCAAGCCATATGGCAACTTCTGGAATGCTTTAGATTTCTATCCCATCTTCATAATCTCTTAAAGAGTCTCTTGTGCCTTACTCAACATTACAGTAGATATTCATAGACTGGTAACACTTTCTTCTAATTGATCCAATGTGGTTTGGTGGTCACAGTTATTTATAATAGTGGTAGTCCTCATACTACAAGAGTATACCATATTGTACTTAAATACCTCACTACTGAGAAACTCTTTTTTTTTTTTTTTTTTTTTTTTTT
>NW_016816568.1:304992-315891 GCF_001698545.2 Rhinopithecus bieti
ATTTGCGTAGAGGCGTTTATAGTATTCTCTGATGGTAGTTTGTATTTCTGTGGGGTCAGTGGTGATATCCTTAATATAGGGCCATCAACTTTAGCTGTGAAATTCTGGCATCATATGATATTACCGGGATCAATTCTCATAGGAAAAGATCTAAGAATTAACAAGACTGAAAGGAAACTCTTAGAATATGTAAATGACAGGTTTTTTAGTCTTCATAACTGTTAAGAAACTAAAACTAGATTCTATATCTATTTTGAAAGGCTGAAATGAGTTTTATATTATGAAGTCTATTAACAATTCAAAGTGTCTATTTTAAAATCTTTAACAATTTCTTAAAAAATATCTCGTACTAGAGGACAAAAATGGCTCTGTTATTCATAGATGATTAAGTACTGCATTTCTCACTTCAATAAAGTAATTCCATATAATTTATTACATAAACCATCAGAATAATAGAATCTAGTTCTATTTGTGATATCTCTGCAGTTATCACAGTGTATTTTGAAAACCCAAAGTAACAATGGGCATTTCCATTGAGTGTGTTTCTTTGCCCATAAAGGAAACAACCAAATTTACTTCTGGCAGAAACTCATTTGACACATTCTAACCAGAATATAGTAAATCTATTGTTTGTTTCATGTGGGATGTTAAAATGACATCACATTTTATCCTTCCATTTTCTTAACATAATAATGAGCACATTCAATTCATAAACATTTCAATTTGGTTATGAGCTCACTTCCTCCATACTACTCCTACCACCTCTATTTCAAATTTAGCATAATCACTCTCTTGATGATTTATGCAATTTCTAAACATTAGCAAACATAACTAACGAAATATAATTTATTAATAAGTCTTCAATTATTTTTAGAAGGAATTGCAAAAGCATTGGCATTGTCTTACAGAAATACACCTAATTTTAAACGTAGATTTTTTTCTAATTTACTAGACAGGAATATCCAAACACCGAAA
This sequence comes from Rhinopithecus bieti, assembly GCF_001698545.2. Taxonomy (NCBI): domain Eukaryota; kingdom Metazoa; phylum Chordata; class Mammalia; order Primates; family Cercopithecidae; genus Rhinopithecus; species Rhinopithecus bieti. Next base: position 305,968 of record NW_016816568.1, read on the forward strand.
CGTATAAATATTTCAAAACCACACATACAAAAGTAGTATCTAATTTGTAGTGACTTATCAAGGCAGGAAAGTAGGAACTTAATATTCATTAAGTCATTTGACATTCTTAACAATGTGCAGAAGGTCATGCTTTGTGCAGAGTTCAAAATAGATAACAAATGCCTTCTTCTGTGGGAAAAACATGAGCATCAATGTGTCTAAAGGGCTGTTCAATACATGTTTTGTGTGCACCATTATTTGTATGCTTTATGATAATCCTTAGCATTAGGCCCATTTTATAGATAAAAATACTGAGTCTCAAATGTAACCTAGCTGAGGACTTATATACCTGATAAGTTGCAGAACTGGTATGTGCACCCAATTATCTAAGAATCTAAAGCCCACAGGCTTTTGTCACACTACACTGTCCTTCTTTTGAAATTTATAATCTATTATCAAGGAGGGAGAACTTATATACATATAAAGTTCAGAGAAGCTACATATACTCATACTCATACACACACACACACACACACACACACACACACACACACACACATATAAAGTTCAAATAAGGTGGAGATGAGTACAACATAGACAAATATAATTGAAGAAGTTTTTGATTATTATGAGTATTACACACGTTTTAGGGGATCTGTGTTTTACAATATCTATGAATTTGACTGTCTTTTCTTCTCACATTCTTCCCCATCCTTTCACCAGTGACTTCACCTTTCTGTGAAGGATGAGAAACAGCTACTTTTCTCTAAGAGCATGATTTATCTAATTGGTGTGATAGCAAAAGAATGAAAACTATTGGCCTGCAATAGGCAGATTAAGATGTGAAATGCTTGTGTCACTGGTTGCCCAACGACTTTGCCCTTGACTGGGTGAAAAGTGAGGAGTGAGAGGGGGAAGAATGAGAGACACATTTTTGTTCTTAGGTCCAAGGAAATGCTCTAATCCAGTTTTAATGAAATTTCTGTTTTTATCACCATCTGACTTTTGAGTTCATTTATCAATTTGTTAATAACACAGACAGAAGAAATACGTGATTTATTTGTAACAGGGTAGTCCAACAATGAATAGCTTTGGGAAGGATCTGGCTTCCCCGGGGAAAGTGTTGCTTCCTTAAAGAATGCTCCCTGTCTAGTGAATAATTGTAACTTGGTAGTCACTCTCAAACTATCAATTTAACCAGTAAACTCACGTTTTTCTACTGTATGCTGGTGGATATGAATGATCAAGAAGGAGACATAGACGCTGGACTTTTCCCCTAGGAGAGAAAGATTCATTTATGACCTGCTTTTTTTTTTTGAAAAGCAGAAGAAACCCAAATTATAATCCATAAGGCATTCACCTGAGCACATGTAGACTTCACGTAAGTATTTTTGTACTTACTTCAGTTTACAACAGTTAGTGCAATCTCACACGGCATATATTTCTATATTCTTTATTTGTGGCTATTTGAATTATTCATATGTTTAATTTTTAGTCTCTTTACCCTTGATTCTTCAAGATTCTGGAAAGGACAATTTGTTCTATGCTCCCCTGGTTTATGATGATTTCAAATGCCCTACTTGGTCTCATTGAATTAAGTGATAAATTTCAAAATTGAATTGCAGAAAACAATGTATATTATTTGAAATCAATATTGGATAAGTCATAATTACCCAAATATTTATTAATTCGATGAATTTCTATATGCCTTTTTTGGTCTTCACAGAGAGAGTATCAATTGCTAAATGTTTTCAGTCAGTGGCTCTTTGTAAATGAAATACCTAAATTCACAATACCTCATACAAAATGTATTACATTAGAGTATCTGCATTAAAGATATTTCACTCTGAAATAAAATTTTGTACAATCTAACATTCATGAAAGAGGGAAATAAGTGGATTTTGCAAAGAATATTCACCAAGACCTTTGTTTAATAGAGGGGAGAAAAGGAAATAATTAAATACTAGCAGAAAACAGGGTTGCCTCTTTGGGAAATGTACTCATTCAGGTAGCCCCTGGAACATTAGGTAAGTATGTCCTCTTGTCTAGGTAGGTGACAGTGTGTGGAGAAGCTAATGAATGCAGGGCCGAATTGCACCTCTTTGTTTGGTGGATTTTTCTCCATCTCTATTAGCTCTTGAGAAGAAAACACTTTTTTTGACCTTTTAAGTAGCTAGACTTCAAAATAATTTAAGAATTTGCATATTTTACACATTTTTTCCTGAACCCTGAGCATGTATAATGTAAATATATAGTTGTAATTCTTACTCTGTTACCCTGTTCTAAATAATGAAAGTATTAAAATCAACCCTTTGGGACAAAGCACATCTTACATTAACATCCCAAAAATGGGAATAGTGTGCAATAGTAAATAGTTTAAAAATATTATTTGGATTGTAAAATGAATTAATTATATAAAGAGAAAATGTGTTTACAAATGTATTTGGGAATAAATGTGTTAAATATTACATAGAATCTGGTTTTAATCCAAAAACAACTCAAACTTATTCAATTTGTATTTTAATTCAACTATTTAGTTTTTTCTTTAAATATTTCAGAGTCTTAGTAATATACTAGCTGGAAGATGTAGCTAGATGGTGAATTGTCAGAATGAACATAGACATCTTGGAAAAGACAGACATAGATAAAATAAATATATCTTGCCTGGTTCCTGAATAGGGGGACATGCTATTATCAAAAGTTTTAAGTAGCTGTGAATTACTTATAATAGCAGTACTGAAGATTGTAATTTATGTTATTATGTTATTAAGCAAATTGCCTGACAGAAAATATTGCAATATATTAAAACAACTTCTACTGCACCTAACATAAATTCAATAGATTAAAATACATACTGTATATACTATAAATACTTAAGCAGAAATACCGATAGAATATAATATATAAATAGGCACCTTTGTTTCCCTTCACACTTCATTTAAAAGCCCAGACATACCTTTTAACAACATATCTTGCTAAAAGCAATATGCCCTTTTTGGTGAAACAGGTACCATATAATGAAGCTCAAATCTAATAGTCATAAGTTGACTTACTGTTGTTGATGCCATAGCAAGTGATAAATCCAAGTCCATGCCATCAACGCAGGAATTCTGTTCCTGCCTTAAAATTTGAGGACAATTTAAGTGTACAGAGTTTTTCTTGGAATAACAGTTAATGCTGAAATGAAAGTGGCATGCAAATCTCCCAATTCAGGAAGAAAAATAATCACAATATGCTTCTGCTGAATCTAAACAGCCCTACTTCCATTCACAGAACCTTGTGATCATTCCTCTTAGGTGTCAGTAGTAGGCCTAGTAAACATTTTCTGTCCAAGGCTGTCCCTATGTGGCCCCACTTATGTTCCATTATGACCTCAGGATAATAATTAATAAAGCCCACTTTCACTCTCCAAAGTGTCTCAGTCTACATAATAAATAACATAGTTATTGTATTATAGGTTAAGGTAATACATATGAAATTGTATTAATGATATGGATTCATTACTAATGAGATTTAACTAATAAAGTTTAAATTATATGGTAACTTTCCATGAAGTAATCTGACTTTTAAAGGAGCAGATAAATGCTTTATTAAATGAAATTCTTTTTGATACTGTACAGCTCTTTCCAGAAATTGCAAGTTAAAAAAAAAAAAAAAGCCATTGGATAAGAAAAAAGAGGGATTCTTGAAAAAATTCCCTAAGGAAAATTTGTTTTTTTCTTAAAAAAGGGCTTTATTTGAGGTGTCAAGCTCAGATTGTGCTCCTTCCCACCTGGAGAATAACATTCGACATCAAATATTTGGCCAGAATTTTGCTATAGACATTACCAAGTCATTCCTTTCATTTGTGATTGTATATGAAGTGTTAGCTCTAGAGTGTGAGCTGCCATCCATCAGAGACAACGTTTGCTTCTCCTGTGTAACAATGTCACAACACTATAAGTTCAGTAACATTGCCTAAGTAGTCAGGCAATGAAACCAATATGCACGAAATGCTATCATTGTCATTGGCTTAAAGACAAAATATGTTGAACCACGGCTATTTTCTGATTCAATTAACATTTGTGGAAAACCTATTATGTGCCACACATCTTGACACAAATTTTTTATTTGTTCTTAATAACAACTTGTGAGGTATGTATTACTTTCCAGATGGGGAAATTCTATTCTAAACTGACTTTTTTAAAGTCACTTAGCTGGTAATTGATGGAAGGTTGATTCAAATCAAGGCTGATTGATTCAACATGTGAGCTCTTTCTGCCCTATTTCTGCTTACATCTCTGGCTCCAGACTTTGATGTTTGGCCAACAAGAGACTTTTCAGAGTGGTAGAAAGCCATTTTCTACTAATCTAAAATAAGGATTCCTGCATGGAGATAAAATTGAATATTATTTTTTCCTATTATTTTGAAACATCTTCGACACTTTCCTAAGGGAAAAAAATAGGTAGGCAGCATCATTCGTATCTTTTTTTTTTTTTCTTCTACCATCTGCCCTTCACAATTCAATGAAGAAAACTGTACATTTCAGTGGGAAGATTCTATTTTTCTACTACTACAAAACAGCCTTATCTTCTGCATATCATTCATTTTTGAAGCTGTAAACTGGCTGAATTATTTAGTCTTTTCAATGTTAAAACTAGAAATTTTGCTCCAAAATTAAAGAATATCAGGAATACAAAGGAGAGCAGGAAAATCTGAGATTCTTTTCATTTAAGATCAATGAATTATTTGGTTATACAGATATTTGAAATATAGTTAACAGATATCAAAAAGAAGTCCTGGGTTGCATTCAGTCATGGCTGCCACAGATGTCAAAACTTCACATGTGGGATTAAAGATTGTCCACAGTATGGAACAAGAGAGTTTGGAGTTCTTTAAGGATTCTGCGGTCTTACTATTAAGCAAAAGTCTGGCATTTTAGATCTCTTATAGCTATTGAGAAGAATTGAACCGTCATTCTTGAATCATATTTGCCACAGTGCTACCTGATGACTAAAGTAAAGGCTCAAAATTTCAGCTGTATCTAGGAAGGTTTTGGGATTCTTGGTTCCCTGAACTTTTTGAACTACAAAGTGCATATTACTCCCATCCACCAGAATTTAGCTCTGGGGAAACAAACACGGGAGAAGGAGTTTTCATGAAATAGATTTTCCATGTTAATTACTTGAACTGTTGTATAAAGAACTCAGAAAAAAAAATGTGCATGCATAAAAACCATACATTTTAAAAACCTAGTGACTACTGATCATGGAGCAAGAACACAGAAAGAGAGATAAGACAGTTCTATAGGCTTCCCACATATACCTCAACACCTGGCCTCTGAGCCCTGTGATGAGAACGCTGAAACACAAAGGAATCTGAACAGGGACACTACATACAGATACTGAATTATATGCTACATAAAGGTTTTTAAATGCACCAGGCCTGGGAAGAACCCCAAATGAATAGAAACTGTAGCAAATGTATCTAACTGTATTAAAAATGAGTAACAGAACACTACAGGAGGTGTAAAAGAAGAACTAAGTTATTTTGGAAAGCGATATTTTGATTAAATAGTATGAGGCTAAAGACAAAAAGAACTGCACACAAATAATGTATTTTCCTTAGTAAATTTGTTCCTAAATGGGTGCAGATTCATATTTCAGAAGCTGTTTTCTTTGTATGCTAGGGTTGAAAAAATACATGCATGTATTGAAGACAATGAGAGCCAGTTTTCTCTTAGTCTATGATAGAAGTTATATATAAGAAAAGGGATAGCTAGAATAAACCCTGTAGTATTGGATTGGAGTTGTAGATACCAATATGAATTCATAGTTGTTAAAAATAAATGCAGACATAAACAGACATATGTGTATACGTGAACCAGTATGATATACGTATTCTGAAATCATGTTCACTGACAGGTACTAAAAGTAGTGACACTCTGTTAGTAGTAAGCACACCTACACCCAGATTTTTGTTTCTAATACCATTATATAATAAAAGGAACCAGAACTCCTTGGAGACATAGTTGATTCCAGGACTGGCACAGAAAATTTACAAGATAAGACTTTAGCCTCTTGCAGCAGCAGGAAGTAAGATAGTGCTCAAAAAAGAATAGGGCATGTTGAAAGGGCACAGGAGCCAAATGGAAAAGATCCCAATGCCCAAAGCTAGAAACATTTACAAAAGGAAAAAATATAATTGGATTATAATCCATAGAATAAAATAAATATCTGTGGTGCCATAGTGATAAAGATAAGTATTTGAGTAGATACATAAATACAGGAGAAGAGGCAGCTCTTCTTTAGAAAAAGATTCCAATTAATAAGTAAAGAAGGAATGAGGGAAATAGAAAATCACCATTAGAACACCATTAATGAATACTGAAATTGTTGGCTAAAAGTATGAGGAGAAATAATATTTGCATTTTAAAGGAACTCTTACAAAATATTTATTAATTAAAAAAGAAATATAGTAACTTTAGAGTAGAGAAAACTGGGAGACGCCACTTTTAGAAAGTGATCCAGGTCAACATAACCAATAATTAGATATATTGATATCATACATGATATACATATATTGACCTGATAATACACAGAGAGGGGCACAACACTTCTGTAGTATTGCCAAAAATGCATAATCTCAATCTAATCATGAGAAACATCAAATAGAACCAAATTGATGGAAATTCTACAAAATAGCTGACCTGGACTCTTCAGAAGTGTCTGTTGTATCTGATGTTACAGATCAGAGGAAACCATAAAGACATCACAAATAAATGAGACGTGATATCCTGACTAGGACCCTGGAACATAAACATAACATTAAAAGAAAAATTGATGAAATTTGAATAATGTCTGTAATTTAATTAATAGCAGTGTAACAATGTTAACTTCTTGGTTTTGATCATTAAAGCAACTGTATTTTCTATTTTATAACTTTTCTGTAAGTAATGTTCTTACAAAACAAAAGCTTTTAAAAATTGAAATAAAATGTACCAGAATATTGAGAATAGGTATCTTTGGAAAGTGAAAGTGCAGATGATTCTTGTTTTTTCCTTAATTTTGTTTTCCAAAATCTCTACAATAAGCATGTAATATTTAGAAAATGCATTACTATTTTTATTTTAGGCCAGGAAATCCCTTATATATGGCTTTAGTTGTAAAAAATTAACAAATTGTGTTTTAATTTTAAAAAATAATGCAAAAATGTTTATATGACATATTAGAAAGTGTCTGTAAGCTTTAACAGCAAAGGAGATTCCACTCCAGTTAATGCTATTTTTTTGCATAGATACTTAAATTGTTATTAAGTCTTCCTTTATGTTTTAATTTTACAAGCATACTGCTTACCATTTTGAAAACCAAGATGATCCCAGATATAATGGGTATAAGTGGAAAATGCTACTTTCTGTTGAGTAATTGAAGAATGCCATGATGTTCTTTTTTAATATCATGCTCAATCACACCTACCAGATATGATTTTTAATTTTCAAAATATTATGAGACTATGAAATGTACTTGTTAAAAACTTACTTCTTTCTTGGAAGATTTGGAAGGCTTCAGAGTCATTATTTTGACATGTCACTATATAATTCTGCAGCTGTGATAGATGGCACTGAAAGTAAGCCTGCTTTTTTTTTAGCTTCTGGACAAACGCTGAGCAACAGTCAAAATTAGCAGAAGAAGACTTTCATTGCTATTGGTGAAATCCCTGGAACCTGAAGGATCCACTGTAAAAACAGATGGAGATCTTAGTTTCTAAATAATTTGAAAAAAAATTGAAGTTGAAGTAAATGTACTCTCAGAAGAGTTACAGAAAAACTGAGCAGGTATTCAGAGAATTAATAGAAGGCTTATGTGATAAAAAAACTTTCTAAGTCATTATTTTATCCTTGCTTCCCTCCAACCCCTTCACATCCAGAACTACTTTTCACAGGATACGTTTTAAAGATATCTATTTAAAGTGTGTTTGTGTGTGTGTGTGTGTGTGTGTGTGTGTGTGTGAACATACATTCAGCATCTGCAAAGCACAATAAAGCAAAACACAATAAAATGAAGTATACATGTACTCACTTAAAGTGGCACAATGACCTTTTCAACATAAGCATGTTTGATACTGTCATTTCTATTTAAACTATTTAAACAAGCTTGAAAGCCAGCAGGTTCTCCGAACAATAGTTTTCAGGTAAATAAAAAATGTAATTTTATCGTTCTTTAAAAATAGCAATGAACGTAGCATTACAGTGCTGCTTTTTTGCCTCATATTTCATCTCACCTTGACCACATATGTTTAATAAAACATTGCCACATCAGAATCATATTTTTATTATATCTAATGAGGACAGCTAAACAAAAAGCCCATTTTACAGGAAGTGTGTTTATTACTACTTAAGATGACCTAATGGGGCTCTGTTAAGTGGAATATTTATAAGATGAATTTGGAAAACTGACTAAAATATTAAGTGTGACCCTAACTCTTGCTGTGAAATTTTTGGTTGTTGCTTTGTTTGTTTTTTTTGGGGGGGTTTCATCATGTTAGGAGTTAAATATTGTAGTTAAATTAATTACATCTTCTGTAGTAATGAGTAGATGATATTTCATTATTGTATATTAACACAAATTTACTCAATCATCTCATCGAATATTTAATTTTTCATGTCATAGGACTATACATTTCTGCATTTTACAGTGGTTAGAAAAACCTGACTTTAACAATTATTCACATAAATATATTTTCTAAGGAACTGTGGTATTTTCTATTTGTTTTTAAATTTTTAGGTAAAAGAGGTGATAAGATTTTACTATTTGTGTCCAATAATGGCTCCAGAAATTTCTGTATGGAAGGAACTAAGGGGAACCCATCTGGCTGGAAAGAGGGATTGAGTGAGAACCTGAAGCTATGTTTGCATAGCACTTTAAATAAAACCGGAGAAATACCAAGTGCCAAATTTAAAAATTGGCTTCTGATATTTGGAAAGTTTCCATAACTTGTATAAGGCTAAATTCCTATCTGGGCTCCATCCTTAAACTGTAAAACCTATGAACTTAGGTTCCTAGTAGGATGTTAAGGGAATGTTGGAAACCTCCTATTATTGCTGGAGGAACCCGTTTCCCACCCTACGACCACAGGAGGGCTCAAAGGAGAGCTTCTCAGAATCTGTTTGGAGCTGCAGCCCCTAAGGAAAGGCCCCATCAGGCCAACATCATCCTGATACAAAAGCCTGGCAGAGACACAATAAAAAAAGATAATTTTAGACCAATATCATTGATGAACATCGATGCAAAAATCCTCAATAAAATACTGGCAAACCGAATCCAGCAGCACATCAAAAAGCTTATCCACCATGATCAAGTGGGCTTCATTCCTGGGATGCAAGGCTGGTTCAACATATGCAAATCAATAAACATAATCCAGCATATAAACAGAACCAAAGACAAAAACCACATGATTCTCTCAATAGATGCAGAAAGGGCCTTTGACAAAATTCAACAGCCCTTCATGACAAAAACTCTCAATAAATTTCGCATTGATGGAATGTATCTCAAAATAATAAGAGCTATTTATGACAAACCCACAACCAATATCATATTGAAAGGGCAAAAACTGGAAGCATTCCCTTTGAAAACTGGCACAAGACAGGGATGCCCTCTCTCACCACTCCTATTCAACATAGTGTTGGAAGTTCCGGTTAGGGCAATCAGGCAAGAGAAAGAAATAAAGGGTATTCAGTTAGGAAAAGAAGAAGTCAAATTGTCCCTGTTTGCAGATGACATGATTGTATATTTAGAAAACCCCATTGTCTCAGCCCAAAATCTCCTTAAGCTGATAAGCAACTTCAGCAAAGTCTCAGGATACAAAATTAATGTGCAAAAATCACAAGCATTCTTATACACCAGTAACAGACAAACAGAGAGCCAAATCAGGAATGAACTTCCATTCACAATTGCTTCAAAGGAATA
>NW_016816568.1:318022-328571 GCF_001698545.2 Rhinopithecus bieti
AAATAAATAAATAAATAAATAAATAAATAAATAAAATAAAATAGATAAATCAAAAAAGGAAAGGCCCCACGCCTTGAACAAGGATAGAATCTCTCTTCACAAAGCCCACAATGCTGGCGGTGCATACTAGAATTGTGTTGGGCAACTCTGCCGCCTAAATTTTGCCTAAATGGTAAACTCTAGGATATATGCTTCTTCTCTCTCTTCTCTCTCACCTCTTTCTATTCATACTGAATTTGAAAGCATATATTTGCTGAGTTTTTTGCCTGCCAGTGTAAGTCATTATTTAGCCTCCATTGACTTTGTTACAGAATGCATTCTAATTAGATAAACCCCAAATAGATGTTACAGATTACGAGTAATAGCTCTGTATAAGTGTAACTAATTTGAGAAAGAATTAAAAATTGGTTTATAAATGAATCCTCATATTTTAAATTATTTACTTAAAAGGATTTAAGGGTTAGAATAAAAACTCTATGTTTTGGTCATTTACTCACTTCTGTCTGGCACAAGATTCAGACCTCAGCTCTCCATTCCTCTCTCTCTAGCTCTTATTCTTGGCCATGAGACCAATCCTCACAGGTCCTTCCACAATTTAGGAAGGATGCAGAAGCTTCCTTCCTAAATTTTAACTCCCACTTTGATCACTCTCCTTTGTAAACAGAAATAAAACTGAATTCTGCATGTTGTCCCAGAGGCCAGATGCTTGTGTCAGTCTTCCATTCTTCCAGCTGGAAAACATCTCTGAAACTTTCTTTACTGACCACCCCATCAAATTTATTGACCAGTACCTGTGGAGTCTTTCTCTGTGATGGTTTCATTGACTCCTTTACATGATTATATGCCACTTGCCCACTTAGGAACCTTCAATTCCCCATGTGTACAGGCTCAAATTCCAGCTCCTTACTAGTATCCGAGGCCATAATCGAATGTTTCTTTTACTCAAACTCTCTGTCCTAGACTGGTTGTTATTGTCTCAAAAGGTGGCATCTGCAACTTTGTTTCTTTCTTTCTTTTTCTTTTTTTCCCCCCAGAGACAGGGTGTCACTCTGTTGCCCAGGCTGGAGTGCAGTGGCATGACTGGCTTACTGCAGCCATGACCTCTGAGGCTAAATGATCCTCTCATCTCTCAGCCTCTCCATAGCTGGGGCTAAAGGCGTGTACCATGATGCCTTGCTAATTTTGTATTTTTTTTGTTGAGAGGGGTTTTGCAATGTTGCCCAGGCTGATCTGGAGCTCCTGGGCTCAAGTAATCTGCCCACCTTGGCCTCTCAAAGTGTTGGGATTACAGGCGTGAGCCACTGTGCCTGGCCTGCAATCTCATTTCTAAATCTTTGCACAGACCAGCACTTCCACTTGGAAAGATCTCTCTGGTTCTCTTCATCTATCTCATTCCTGCATTTCCTATACAATACTGCCCATGTTTCATTTCCCTCTTGATGCATTTCTCGTTATATTATCATACATTGTTAGAGTTTCTGAACTCTCTAAGAATTTGCCTTTACTAGTCTGCTAGTTTGTTTGACTGTATTCATATGCTTCCTTTTTCTATTTAATATCTTGTTTAAATTTTCAGTTTATAACTTATTTAAAGTAAAAAAAACCATGTGCCCATTTCTTGAGTTTTAGTAGTTTAAAAATTACTTTAATATGCGAACTTACATGATGAAAATTAAGGGATATCAGTCAGAGTTTGATGTTAGAAAAAATGGCTTTGACAAATTTACACACAAAATGAATCTGTCTGAAGGGAGTCCACATATTCATTCTGGAAGCTTGCAGATCAAGAATAAAAAATGGATAAGGACAAATGAAGGTTGGCCAGAGAATAAGAAGCATAGCTGGCAATGGCTCAAGAGCACCCAATCACTGGAGCTGCCACTAGTGGACACTTAGGATACTGTCTTCTCATGTCTGCCAGACTGTTCAGCACTAAATGCTCAAGGCCTCTGCCACTGGACACCACACCTATCCCTGAAAAATAATTGATGCTGCTCCTTCTGCCATTGATAGTTTTTCAGATTCCTGAATCTTTGGAAGTACAGTTGGTGGCATCCAACTGGTCAGGTCTGCATTCTGAGCCTACATCCGGCTTTCAGGAAGACAGGAAGGGAGGATCTTCAATCCCTTTGGCTTCTGGAGTGGGAAGGGACACACACACAACTAGGAAATGTCTCATAATAGGAAGGATTGTCTGGATGCTGGGTACATAAAAATAGCCAATGTCTAACACACAGGCCTAGCTGTGCCACTGTTCAGTGCAATGACAGGGACTTACCACCAACTTTAAAGTGTTTTATACATACTTTTCTATAAAAGTATGTTTTTATTTACTGAAAGCAGTGACATTTTCCCATAAGTGTCATATCATAAATTAGTGAACTTTAACATTCTATCCTAATTTTCATAACCTTGTCTGCCTTTAAACATGACTACAAGATGGGAGTGGTAATGTCAGCAAGAACCTTCCTTCTCCCTATGGCACATCAGCAACCACATATGAACCAATTCTTTTTGTGAGACCTTCAGAAATTAATTGAAGGGCTCCTGCACTCCAGGCAAGGATGAGACCAGCACATTGAAGCCAGTAAGAAAATTTGACTCTCCTTCTCACCATAATCCCTACCCCCAGCATACTGCCAGATGATTGGGAGGAAGTTTCCATCTCCCAGCTTCTCCCTGGGGAGTTAAGGAAAGGACTGGATCATATATCCAGTGTTCTAATTCTTCTGAGGGTTGCTCAAGGAACTGGCTTCTGTATCATTGGTCTTAAGGTTCTGACCAGACCCAATGTACTCTAGATGCCTGGGAGCCACTGAGAAAGAACAAAGACTGTGATTCAGTGCAGCCCACATGCACTTGCTATAGCCCCTCCACCTGGTTCAGTGCGGAGCAAGTGATAATAATAAAAAAAATTAAAAAAAAAAAAACCCAGATTCCACCTTCTGCCTGAGGAGGGAAAGAGTTGGACTATGTGAGCAATATTCCAAATTTTCCCACCTACAAGAAATAGATAAATTCCTAGAAACTACAACCTACCAATACTGAATCATGAAGAAATGGAAAACCTAAACAGATCTATAACTTGTATGGAGATTGAATCAAGAATCAGAAACCTCCCAACAAAGAAAAGCCCAGGATCAGATGACTTCACTGGTGAACTCTACCAATATATAAATAATTAATGTCAATCCTTCTCAAACTCCCTCAGAAAATTGAATAGAAGGGAAGACTTCCAAATCCATTTTGCAGGAACAGCATTATCCTGACACCAAAGCCAAAGACACTACTTTTTAACAACAGCAAGGAAAAACAACTATAGGCCAATAATCCTGATGATCATAGATGCAAAATTTCTCACCAAAAAACTAGTAAATTAAATTGAACAGCATATTAAAAGAATGAATCATATACCAGGATCAAGTGAAATTTATCCTTGGGATACAAGGATGGTTCAACATATAAAAATCAATTAACATGATACACAATATTACCAAGATGAAGGATAAAAAGCACATGAGAAAAGCATTTGATAACATTTAACACACTTCCATAATAACTCTCAAAGAACTAGCAGTAGAAATAAATTACTTCAATATAATAAAGGCTATACACGGGAAGCCCACAGCCAGCATTATATTCAATGGGAAAAGTTGAAATATTTTCCTTTAGGACCCAGAACAAGGCCAGGATACCCACCATCACCACTTCTACTCAACATGATACTGGAAGTCCTAGTGAGAGCAATCAGTCAAGGAAAAAATTTTAAACGCATCCATATCAGAAAGGAAGAAGTAAAACTGTCTGTGTTTGCTGATAATGTGATCTTATATATGTTGGAGTTCTCGTTTTATCATTTTTTTTCTTTGAAGTGAAAGGCAAAGAAGTTTTTATTGCAAAGCAAAAGTACACACTCAAGAGTTCAAGTGTAATTAGGAAAGTTGCCATTTACCTATCTTAGTATCACTATTAGTTTTCTGTTTTTTGTCTCTGGGTTTCATTTTAGATAGTTTCTTCAATTCTGTCACCTGGAGATTTCCCCTTCTTTCATTTGTTCCTATATGAATGTTTTGTTAATATTTGTAGTATTTTATCTGTCATTTCTGTGTGTTTGCTGTTGGGGGTGTAGACACAAATTCAGCCTACCTTTGTAAATTTCTCCTAACTGCTTTTCATAGTGACCAACTCTTCCTGGTCTGTGCGGGATTTTCTGTTTCAGCACCGCAAGTCTCATGCCCTGGGAAATCTCTCAGTCCTCTGCAAACTGGGATGATTGGTCATTGAATTGCTTTTATCATTCCACATTGTGAGAGAAGCAAAAGCTCATTAATTGTTTGCATTACTTCAGTAGTGGATTGTCTATGAAATCTTATAAATAGCAAAAAGCTATCATGTTCTCCCAAGTAAAATATTTTCCAAGTACTGCTTTGGCCCACATTTCCTGAAAAACAAAGCCTGATTCAAAAGCTTATTGGGAAGTAAATCTCGGGAAAACAGCAGCAAGGCAGAGAAGAAAGGGGACCAAAATGCAAAGAGAGCATACTACTAAGCTGTCCATAGCCTCAAAGGAAACACAGTAGGTTTCTGGTTCTCATATAAATTCTCCAGAAGGCCAATTCCTGGAATTCAAGTCATGTATCAGCTGGCTGCTGCCTGTCTCTTTGTCCTTCATTGGTTGAAGTCCTCCTAGGAGTCATTAAATCCATTGTACTTCCAGGTAGCATTCCCAGGCAGCCACTGGAGAAGTAACACCTTCTCTTTCCCCAGTCTGGTGATGGAGCAGGTGTTGCAGTCAGTAGTGACAATGGGAACTGATTCAAGGGTGTGCGTGGCAGTGGCAGAAGTCACACCATTAAACTGTAAGACCAGTGGGCAGTGCCAGGGTCCTTCCAGCTGGGAAGCAAAGGAAGTGGGGGATTGTGGGGAGAGTGGATAGGCGAAGCTGAGTGGCTGTGGTATGACTCAGAGTCTGGATCTGATACAGATATTAAATAAAAACTGCTCCCTCTTTATCCCACCACACACCTATTCGCATCTGCTGTATTGCTTAATTGTAGTGATGAATGTAAACATCTTCAGCTATGTCATAACCTGCTAAAGGCAGGATTTTATATATTTTTTCTATGATATCTAGTAGACTATTGACAGAAGCTTAATAAATATTTTATGAAATCATGGCACACTGCTTGAAATATGACTCTATATAGATCAGTCTATAATTACAAAGCTCATTGTAATATGTGACTTTCTAGCAAATAGAAACATAGTATAAGATGATGGTTCCAATGGTCTTGGAAGTCAGGAATTCTCTCTCACTCTGGCATCCCATTATAATTGATAACTTTCAGTCATAAACAAATTTACTTACCTGGGTGTCTAGAACTCTGTAATTTGGTGATTCTGGTTCAGCTGCCCCTTACTTTATGAATTTATTTGTTCATTCAGTCCACTGGGTTTCTACTATGTGCCAGATACTATATTGGGCTTGGATAATAAAGATTAAATGTGTATACATCCTGTCCTTGCCCTCAAGAGACTGAAAGTATAGTTGGGAATTTATTCTCCACATGGAATTCTCTGTGTCTTTGTGCCCATCAAATGTCCTTCTTCTTGTAAGGATATTAGTCGTTGGATTAGGGCTCATCCTAATCCAGTGTGGCTTCATCTTAACTAGATTATATCTGCAAAGACACTATTTCCAAATAAGGTCACATTTTGAGGTTCTGGGTACACAAGAAATGAATAAATAATACAGAATTTTGTCCCTTGTCTCCAAGAGAGGGGATAGTTTTGTTTGTTTATTTAAATTGTGCTTAATACTATCAACACCTCTACATATTGCAGTAAGAATATTTTTATTACTTCTGCTTGAGAAAAGAGTATGTACATTTCTCATAATATGAAGGTTCTGATGTTCTTTAGCACTGACGTAATTGAGCCTACATTAGGGAAAGAACAGGGCAGATAAGGCATTCTTCAGACAATTCCCTCTTCTAGATCCAAAGTTGGTCCTGATGCCAAAAAGTCAGTACCAGAAGGCCAGAGGTGGCCCAGGCCAGGAATTAAGAGAGTCATGGGGGATTCCCCGTTTAGCATTCACTCAATGATTAAGGCATGACCCATGGCTTGATGTTTATTTTTGACCTGTGATTTTCTGTTTTCCTATCACTGATAGAAAAAGTTATTTAGTGTCACATTATTCTTCCCAATTTTAGCTGGAACACATCCTCCCTTTCACTTCTTCATGGAGTACGTCTCTATTAATTATTTATTCATGCCATGGCAAGATTAACTCTTGTCTTTAAAACATTATTGCATTGGTGGTTCACCTCAATATATTGAATTCCCTAAAAAGACATGAACTGATCTCTGATTCATGGGAAAATAATCTCCAAAACTTTTAATATTATAGGGGACTAAAATTTATAATAGTTCCTCTACGTTTAAGGATATATAATATGTTTTCTGAATCAGTGGTTAAGTTTGATATACATTCATGGACCTAAAAAAATTTAAGATCAAATTAAGATGAGCCATGACTCTGTACAAAATTGTAGTGGAAAAAAAAATGCTTACAGAATTACACTATATCATTTGGAAAGGGTTAGTGTCTTCTTATTAGTGGGCCCTCATTTCAGAATATTTTCCTTGATTTTAGCCTCATTTCAGGTTCTTGCTTCTACTAATCTGGGTGCATTATTTACTCAATTCAATTCTTCAGTCACGCATTGCAAAAATGAAAAAAAAAAAAAAAAAAAAAAAAAAAAAAAGGAAAAGAAATAAAGTCTTTTGAGCAAACATTCCCTAGAATATCCACAGAGCTGACTGCATTGGCTTTAGTTGGCACTTAGGAGAATGTGGTAGCCAGAGCCCTGTATTTTGCTATCCAGAATCTCACTCTTGTGCATCTGGATTTTCATCCCAGGCACTCCTAGCCAACCCATGATGCTGCAATGACTGATGTCTTAGTTTCCTAGGGACTCTGACAAATTGGTGGCTGAAAACCACAGAAATTGATTATCCCACAGTTCAGGAGGCTAGAACTTCAAAATCAAGGTGTTGACAAGGCCATGCTCTTTCTGAGGGCTCATGGGTAGGATCCTTTCTTGCCTTATCCTAGCTTCAGGTGGCTGCTGGCAATCCTTGGTGTTGCTTTGCTTGTAAGCATGTTGCTCAGTCTCTGCCTCTGTCTCCACATGGCATTCTCTGTGCCTCTGTGCCCATCAAATGTCCTTCTTCTTGTAAGTACATTAGTCATTGTATTACGGCTCACCCTAACCCAGTGTGGCTTGATCTTACCTAGATTATATCTGCAATGATGCTATTTCCAAATAAGGTCATATTTTGAGGTTCTGGGTGCACATCAATCTTTAGGAACCATTATTCAACTCAGTACATCTGAGAAGAGTTGGTGGACAACTATGTCAAACCTCTTAGTATTGTTAAAATGTCATTCTGCCAAATAGGTGAACATTAATTGTAACTTACTTGAGATGAAATTCCTTCTACTGAAAAAGGCCACTTCCTTTCCTGGAAATTGGATGAATCAGAAACAAAGATAAATGTCGTGGGTTAAAGAAAAATGTTGTAATTAGAGTGGCAAAACATAGCACTGATTAGCTTGTCATTCTTTCCTTTTGTGCTTCAATATGCCTATTTGTATAATGAACTACAAAATAGCTTCCAGATTGTGTTTGTAAATGCTTGATGGAAATTTAAATCAGAGCACTATAAAGCATTGCACGATTTAAAAAAAAAAGTCTTCAAAGAAAATCCAGATATAAATATGGCTAAATGAACAAATATTTCTACCTAGAAAACTTAGTCATGTATTAGTACTATATTGCCTCACAGGACAAAAGAAAATACCAGGTATCATGGAGTTATACAGATTTCTTTATGCCTAGTACAGTCTCTAGCCAAATTCAACTACTGATTTACACATCAAATTCAGAAGATAGGAGATTAAAATAGTTTGCTTTTTTCAGAAGCTATAAAGAATAGATATTCCCACTGTGTATTTTCAAAATTCAAAATTTTTAATCAGGCTCAATTCCTAGCAAAATAGTCTTACTATCCCATTCTCTCACCTCCATAACTCTGCCCTTCCCCACACTGTCTCTGCCACCTTCCCCAACCATGCTCCCAACTCCAGAAAGTTAGAAATATGGCTACTGTTGCTGGTCCTCTTTCAACTTTATAATATACCTTGAGTCTGGGAAGATTTTCTATAAAGTTTCATGCTGAGTTACAAAAACTGTGTGTGATTAAGAATGCAGGCTTTGGAGATAGACTGCCTGAATTCCAGACATTATGTGACTTTGAGTTGTTTAATGGCTCTGGGGCAGAATTTTATGCGCAAAATAAGGCTATTACTAATATTCACCTTAAGGATATTATGCAGGTTAAATGAACTAGGTTACATAAGGTGTTCAGAACTGTCTCTCACCCAATAAATGGTTATTATTATTATTAACCTGTGTGATGCTGGTTTATAACAGAATAATTCAAACTAAATAATGTATTCAAACTAAACTGCATTCAAACTAAATAATGGAGAGTTTATAGTCAAACTAAACTATATTATAATGTATTCAAACTATATTGTAATGTATTCAAACTGTATTATAATGTATTCAAACTAAACTGTGTTCAAACCAAATAATGGAGAGTTTTAAGTACAAAATATCACCTCATATACTTAATATAAATGTGCTTTTAACAGAGCAATGATCCAGCTCTTATGAATGTTAGGTTGAGCTCAATGGAATAGGACCCAATGAATATGGACACTCCAACTAAATAAAAGACACAGTCATTCAAACAACACCCTCCAAACTGATAAGCAATTAAGGGATCAAGGCAGAAACACACAGCCAAGGACCTAGAGATCTTAGAGTTGGTGGTTGTAAAGTTAGCAATGGACCACAGTGGTCCTCCTGTGATATTGAGATTTAAATGTTTTTATCTTTTTTCCTGCTCCCCTCACCCTATTATTTTGTCCTTACCATTTCTGTTGTTATCTTCTCAGCTAAAGTTAATGGTTAGAAATAATGAGAGTTGATGGTAGCCAGACCAGAAAAACAAATCTGTTCAATTTTGTTATTCTACCTATGTGCATCCTCTTGATTCAGTTTGTCCTCAATTATCTCTCAATTATACCTGTGAACATGTGAAGGCCAGAAACTTGAATTTATAAAATAATGTTTGAATTAAATAGTGTCTCATTTGCAATTCAAAATTCTATAATCTAGTGAATAGACTGGAAAGTTTTAGCTCTGAAAATCCATGGTAGACCTAAAGCGCTGAGTTTCTAAGTTGTTAATATTTGTCACTTGCCTTTCACAAATGAGAATGGATTGCCTGTTCTGAAAGTTGAAAACTGAAACTCTTTTCTCTGATTCCCTTATATCAGCATAAGAAACGTGAAGAAAGGTGATGACTGCATCCTCAATGACAGAAAAATGTGAACTACTCACGGATGCTAAGCTAACTGGGTGTGCCTAATTGCCAACACCAGGGATATGCCCCGCCTATTACTTGAATACATTCTTAATTTATGTGCCACTGAAATTCCCTGGTAAGATGTCACCATTTACATTGTGGGCTAAGTGGATTACACATCTTGCTGTAGGGCTTTGAGTAGAATGCAGACTTCTTGGCTAAAGTCCACAATGGACAACATATATGATGGTGGTCCCATAAGATTAATTGGAGCTGAAAAATTCCTATCCCCTAGTAATATTGTAGCCATTGTAATATTGCAAAAATTCCTGTAATCTAGTGATGTAGCCATTGTAACATCACAGTGCAATGCATTACCTTTTCTATGATTAGATGTGTTCAGATACAAAAATACTTCCAGCTGTGTTACAATCGTCTACGCTATTTGGTATAGTACATGCTGCACAGGTTTGTAGCCTGGAAGCAATGGGGTACACCTCATAGCCCAGGTGTACAGTAGAACATACCATGTAGGTTTGTGTATGCACACTCTAGGATGTTCTCACAAGGACGAAGTCAATCACCTAACAATGCATTTCTCAGAATGTGTTTCTGAAACAGAAATAGAAAAAAAATAGTTTTGTATCCTGAGACTTTGCTGAAGTTGCTTATCAGCTTAAGGAGATTTGGGGCTGAGACAATGGGGTTTTCCAAATATACAATCATGTCATCTGCAAACAGGGACAATTTGACTTCTTCTTTTCCTAACTGAATACCCTTTATTTCTTTCTCTTGCCTGATTGCCCTAGCCAGAACTTCCAACACTATGTTGAATAGGAGTGGTGAGAGAGGGCATACCTGTCTTGTGGCAGTTTTCAAAGGGAATGCATCCAGTTTTTGCCCATTCAGTATGATATTGGCTATGGGTTTGTCATAAATAGCTCTTAATATTTTGAGATATGTTCCATCAATACCGAATTTATTGAGCGTTTTTAGCATGAAGGGCTGTGGAATTTTGTCAAAGGTCTTTTCTGCATCTATTGAGAGAATCATGTGGTTTTTATCTTCGGTTCTGTTTATATGCTGGATTACGTTTATTGATTTG
>NW_016816568.1:335362-385866 GCF_001698545.2 Rhinopithecus bieti
TTATTGCAGCCCTATTCACAATAGCAAAGACTTGGAATCAACCCAAATGACCATCAATGACAGACTGGATTAAGAAAATGTGGCACATATACACCATGGAATACTATACAGCCATAAAAAAGGATGAGTTCATGTCCTTTGTAGGGATATGGATGCAGCTGGAAACCATCATTCTCAGCAAACTATCAGAAGAACAGAAAACCAAATGCCGCATGTTCTCACTCATAGGTGGGGATTGAACAATGAGAACACTTGGACACAGGAAGGGTAACATCTCACACCGGGGCCTGTTGTGGGGTGGGGGAGGGGGGAGGGATAGCCTTAGAAGATAAACCTAATGTAAACGATGAGTTAATTGGTGTAGAACACAACATGGCACATGTATACATATGTAACAAACCTGCACGTTGTGCACATGTACCCTAGAACTTAAAGTATAATAAAAAATAAAACTTTAAAAGAATTAGTTTTTGTTTTTTCTTGTTTTTTAAATCTAGGCTTTCGGGAATAAAATGCCTGACTCACTGGATCAGCTTGGGTCATAGATACTGATAAACCTCTTATGCCTTGAAATTGTAATGGAAGGCAAGTTCAGCCATTTGCCACTTGAGAAGCTGAATATACAAGAGGTAAGGTATAGTGGAAGGAAAGCAGTTGTATTAATCAAATGCCGGCAGTTGAGGAAATGACTGGGTTTATGCCCCTACAAAACCATTTCAAATTTTTGGGCTCACTGTGGGGGTTTAAAAAAAGAAACTTGCAGGAGTTGTGCAAGGTGCAGGTCTGCACGTCTTTTTCCAATGACTATCTTGAATTATTGTCTACCTGAACAGAATTCAAGCTGGTATCATCTTCACTGTATGAGTTAATTTCTAGATGGGGGAGAATTCTACAGCTGGGTTTCCATATCTAGTTTGCTTCTAGAGTAGCCCCAGAAGCTTCTAAACAAGCACATCATTAAATAAGCGTGCATGGTGCTAGGGAGCATCTGGTGGGAAAGGGAGAGAAACAGAGTTTTAAAGTCATTTCAAGGCTGTATTCTGAGTTTAGAGAAAAAAAGGTTTTTAAGTGCATTTTAAAACTAAGATACTTGATTACAAAATGTGAATTTTGATGGAAGAGGAAGAATATTAAACAGCTTTCCTCAATTGTTCTTCCACTTGTGCCTGAGTAAGTGGCATCCATACTTGACCCTGTAGACATGGCATTCAATTTTAACCCATCTTCCCTCAGCTTTACAGTAGGGAAAATCGTAAGAAGAATTTTAATTTAGCAATAATTTTTGGCCCCCGATTAATCTAATGGCTAAAATATTGTACCTCTAATACTCAAAGAAGCTCAGCTAGTAAGTAAACTTGGTATGTTATTAATCAAGCCATACATTTTATTTAGGGCTTTTATGGTCTCAGCACTGGAATTTTAATGAGAGGTGATTAAAAAGATATGTTCTCTAGTAGAAAAGATGAAAACCAAAGTATCAATTTATTCAACAAACACTTGGGATCTACTACTGTGCCAAGTGCTTAATGGAAAACATGGGTGTTTAACATAAGGTCCTTTATGTTGGTACACACCAAATATGTCTTTCCTAAATGAATTAAACACAAATATTTTATTTTATAATAAAATGTTCTTTTCCACATAATTGTTATGTTCTTTATTGTTAGGAATTCATATCTCTAAAAGAATTGAAAAACTATTTATGTGCATATGCCATCAAACACCATATCTTCAAAAGAGATATCTTCTGAAGACATTTAACAGTTTAAAATTCCTCACTGGTGAAGAAAAACCTGAGTTTTACATAGCAGATGTTACATTTTAGGATGGATGTATGTGTATAACCTCTCTAGGGAAGTCCTAGAACAAAAATTTAACAGTCATGAGTAAATATGCATGCATATATATATATATATGCCATCTTGAGCTTACCTGGCATGGATTAGTACCAGTAGGAACTGTTTAATTAGTAATTAATTAAATTTTCTGAAAACATATATAATTTCATTACTAGAAACAAGAGCAAAACTGTATGTTGAATAAAGCAACACTCGCACACTTAAGAAGCAAATGAGTTAACATATAATATTTTCATACTGCCCATCTGCCCACAGAGGGTCTACATCCTCCAAAAAAAGCCAAATATAATTTTGGTCAAAGACTGTATTAATACAAAAAGGACTGAAGTTTAACTTTCTCTTGTCTCTCCTTGGATATATATATATATATATCCAACAAATATATATATTTGTTGTTGTTTGTTTTTTTGAGACGGAGTCACTCTGTCACCCAGGCTGGAGTACAGTGGCACAATCTTGGCTCACTGCAACCTCCACCTCCCGGGTTCAAGCAATTCTCCTGTCTCAGCCTCCTGAGTAGCTGGGATTACAGTTGCCCAACACCACACTTGGCTAATTTTTGTATTTTTAGGAGACAAGGGGTTTCATCATGTTGGCCAGGCTGGTCTTGAACTCCTGACCTCAAGTGATCCATCCACCTTGGCCTTCCAATATGCTGGGATTACAGGTGTGAGCCACTGTGCCTGGCCGAAGCAAGTATATTAAAATCACTCTTAAATTCAAATATTAGAACGCTGTTGTTTTATGAAATAGATTTGTAGTTTCTTCTTTTTTTTAATAAATTTAAGTTTTTTTTAAATTTAGAGAGCGGATACTGTGAAACTGCCCTGGGGTGGTTTGCTAGCCATGCCCAAAAGGTAGATTCAGATACACTGTGTGTAAAAGAGGAAGTGAACTAAACTTTGCAATTTGTCTTGTCCCATCTGTTACAAACTTCACAGTAGGGAGTCTGGCATTGTCAGCTGCCTTAAGTGACCGGTTGTGAATGCAAACAAAATTTGTGTACTTTTCTAGTTTTTTGGTAGAGTCAAAAATATATCATGCTCTTGGTGCTCAGTTTTCACTGAGCCTGTGGAAATGGGGTTTATGATAATTTTGAAGACAAGAGTGTGAAACCAATAGAAAGAATGTTTTCTATATTCCCATTGATCTGGTTTAAAATGCTCTCTGTGTGAATCTAAAAACTATTTTAGAAATAGTTTAAAATTAAATTTAAATGATTTAGCCATGAGAAACAAATGCAGACAAAGAGTTTAAGGGAGCTGACTAGCACATACCATTTAGAAGTTTGCTTGTCTTTCAAGCAGTGACCTAGAAGATAATCCATTAATTATGAAAAAGAATTTTAATCATTAGTATGGATATCTTTAATAGACATCATCATAACATATTTGGACCCCTTGAAATTGTCTTGTGTGTGAACAAAACAAATTCAACTTGCCTTTTACAGATTTTAAACAATTTTGGAATAAGTTAAATATATATAAAATATGTAAAATTAAAATATTAAAAGATCTTTGGAGAAACTAAGCATTAAATCTGTGTATAATCAGACTAAAGTGTTTTATTTCAGTAATTTTCTGAAATACAAATTACCTCACATAAAACTCATGTTCCACTTTCCTTAAAACAAGAGAGTTTATCTTATGTGCTTTAAAGCAAATGGATTATTAAATAATGTAAAAGCTTACTAAATTACCAGCTGGTGGGACTATTTATTAATTAATGAGATAAATTTGAGGAGAAAGCAATAATTATAAATATTCTTTTAAAATGTAAATTGATGACCTAACAAGGTTTTCCATTATATATTAATATCTGTGGTATACAAACATTTTTATGCTATGTATTTCATTTTTTCCTGCTCATTTCTAAATTAATTACAGGCATTAGAGAAGCCATAAATACTAAAAGTCAGATTCAGCTCTCTGCTTTCAAGTGTATCACACCACAATCACAGATCTTTGAGAAAGCATAGTAGGAACAATTCTTTACATAATTGTATAATTATAACGCATGTTGAAATTAGCAAAATTAGTCAAAAGAAACATTAAACAGGTTTTCTTTTCTAAGTGTCACAAAGACTTTGTAGAATACTTACATTTATAATGGATAACATGGTTACATTTTGCATTATACTTTAGCTACTAAAGTTATAAATGATCAAGCTTGAATGAATTTTGGAGTCTCACATCTAGTGTATGCTTGTTTTTCTGGTCAGAAACATTTTATGTTTATTTTTTTCTCTTCATTTGGAAGAGTAAGGAAAGATTACTTTAAGACTTGAACTTGGCACTTTGCATATCTCTTTGGTTTATGCAAGAGTCTTTCCAAGTCTTGTGAAAAATTCTTCTAAAAGGACAAGGTGAATTACTTGGTTAAGATATAGATGCCAATATATATACAAAGAGAACAAAGCTATATGAAATGCACAGAAGGATCCTGCTCTCCTGCTTGAACATTTAGCCGAAGGGAAAAGCACAGAGAAAGCCAGAGTAACAATAACCTCGTGCCTTTTTCATGTATGATTCTTAGACAGGATTTCAAACACCAGAAGATGGAAGGTCAATAAATGTTGGAAGATTTTATCCATACAAGTTGAGAAAAAGTTAACATATGCAAAATGTATAAATGATCTTCTAAGTGTCTATTGCCTTTGAAAGGTATCATTCTCAAGTTAATTCACCAGTTAATTTCATGTCATCTGAAGTTTCTCTATTAAAATTTAATTAAGAGGTTCTCATTTGGGAAACAAATAACTTCTAAATATTTCTGAAGAACATTTATAAACATAACCACAGTGTACTGAATTTAGCTTTTACCAACTCATGAGAGTCAATTGTGCATGTATTTTCACAACTCTTGTGTTTCAGTGCTGTCACAATAGTGCTTGGAATCGAGTGTGGTGGGAGATTTTACACTATAGAAATAAAAAATTACTATTTTTTAATATTTTAATTATTCCTATCAGCCTATGTGTGTATTTTTATATTTTTATACACTTTTTATTCCTGTTTCACAAATAGAGTAACTGAGACGGAGAGGTCATCAGCCCAAAATCATACTGTGAATGGTGGAGCTAGGATTTATGCTCAGGCAGTGTAACTTCACAGCCTTCGGACTTAGCCACGATGCTACTCTGCTTCCCAGTAAATATTTAGTCAAAGTTTATTCATCAGTATAGAATGATGACATTATTTACTGACTGCATAAACCCAAATTATCAAGCACTTTTTCAACATTGTCTCAAAGAAGTAAATTCAATATATCTAACTTGAAATTTAGGAGCATTAAAAAATTAGGAAAGCTATTTTATAGAACCAGAGCTTTTCATGGGGACAGGTGCTAGTATTCTCTGCTCCAGAATTCTGATGCTTAAAATGTTGCCTATTTGTTTTAGATGGGAAAAGAGGGTGTTGGCAGAAGGATCCCTGGTTGGGCAGGGACATGCCAGTTTGCCAGGAACCTCAGCAGACACAGTGATGTGAACGAGCAAGACAAAATGCCAGGTAGAGACCTACTTTACATAGTACTTAGAAATAATCATAAGAAATGTTGAACCATGCAGTGATGAGAATCACTTTTATACCACCCCAAATCCCTTTTCCTGAAATCTGTTTCATGATACTGTCCACATTTAAAGTTTTTAAATATTTTACAAAGTACTTTCATAAAATAGCCAAACAATCCTGAAATCCATCCTTCTCTTGCCATCATTGGTTTTCCTAAGGCCTTGATATCCTCTGCTTCCATTGTTGATTATCCTGTTTTCATCTTTAAGTCATTTTCTTTGGCCTTCTGCTCTTCCCGTTTTTCACAACTTTAATTATTGACAATGATTTCTGAGTCTCCCCTGAGCTCTGGTGTCACATACTTGGCATGAAGTACAGTTAAAAACTTCTTGAATGAATGAGTCACTCTCCAATTGTCTGATGAAAATACCTACTTGGAGGAATTTCATCACCTCAAAGCCTGAAAACAACCTATTGTCTTGTCCTTAAAATAACTACCTTTTCTGAGAATTTCTGTTAATTTCAGTGAGAACCAACATTTATTGTGATTATCACATGCCAGACACTTTACAATACATTATCTACTTCTCAAAATTATCCTATGAAATAGATGGTGTAATGAAGAAATCAAGGACAAAAGCACTGAGCAAGTGAAGGCACAGAGATGTGAACCCACGTCATCTAACTCAAACCAGTCAGTGCCTCTCCCATCACACCTCAGGCTTGTCTGTTTAAGTCACTTAACCACACTCAGTTCCGTTGGTTTCAACCTGTCAGGTAGAGGCCCAAATAATGACAAATGCAGCCAGTAAAAACAGGACCCAAATTGACAGGTTATTGGGGATGAACAAAAAGAATTGAAAACTCAATAAAATCAAAGAAAATACATTCGTAACCAAAATATAAAGAATTAAAAGATTTTGAAATAGAGTCAAGATTTGCTTATTTGTTTGAAGCAAATTCCAACAATACAAATATTAGCTTTGCTTGATTTGGGTTGGAATCTGAGTTTTCAGGACCATTTCTCAGATTCTATTAAGAATGTAAAAGAGGCTTAAACAAGGAAGCAACACAGTCAACTAATATATTTTATTTAAAAATTTATTTTCGGAGCCTATAAATGGACAAATTCCAAAATAGTAATACAGAATATTTAACAATATCTTAATATTTTTTTTTTACTCAACAGTCTGCCTTTAGGTTTTTCTTTCCATAAACAAATACACTGGATTAAAGCAACAATACTCTTATCTTCAAGTTCAACGTCTGAGTTTATTGCATACTATTTCCATTTAGAGTTCAGTAATTACTTAACTTCACATTATTCTGTCACAAATGATAATCAAATATCCTACCTACATAGTAAAAATCATAAAACTATTATAAGCCAAGAGAATTTATAAAGTTAATATGAAACAATAACTATACTGATACACATGTGCAATAGACCCTACCAGAAATATGCCAAAATAACAAGCTTTATTTAAAGAATGAGGTCTTTGGGCAGAAAGAAATGAGGGGTCATTATTATCAAAAATTATTAGGAAGATTGTAGGTAAAAAGAAATCAGCCTACGATTTTAACTAAATAAAGGAGGAGAAGGGAGTATATCATTAGAGTTGATACAGTTAGGAAAATTCAATTACCATTCTACCACAAACTGGTTGACTACTTCAAGAGCTCAGAATCAGGCTCTCCAGGCATTCTGTTACTCTCCCACTAAGTTTCCTTACATGGGACATAAACCTGCATTTATGATTACAACAAAATATTATAATGCTATTTAATCTGACAGTTGGCAAATAATAGAAAAACAAACTGGAAATCAGTGGAGCCATACCATCTCACTACCCCTGAAAATAGGGGCTAAAATGAGTCATTAAGAAACAGTATTCAAAGAGCCCTGTATTAACTAATGTGATTTATAAAATAAGCTAAATTCAGCAATTTTCAATGGAAAATGCCACAGTATTTGAACACGAGGAATGTTTTGATGCTGATTTTTATCAAAGTGGTACTCCAAGCCATTAAGTTGGAACAAATTCCAAATTCACAATTACATGCATCACCTCAGTTTAATAATCCAATAAATGATAAAAAAGACAAATAAAGAAAACAGCATCATATAGCACAGCAGCTTTGTTTGGCTCCCTCTGGATAAAATCTTCAGTTTGCCCATAGTTTTACCTAGAAATCCAGTTGTGGAATCAAATTGTGAATCCTATCAGAGATAAAGGCAAATAAAATATAATAATTAGATTCTAAGTCTACATATGCACATCCAAGTAATTGAATAACTGTTACCATAGTACATTTGTAATGACAGTTTTGTGTTTAATTAATTCAGGAGCCTGT
Source organism: Rhinopithecus bieti (assembly GCF_001698545.2). Taxonomy (NCBI): domain Eukaryota; kingdom Metazoa; phylum Chordata; class Mammalia; order Primates; family Cercopithecidae; genus Rhinopithecus; species Rhinopithecus bieti. Next base: position 343,089 of record NW_016816568.1, read on the forward strand.
TGATAACCTTGGATAATCAGCCTGATTTCTCCATGCAAAATACAGTAATACTCTCAGTGAATAAAAAGCTCTTTCACTGTCCAATAAACACTTCTTTCAGCCCCACAGAGTAATTCAACAACTCAAAACTATTTAGGTGTTATTCGAATTATGTGGATAAAAAAACATTAACAATAAATTTAAGTACTTTGTGCATTATCACACAGATTTTTCTTCCCATTTTTTTGTTGTGTCATTGCTCCCCAAGGTCAAATGGTTGATTGCTACCCAAGTAGAGGAATTCATCCAAAATGTAATATGGTTAGCAGTTAAATGTAATATGGTTAGCAATTAAATGTACCTTTATTTATTTATTTATTTATTTATTTATTTATTTATTTAGAGATGTAGTCTCGCTCTGTTGCCCAACCTGGAGTGCAGTGGTACAATCTCAGCTCACTGCAACCTCTGCCTCCCAGGTTCAAGTGATTCTCCTGCCTCAGCCTCCCAAGTAGCTGGGACTACAGGCGCAGGCCACCACGCCCAGTTAATTTTTTTGTATTTTTAGTAGAGATGTGGTTTCACCATGTTGGCCAGGCTGGTCTTAAACTACTGACCTTGGGTAATCTGCCTACCTCATCCTCCCAAAATGTTGGGATTACAGGCATGAGTTACCACGCCCGGCCTTGGACCTTTACTTTTAACATCCTTTTGTTTAGACAGCTGACTTTGAAGTAGAGTCTATTAAAAGTTAAGAGACGTGGCTCAAGCCTGTAATCCCAGCACTTTGGGAGGCCGAGACGGGCGGATCACAAGGTCAGGAGATCAACACCATCCTGGCTAACATGGTGAAACCCCGTCTCTACTAAAAAAATACAAAAAAAACTAGCCGGGCGAGGTGGTGGGCGCCTGTAGTCCCAGCTACTCGGGAGGCTGAGGCAGGAGAATGGCGTAAACCCGGGAGGTGGAGCTTGCAGTGAGCTGAGATCCGGCCACTGCACTCCAGCCCGGGTGACAGAGCGAGGCTCCATCTCAAAAAAAAAAAAGAAAAAAAAAAAAAGAAAAAAGTTAAGAGAACATCATATAGAGGTAGTAAAATGTGATAAGGACTATAAATATGGATGGGGAAAAACTACCATATTAAAACATAGCTGGAAAATCCTAAAGATGAGACAGGCCTAGGTATGGACTAGAAATATTACACATACTTTCACAGAAATTTTAATATCCTGAGATGTAAAGGCCCTGGCATAATAATATCCTTTGTACAGCTCAGTGTCTATGTGGCTCATACACTTTAGATCTATGATTCTTCACCACAGTTATGCATCAGAATCACCAGAGATGCTTCTTTCAAAATATTTATGTCTAGATCCCTCCCCACAAAATTCTAAATCAGTGTATTTAAAGACAGAATACATTGTCTCTTCAATACATTTTTAAAGAGGTCCCTAGCTGATTACAGCACACAAGCTTAGCAGGAACATTGCTTTTGATGCCAAATTCATTTTTGAATAGCACAATTTTAAAAGCACATGGAACCAGAGAAGGTTCAGAGAAGCGTGACATTCAAGATAAACATTAACAAATGGAAGAGGACTCTAACAAGAAAAGGTATATGTTGTTAGAGAGAAAAGGTTCTGGGCTGTTCACATCTATGAGCACTTTTTTCAGATGTGATCCTTAGGAAATCAAGCAAAAGAGTAAGTTTCCATTAAGTGAACAACGTTTGGTTGGCTGGATATAAAGTGCTTTTTGATTGCTTGGTTAATAAATTACTAGTAGTCTCTACTATTGAGATTTCTAAGACTACTCAAAATAGTCATTTGTCTTGAGTTTTTAACAATCTTTCTATAAACAGGATTAAAGATATATTGGCTTCCACTTGTTCCTCCCACTTACATGTGTGAGACGAGATGAAAAATGCAAAAGCATGGCAAAAAATAAACCTTATAGTTATTCTAAACACATTAGATACAAATGGATGGGAATCAAGGACTTAGGCTCTCTGTATCTATTTCAAAATGAATAAAAGTTGAAATTCTATTATTTGTAAATATTAGATCAAATTTCTTAAAGTTAAAAACATAACCACTTACCATTTCAGATAATAATTTATTCTGGGTTTTAACTTCATGGCCTATTTCAATGGAAAGCTGTAAAGAAGAAGGTATACACATGATAACTTACATAAAAGTATTCAAGGTTATAAAGTAAAAATAATGTCATTCTAAGCACACACATTTTCTGAAATGAAACGGTCTTCTAGACACAAACTCTCTTCTTCTGATACTCTTTCCATCAAGATCAATACAAAATAAATTTGGAATTTGGAATTTCTACTCCTCCCAAATTATGGACATTTCCTCTTTCTTCTTTATTTTAATTTCATCTTAATATTCAATTCCATCTTCTAATTTGGAATATACTACTTCTCTCTGATTCTCTTACACTTGCATGCTTTTATATCTTTATTATATTTTATAAATTACATATTTTTTATTTTTTTTAACTTTTATTTTAGGTTTGGGGTACAGGTGAAGGTTTGTTATACAGGTAAACTCATGTCACATGGATTTGTTGTACAGATTATTTCATCACCCAAGAATTAAGCCCAGTACCCAACCTTCTTACATTTCAAAAGATTGACAAATACCCATACAACCAATTCAAATCTAGACAAAAGTATTTAATATTTTCCTAATGAAATGTTACATTACTTTACATATGTCTAAATTGATTATTTCCTTAGATTTTAAGGGTTTTTGCTTTAAAATATGGTAATAAATTGAAAAAATATATATATTAGTGTTACTTTCTGAAGCTCTGCAGAAAAGAGCCATAGCTTACAAAACACAATACTATAGGTAATTATGACAGCTATTCAAACTAAAATCTATCTAATACTTTATAGGACAGATTCATCAAAGGCTTCACTTCCAAGATATTTAAACAGAATCATCTACTGAAAATCTTGGTAAACCACTGCAAATATTGTTCTTCATGCGTGTGAAAGCACATGGGATAATACTGACACAAAACCATACTAGAATTCTGTAGATCAGAACATGAGCTTTCCCGCCAGATTTAACAACTCAGAGATAATAAAGTAAATATAAAGCTAGATTGCCCAAATTACTCAACTTCTATCACTGTCATTTATGCCAAGGAAAAATATTTCCAGGACATCACAACTTTCTTCTAACAAGTAATCTAAATTATCTACATTAAGCATTTTTTTTAAGGCATTTAATTCTTAAGTCCTTCCAAGTGTTGTATTTTTAAAATTGGTATTATACAATACTACTCAGTTCATAAATCAACTTATTTTAGTTTAATATGACTTTGAAAACAATCCTGTTTCAAAATCTAAAGGTCTCCAGCTGAATGTAATTCGATTTTCCAAAGATTATAATGAAATACCAATTAAGTTTTATCAACATGGACTTCTACTGAATGCTTTACAAGTGAACATCATGTTCATTATAACGCAGTTTCAATCACATATATTATTAAAATCATCTTTGTGTAATTCCTTTGCTCAATACAAATTTACTCAATTAACACCACTGATAAGGAATTATGCTAGGTGCTATATAGAATATAAAGTAAGTACAATAGAAAACCTGCATTCTGGTAAATTCCTTTTACATACAAATTAGGCCAATGCAAATCAATATGAATAAGTGCTACAGAAATGGCACAAATGGTCTTATGTTCATAAGAAGAAAAGTTACTTTTTTGTCTAGTAGAAAGCACATACAGATTCTGGAAGTGTGAGAGATAAGATCTCAAAAGCTAAGGCCAATTTTTGAAAGATCTATCTGATTTAATCAAGCTATGAAGCATGAACTTTATTAAATCGTGGAAGTACACTGAAGACTTCTGGGAGTGCAGGATGCAAGCTTTAAAATATTCTAAAAGAGGACTGTGGCAATGATTATATAACTCAGATCATAATGTGCAAAAAACCAGGAACAGATAGGTTAAGACGTTCTTCCAATAGTTCAACTAAGAAAACCAGGGGATAGGCCGGGTGCAGTGGCTCACACCTGTAATTCCAGCACTTTGGGAGGCCAAGGTGGGCGGATCACCTGAGTTAAGGAGTTCAAGACCAGCCGGCCAACATGGTAAAACCCTGTCCCTACTAAAAATACAAAAATTAGCCAGGTGTGGTGGCAGGCGCCTGTAATCGCAGCTACTTGGGAGGCTGAGACAGGGGGATTGCTTTAACCCAGGAGGCAGAGGTTTCAGGGAGCTAAAACCACGCCATTGCACTCCAGCCTGGGCAACAAGAGCAAAACTCCATCTCAAAAAAAAAAAAAAAAAAAAAAAAAAAAAAAAAAAAAAAAGAAAAACCAGGGGATAGTATTAGAAATAGAAAGGCAAAGACAGAAACATCAGAAAGACATTGTAATACTCAGTGACCGAAATGAAGTACAAAGGTAGAAATAAGAAAGACCAAGATTTATAGCTTAGAAGACTGGATTAAAAAAAGCAGAAGAGCTACTTGGGGGTGGAAGATGGACAGCTCTGTTTGAGACATTACAGCAGACAGCACACAGCATATAAAAAACAGCTGGAGATTTTTCTTAAGTATTAAAAAAAAACCCTATCTTTTGATGTGCCACATTTTCTAACTTACTCAAAGCACAGTCTAAATTTTGAGTGTACTTTGACCTCACAAAACCACAGTATCTGAGTCAACGAATTCCTTAGGATGACGTCAATAAGAATATAGTTTATAATTATATATGTATAGAAATAGACGAATTAAAACACATATAAAATTTGTTATACACTTACAGATTTTATAGCAGTTACTTTGCTTCTCAGACTTTCAGTGAGCCTCTCATTTTCTTCTTCACAGGCACTATACCCACTATTAGCATAGCCATAGTTCCCATAGTTGCCAGGAGGTACTCCTTCACCTGCAAGGATCAGAGTCACAAAGGTGATTGTAGAGAAGCCACTTTTGAAACATTGATAGTTAGGAAAGAACTGAAAAAGACCCCTGGAGGGCGTTGTAAACCACATATGTCTCTAATATTCATACTCCAAATGAATTTAAAAAATAAATAACCAAACAGAGATCAGATCAATTCTTTCCATTACCCTCTGTTAACCAAAGAATATTCAGTTCAGTTCATTTTAATACACATTTCTGGACTACTTATTGATTGCTCAGAAGATACAAAAATAGGTACTAATACACAAGGATATTCAGGATACATTCCCTGCTCAAGAGAAACATATATTTTAATAAAAGTTCTAAAAGCAGTAACATCATCTACTGCTAACATTGAAGAAGCATGGCTATGAAGAGGAAGGGAAAAGTGGTTAATACAGCAGGAGGGGAGCTCATAGCAGTGAGGGCCTTTTACTGGCATCTCTTTCTCTTAAACAGACAATAGGACAGGAAAGAGCCAAAGCAGGGAGGGGGCAAATTGAAGCTCTAGGAAAGAGATGGAATAAGTCATGCAGAATGTTAGCTGAGAGTCAAGAGGGAGATTCATTTATTCTTCAACATATATTTGAAGAAGTACCACGTATCAGATCCATTGTTCTTTCTAGGTGCTACTTTTATGGAACTCTAAGGGATAAGAATGTCCACCACCCTGCCTAATGTAGTACTTCACAGTCATCAGGCTATCAAACAACAGATGGAGTGGGCCTTAGACAGTGAATACGTACATAAATATGTTGGGCCATTGAGAGGCAACGGCATAGTTCAGGGTGTTAGTTAACTACACTTTTTTTTTTTTTTTAACATAATTGTTGCCATCAATTTTCTCAGTAAAGCGAGAAAATGGGCTAACTGCTGAAGAATGGATGATCATTCAGAATATACAGTAAGGAGAATGAATGGAAGAAAGGGACCGGGACTGCACAGGATTACTAAAGATAAAACAAACTTGTTTGAGGCAATATACTATGGTGGCTTCAATCCTCCCAGGTGTGTGGTTTTTTTCCTACAGAAGAGTTTATCGGTCTGAGTTAGTCCAGGAGAAGCTGGATGGTTGGACTAATCTGTAGTTGGAAGTTTATAGTATTGGGGTTGCAGAAAAACAGAGCCCCAAGAGGTTGAGACTGCCTGCCGAAAGAGTGGTTGAAGATCTGGATTATGGGGATTAGACTGGATAGATATTGAAGTAGATTCAACAGTGGCTCAAGAATGTGGGAAAAAGGATGATATCGAAACTAAAGGTCTCAGAGCCTGTTGGGCACAGCAGCTCACGCCTATAATCCCAGCTACTCGGGAAGCTGAGGGAGGGAGGCAGGATCACTTGAGGCCAGGAATTTGACACCAGCCTGGGCAACACAGCAAGGCCGCATCTATTAAAAACAAACAAAACTAGAGGTCTCCATATGCTCAATGAGCCATGCAGCAGCAATGACAGGAGATAACAGCACTGATCCCTGAAGGACAGTCAAGGTGAGAGTAGGAAGTTCTTTCAAGGCACAACACAAATTTCATTTTCCCTATGAAGCAAAACTCTTACTGATTTCTTACAGCTATGATTGTATGTAACATTAATATTGCACTCTGTACAGTACTATAAGGGCAGAGACTAAGTTTGTTTGACTCAAGACTGTATGTCCCCCCATAAACCGACAAACACATACACACTGTAAGGTACACTCAATGAATACATGATGTGAACAAATTAATGAAAAGAATCTGAGTTCACTGTTATTGAACTTTGAATGTGCACACCTTTGTCCAGAATGGAGTCATATGCTTCTCTGAAGGCAAAGACAGTATCTCATGCTTCTATATCCTCCCTGTACCTAATGAGTACTTTATATGCAGCACATATATGCAATCTCCACCACCACAAAAACCACAACAAAATATTGAAGAAGTATTTTCCAAACGGAAGAGAGTTGTACTATCTGAATTTTCCTGCTGACACACTATCCATGACACACGATCCATGAAGCTCTCCACATGTGTTATTATAAAAGAACTCAAGGAGTGGGCATATTTTTCCCCCTAGTCAACAACTAAAGTTACCATTTAAAAATGCATTCCGGCCGGGCGCGGTGGCTCAAGCCTGTAATCCCAGCACTTTGGGAGGCCGAGACGGGCGGATCACGAGGTCAGGAGATCAAGACCATCCTGGCTAATACGGTGAAACCCTGTCTCTACTTAAAATACAAAAAACTAGCCGGGCGACGAGGCGGGCGCCTGTAGTCCCAGCTACTCGGGAGGCTGAGGCAGGAGAATGGCGTAAACCCGGGAGGCGGAGCTTGCAGTGAGCTGAGATCCGGCCACTGCACTCCAGCCTGGGTGGCAGAGCAAGACTCCGTCTCAAACAAACAAACAAACAAACAAACAAACAAAATGCATTCCTACTCTATTAATCAATGATACTCTGTGCAAACTGTAGTTTAATAAGGGCCAAGATACTTAAAGAAAAGAATAATGTCTTCTTATTTTGTGTGGCTGAGGTTCTGAGTATACAACATTTACCCAGTAAGTAATTACTGACTGGTTGAATGGAAACATTTGACAACTTCACCAAGGAATTCATTCTAAATTTTTTCTTTCCTATTTTTTCTTTCCTTTGTTTAGTTGCTTTTGCCTATCTTAATTTTAATTTTAGAGTTCTTCCATGCTGTTCCATTTATTCAAAGTGAAGTTCTTGTTGTATTTATTGCCAAAAATATATCAATGCACATTTCTATTAAAGAGTTGATCTTCCCTCAAACTATGACCCATCCCAAATACAATGAAAAAAGTAAAAAACAAATAAAATGCTAGAATTGCTATTCCAAACACAGCCACTTCCCTTCTGGTGGTGTACTGCTATGAAAAGTTGTAAAAAAGCTAGTGAGTACTGAAGATCATCCTCAGCCTTTGTTTATTTAGATAAATGCTACTTCTTGTGGATGGGTTCTATCAGTAAGCTAACAAAACCAGTTAGAGATTCATGTGAAGTGTGGCAACTTCTGCCTACAGATATCTATCAGATTCACTATGATCCCAAATTTAAAATTTCAGGTCAATATACATTCATACTTTAAAAATAAGAAAAGAAAAAATGTTTAAAAAAAAAAAAAAGAGTAGGTAGTGGGTTCTAAATTAGTGAAATTCTAATTTAACTGGCTGAGCTGAGGTCCAGGAAACAATACTTTAAAAACTTCCCAGCGGATTCGAATGTACAGTCAGGGCTGAGAACAATTACTCAAGTCACTTTCCTGCAATTTAACATGGCACACTGCAGCAGAAAAATGCTCAAAAGGGCCTAGGGGCCTAATGATGAAATCCAAACTCTTTGGCCTCGCATGCAAAGATCTCCACAATGTGATCCCGCATCACCTACTTCACCCAAACTGGTTTAATCATAATCCCTTATTTCTTTTTAGTTCCTCCTACCTGGAACCCACTTCCTCCACTCTCCATTATTCAAGGTCTACTTCAAATTCCTATGTCTCCACAAAATACACAAGGATCCTCTCCACAAAGTACACAGTAATCTATCTCTGAAATCTCTGAGACCATCCCTTATATGTAGAACCTATCTGGTATTTGGATGTATAGCGACTACTTTGTACTATAACTTATCTTTGCACATATTTCTACTCCCCACCTAGACTGGAAGCTTTAAGGATCGCAAACCGGGCAACAAACAACTGTATACCTAGAGCTTACTCAAGCACACAATAAATCTTTTTTTGTCATTAATGATGATGAACAAGAAAAACATTTAGACATATAAAACCAAACTTACTCAAAATTCTTTCTTTTTTTTTTTCTGGCCCCACTTTACCTGGCCCCACTTTCTATGATCCAAGTATTCATAAAACTTCATTAAAAAAACAAAAAACTTTTCATACTACAATTTATTAATAAACAAGTCTATGGTTATTGGCAACTTTCATTGACTTTAAATATCTGACACATTGGGCAATGCTTTTTTCTTTTTTCAATCTTATAATGACTGAGAAAGGTAACATTATCTTTTTTCAAATGTGTCATTTATTTTCTGAAGTATACTGCACTCTTAATTTACCAGAGTCTTCTTTAAAAAAAAAATCGTGTCCTAAGAGAAAGCTTCAGAATCAGAAAATGCTGTTCTAGTAGCTGTGCGTTACTATAAGGGCCCATTAAAATTCCTTGGGTCTAACTTATTCTTGCTGATGAGCCGGTTTACTAACCCCAAAGGTGAAGATCAAATGTTAAGTCGCCAAACCTTATCACGTTCTACTGCCTTAACCGTGGCACAAGGTTCAGATTAAGAAATCACTTTTGACCCAGAAGTTACAGTTCCAGGACCTTTAACATTAATGACACGTACATTTATTTACCTTTGTAACTCACTGTTACCAGACTAACGACCACTACTAGTGTGTTTTGCGTGCAACCACCCATTCTTCAAATTCCGCTTCTGAAGAAACTAAGATCCAGGGCCAGTAGAGAAACAGAAACCGGAGTCGGGCTTTGGAAAACATAGCAGTGTCCATAACCACGCTCAGGCAGTAACACTAGAACATTCGACCACTGAGATGCCACCTGTACACACCCACCCCCAAGTCCACTACTTTCTCTAGCCTACCATCCAAACTTGAATCTGACTCAGACTTAAGGAAACTCCAAGGATCTGGGACAAATGGTGTGTTTCCACTCGAGGTGGCCCACAAAGATCCCCTCTAGACATCCTGTTTTTTGGACCAAATGCCAGGAACAGAAGACAGGTTCGATTTCTTTCCGCGCCCAGCATGGCCGGTTCTAGGGCCCCGAACTTCGAACCTCAGCCCTCTTCTTACCCAGGCCTGCACGCCTCATCCTGCCAGAGGAGAGAGAGAAAAGGCGGGCGCGGGGGGTTGGGTGAGTAGGAAAGAGCTGTGACCCGGACCGCGTCTTCAGTACCAGGGCCGGGCGAAACACCAACTTCTTCCGCTCAAGCGCCACGACATCAGTAGAGTCTAAACACCGCGCCTACTGATGGCGTCACCAGGGCGCTCATTGGAGCCCTGGGAAGAAGGTTGAATGGCATTCTGGGAAATGTAGTTCACCGACGCGTAACCTGTTGTTGAGGGCGTGGTGTGAGCCAGGTTCCAGGGTCCGCCGGGGCTTCCGGAAAAGGGGACGGCTTCTACTGCTGCTCCGACTTTGGGTTTCTGATCCAACGTTCGCGCTGCTCCGCTCGCGGCTCCAGGTAGCTGCTTTCAGTTTGTTAACCACCAAGATTAACCCAGCAGATCTGCTCCTCTCGACCCACAAGAGGGTGGTTGGGGTATCTTTCCTGATTCAGCCTCGTACTCCCATCTCACCTCCAGAGGCAGTTGAGGGAAAGTTAGACAAAACTTTGTTCAGGTTTCTCAGTTTACAAACAAGTAATCCGACACCCACAGAAGTAACCGATTTGTGCCTCGTAGTATCCGGTAAAGGAGAGAAAACCAGGTGCCTTTGAGTAGGACTGCTGCTCAGATAAGAGCCAACTAGGAAAGGCGCGGGGTCTCGTCGGAGGCACTGAATAGTTTGTGAATAATTAGTTCCCTGTTACTGCATCTGTTGTACTTCTAGAAGGAACCAAGACTTTTAGTTGTTACAGGGACCAAAGGACCCCTAAACTCCCTCCCACTTAACATTTTACACAAGGCAGTGTGCCAATTTAGGGCTTAAGTGTGCCAATTTAAAAGCTTGCTGGCGAGTTGGAGGTGTTACTGGTATCGGGGTTAATCCTAGAATTTCATTTTATCTCACAGGATTATTTATCGTGAGAATACGATGAAATCATGGTTTTTGAAGGAAAAAAAAAAAAAAAAAAACCTGATACACAGGAGGCCATCAAAATCCATTGGGTGTCTGCGGTTTTGTTGTTGCTGCTGTATATATGGCAGTGGAATCGTCTCCACACTAGAGATTTCCTAATATGTGATCTCTGATCACTTAGCGTTTCCTCATAGTTTCCCAGGACATTATTAACATTGACTATAACAGTGGCATAAGTCTCTGCGTTAAGTTGCTTTGGTAAAAAACACACGAAAACAATTTTTGATAAGAGTTATTAACCTGGGAAGGAAGCTTTATCCAATAGTGTTTTGATAGAAAAAAAATCTCCATTTTCTAAAAGCAATGGAATTAACTGAGCATAATATCAGGGACAATTATTACAAATAAAAGATGAAGATTCAATAAAAGAAATGATAGCTAGGTGTCCCTTTATGACTTAAAATCTGTGACGTCCTCTGGTTAAAAAAAAATGCATGTTATATAATTAAAACATGTTTAAAAATTGTCTTACTGAAGGTTTGCTGATAGAAATGTAGAAACCGTTATTTCTGAAAATATGTTAATATTTACCAGAATTAACCATTTAGATTACATAAAATATACTCTTTCCTTTAAATGATAGGAAGACATAAGAATGAAATGTAGTTACAAGGAAAACATATAATGTGCTAAGAATATAACTGAAGTAAGGCAAAGCTAGTTCATATTGAAGTTGTTACCTAAAAAATCCAAATTATTGTTTACAGTTACCATTGCCAGTATCGAATTAGGATAATCTCATCCGAAAAAAAATTTGCACTCAAAAGATGAGGCAGGAAAAATGAATTTAATGTGCAGAAAAAGAATTATTCAATGTGACCATAGTTGATATTAGCGATCAGGGGAATAATTTTCACTTTTCTCGTTGTGCTTTTTCCTTTTTAAATTAAAATACTTAACTTTTCTTACTGATTGAAGGCAAATAAAGTTTGTAGAGATGAATAGCATTTAGAACCTCTTCTCTATTCTCGTAGGATAGTCTCACAGAAAACATCTAATGTTTGTAGGTCTCTAGGAGACAAAGGACTAAAAATTACTTAAAATAATATTAAGTATTCCTTCTAGTAACTACAAAAGCAAGAATATAAGCAGGAAATGTCTGAATTGAGGTGCAAAATTGGAACTTTTCTTTCTCCTATCTGTCTGCTTCCTGCCTGCCCATTTGTCCTACCTCTTCCTGGTAGGACAAGTCCAATCCAAGGGGAAAAGAGCATACCAAACTCTCAAAACTGGTTCAATAAACATCAACAAAATTTTCAATCATGAAGCAAATTCAGTATCTTGGGCATCATATTTGAACTGTCACAAAATGTAAACTAGAAACAGAAAGCTCTTGATTTACAAACAAGCTATGGAATAAAGTTTGTTTCTAAGTTAGTTGCTTGGTATTTAAAGCACATTTTCCCTGAAGACTGAAATGATGGTCAGGTTCCTAACTCAGCCCAGAAAACACATGGCTATTAGAGATACTATGCTGGGCAATCAAAATCTGTGTAACTTATAGGACAGCAGAAATACTGCGTATTTTCAAGACCAATAGAAGAAAAATAATGTTGTAATACTTGTGATAAAATAAAGCCATGCCTTTGAAGAAGAAATAGAGTGTTAAAAAAGTATTTTGGTTATTCATGTTTGAGAAAGAATGTGTTTTACTTAAAAGTTTTAAGAATGCAAAGAATATTTTCAAGGAGTTTCCAAAAGCCACCAATTTGATTTTCTTTTCCATAATTTGGGAATATTACTGGCACTGATGGCAGGCTTCTCAGTCATAGTAAGTAAAAATTAGGCACACAATTCTAAACTTAAAGTCTTCAGCAGAGCCAGACACATAATTTGTGGGGCTCAGGGCAAAATGAAAATGTTGTGCCTCTAGTTCAGAAAACGGGAAAAGTCCAGTTAAAGGTATTAAGATATAAAACTTTTCTTTCTTCTGTAATCTCCCTACCATCCTTCCTCTCCTCCCCACACCAACTTGTCATGGTGTTTTTATTTGCTATTTAATATTCTTCTGAGTAAAGAAAAACATAAATTATTAGCATTAATTTTACCCTTGATCTTTATATTGTGCAATGACAGTTTTAAATGCAAACGTAAGAGCACGCTACTCGTGAAATCACTAAAATTACACGTTTTGTATTTTGTACTTTGATATGGTTTGGATATTTGTCCCAACTAAACGTCATGTTGAAATGTAATCCCCAGTGTTGGAAGTAAGTCCTGGTGGGAAATGTTTGCATCATGGAGGCAGATCCCACATGAATAGCTTAGCACCATCCCCTTGAGTGAATTCACATGAGTCTGATGTCTAAAAGTATGTGGCACTACCTCCTGTCTCTCTTGGTCCCACTCTCACCATATAACCTGCCCTCTCCCACTTCACCTTCTGCTATGAGTAAGAGCTCCCTGAGGCATTACCAGAAGCTGAGCAGATGCTGGCACTATGCTTCCTGTACCGCCTGCAGAACCATGTGTCAATTAAACCTCTTTTCCTTATAAATTACCCAGTCTCAGGTATGTCTTTATAAAAATGCAAGAATGGCCTAAATAGATACCTCACACCTGAATCCGTATTTCATTCTTAACCATGACAGAGCAGTCAAAACTAAGCACTGCATCAAAACTAAGTCAACTGTTTTTATTTCATGTCTTGATAGGCACGTATTCTACCAACATTCTACCTTCAGCCTGCTGATGAGTTAGGAGGGACTTAAAAGAAAGACAGCAAGGGGTTGCCTTATCTATTCTTTTCCTTCTATGCCATCATTTTTAATACAATTGGCTAATACAACAATGTAAGATAAAAAAGCATGTGATAGGGTTCCTTGGTCATTTTCTTCTTTCTGTGGAAGAAGTTCTGGTTCAAGCAGAACACGTGGCCTTTTGGGGCTGTCAGTGTCCATACTTACTCTGACACAAACTTAACACACCTTGTACTCTCTTTGAGTGTTTCTGAACTCCCATGCGTCATTGGTCCACTGGCATTCTGTGTTCCTGGGTCACTGCAAATGTAATATTCAAATGAAGTGGCAAAGAACAATGAAAATGCATGTTGTACCTATCTGCTGCAATCATGGGTATTCTCTCTTGTTCCGTAAGACTTTATGTACAAAACTTAAGGCCAAAGGTAAAATTATTAAGGATTTCAAGACAGTGACCACAGAGCATTAAACCAAGCTTGGGGGCCTTCTGATCAAGGAAACTTATGCAACTGCAAAAGTTGCACGCCCCTGAACCTGGCCCTGGTCTTCAGAAAGAAATTTTCAAAGGAAATAGGGCCATAATTGGTAGAGGAAAAAGAGTGAATGAGTGAATACAGAGGACATATATATCCACAGATAGAATTAAAGTAAAACATTTAAATTGGGCAGTGAAATTCACAGGGAAGCAAGAGAGTAGAGTATACAGGTACTGCCCCAAGAGAAAGTAAAGAAGAAAGGGAAGAGGCGGTAAGTTGCACACTTCTCGCAAACCACTGACCAAGCCACTTTCTGTCTAAAGTAAGTTATTATTGTGATTGATGAGCCATAGATGAGTAAAACTCTAGTGTGTATAAGCAGTAAGAAAAACTGTCCTCAAGGTGGGCATGATGCCAGCAAAACTGAGTGATGGGGCATGACTTCAGGGATGAGGCTTTTTCTGTGTTTCATGGCAAGATGTTTCACTCTTCCAGCAATTCTAATGTATTACTAAGTTCTCATTCTGGGAAATGATTCCTTCCTCAATATCAGTTAATCAGTAGCTGTGATTTTTTTTTTTTTTTGTCTGAATATCCGGCCCCACAGCAGAACAGTACTATAAAGCTAAATTTTAAAGTGAGTACTTTGCATAGGTTGCCCTTTTAATATTCCAATTTTGAAGACATCTTTGACATTTCTAAAACATTATTTTAGATTAAAGAAGATAGGTTTAATTTTGATTGCCTAGAATATGTCGGTGTTGTATGTTTTAAAATTCTCTGCATTATCTATCATTCAAGACTAATTTAGTCAAGTTGATAGTCATTTTATTTTAATAGCATTTATTATTCAGTAAGTATATCAAATTATCACAGTGATACATTTAAACTACAAAATGAAAAATGAAGTATACAACTTAGTTTTATTCCTACAGCACTGTTAGACACTTTGACAGACATGTTATTACTCCACTACTGACTTGCTTTTTTTTTCCCAGTGGTGATTAGTTGAGTTTATATCATAGACAAAACACTTCAATATGTTATTCAGATATTAAAATATGCTATCCATTTTTATGTAGTAGACATTCACTTCACCTAATTTTCCTGTTTTACTAAAGGTAGTGGTCTCATGACTTTTGATTTCTAGAATCAGGCCAAGACTGTGTCACAGATGTATGCAAGTCATCTCATTTCGATTTGCGTTGGCTGTTGACACAGAGCACTCCTTGGAGCCCAAATGATCCAGTTTTCTCACCTTGTGTGTTAACCATAATCCCACACTCAGCTGAAAAGATCTAATTTTTGTATCTTTAGTATTTTTGTTTTTTTTCTTATAGGTTGAATTTAACTGCTTCGGAATATCAGATAGCATTAAAATGATTTAATTATTGTACCAAGAA
This sequence comes from Rhinopithecus bieti, assembly GCF_001698545.2. Classification (NCBI taxonomy): domain Eukaryota; kingdom Metazoa; phylum Chordata; class Mammalia; order Primates; family Cercopithecidae; genus Rhinopithecus; species Rhinopithecus bieti. Next base: position 358,429 of record NW_016816568.1, read on the forward strand.
TCATTATTATTTTATATCCACGTTCCAGGAGGACAGAATCTGATATATCCTTTAAAATACATTTGTGCTTGAGTAAAGTTTTCCTGTAACTAATTTATACTGACTTACTCTTCTTGATTTACTTTATTGGACATCTATATCAGGATATATAGATTGCATTACTTTGCTCACTCATTATGGTTAGGAATTCTGAAATCAGATATATGCTTCAGATTTTAATGTAATAGAGCATTTTATTAATTTAAAATTCTTCTCTAGCAAGGTTTTGCTTTTTACTTTTCCACAGGGAAACCATTTCTGATGGCACAAAACTTGAGTCATAATGTATAATCTTTGCAGTTATAAAATAAAAGCCATCTTTGTTTTGTGGTTTATTCACCTGTAAAAGCTGTTTATTGCCAAATAGAAGACACTATGGATCTAATTTATTCTCTTGCTGAAGTGCTTTCCTCACTAAAAATCTCTATTAATAGGGCCACCCCAAGATCAAAAAGGTAGTTTGGTCACTGTTAGCAAGGAGTTATGCGGAAATAAGAATTGTTACAGGGAGAATTAGAAAGCTGGTTTTATAGGAGCAGAGGGGAGAGAATTTGCCACCACTGCTCTGGCTGCTCAAACTTTATTAAAGTATTAATATGGCACTTTTGGACACTTAGCTTGGATGCCTCATTCTAGGCCAGTGCAAATTTTATGGCTCAGTTAGAAAACTTTGCAAAGAGAAAAACAAGTTTTTAAATAATAACATGTGACATTAATATTCATGCTTATACAATCCTATGAAATCTGGGCTTGCTTGCTTGCTGGACTGCTTTCCTTCCTTCCTTCCTTCCTTCCTTCCTTCCTTCCTTCCTTCCTTTCTTTTTTCTTCCAGGTGCCACCCACAGAATATTTATCTAGTGCCTTAACCCTGTATTATAAAGAATTTAAAAAAACAAAACAAAAAAACGAGTTGCAAAGAGGCTTTTCTTCCCTACCAGATCATGAATGTCCTCCCTTATGCCAAGTGAAAGAGTTAAGTAGATGGGTCATCAAGTATGTCATCACAGTACTCTACTATTCTAATGGGTGAGGGTTAACTTTACTGATGAAAGAAACAGCCTGACAGACTCTAATGCTAGTGAAATAATGGAGTAGCTTGTCAGAGTATATTGAGACATCTCTTTATCTAGAAGTCCTTAAGACAAGGTTAGTTCAATTTTGCTCAATATTCTGTTTGACTTAAGAGTTACTCACACCCATGCCTCAGCAGAAGTTGTCAGTCTCTATTAATATCAACACTTGTTCCTTCTTCCTCATTCCAAAGCCAGCTTCGTGACCTGTTAAGAAGATGGCACCACGATTGTAATGCAATGAATGGATGTGGGAGAAATGAGACAGACAGTGAGTAGCCACATGTCATTTATCTGCAGATGCTATTGACATCCTGTTTATCACTCTAGGCCTGCCTCCTTTCTTCACTTCCAATAACTTATTTCTACCATTTCTTTGGACATTCCTGTTTAGATATGTCACCATAATCTCAAACTCAATAATTTTCACTCCTAAACCAGCTTGCCTTCATGGGTTTTTTTAATCCATGTTAAAAATACCATTAAGGCCCAAAGCCTCTGGGTTTTTTTGGATTTTTTTCTACTTTGCCTATTGCAGCAACCCATCTGCAAAGCCCTATTGACACTTCATTTGAAATATCATTTTTGTCCTCTTTCTTTCCATTCCAAAACTAACAATATTAATACAAATTTCAAATACCTTAAATCTTACCAGAGCTTCTTAACTTCCTTGTTCTCAGGCCCATTTTCCCCAAACACACCAGATTAAAATTTCAAGAACTCTAATCTCATCTGATTACTATTTAAAGGCATTTAATGAATTCTCCATGACCTGTGTGGGGAAGCGTGAAGAGGTATGTTTCAGTTTCCCTGAAGATACCACAGAAGTGGTGGTTGTGTTGGGTACAGACTGTAGACTTGAAGTTGGCCAGGGAGTGCCTCCTATAGGGCATCCTGCAGATTCCCTGTTAGGGACCCCTAAGAGGCCAAAGGAGGCACAGAAGGCAGCAGCAATTGGCTTGGAAGCCCATGCCTATCACTTTCCATTTGATCAGGATCCTCTGGAGAGGATCACGGTTCTGTAGGGTGCAGTCAACCACTCTTTTCCACAAACTTTCTCCAGTTTCTATCTTATTAGGATCCTACACTCTTCAATTTAGACGCATTAATCTACATCTTGTTTCTCACACATTTCAGAGAGGATACCAGTAGGTTAGCAGTGCAGAAGGACACAAAAGTTTCTTTCCTCTATTTTTTTTCAGCTATCATGATTCTTTCCCTTGCTGCAATTATACACTTCACTTCTTCCTTTTTTCTTCTCATTCTTCTTCTCACATCTCTCCATGTCTCATAATCTACAAAAACCCCTAAGTCTTTACCATGTGATCATTTCAATTAAAAAGTATAAAACCGTTGCACAGTGGTCTTAAATTTCTTTAGACTTTACCATAGATGTTGTCCATAGCAATGACCTGAAAAATACTAATACGTTATGAATGACTTCTCCTTTTTTCATTCTCAATATTTCTTAATTCACATATCCTTATTTGACTTTGTTTTAAGAAGAAGTTTATCTTGCTCTTCCAATTATAGTCATTGAAGGCCTCTCCTTCTTTGACTTCTACAGAACAGATAAAGTATGCAATAAATATCTACTGATTGACTGTTCACAAATCAAGTCTCCTCATTGTGAGTTGTTGATATTGTCACTTCTCCTTGAGTAAACACATAGTTGTCTTTTAATATATTTTTAATGAGGTAAGTACATGGAATTTACTTAGGGCTTAGAGAGGCAAATCTAGGATCACTGAGCTTTCTTAGAGGGAGGTAGATTTGTAACAAAAAGGCAACTATAGGCATGGAAAGAGAGTGGAGTTGTTTAAGGATTAAAACAAAAGATAATGAATACAAGGGTACAGATAAAAGAAATAAAAGAAGGGAAACAAACACAGAAAGACTTTATCTAGGAGAAAGTGAAAGAAAGTGTGGAAGAACGGTTGGCAGTATAAGAGTTGTTAAATAAATCAAAATATTTTGTTTCCTGTCACAGGACCATTGTGTTTGGTCTTCTAAAGGTTTATGGTACATGATAGGAGTTTAGTATTCTTTGTTTCTGCCAGAATTTGAGAATGTCCGTGAGGCTAAGTTGTAGGAAAAGTAAATTTGAGATAGCAGAGTTACTGTAGACCTTGATTTGGACCCTTGTAATGGTCTTACCTCCTCCACTCTTTCTGTATTGATACTGCTAGTCTCTAGACCTTAAGTGAACAGCCTAAACAGCCATTCCACCATTCCTGTTTTTCATATCTTCTCACATTGGAGCAAAGTGCTCCATTCTGAAGTGTTCTAGAAGGACCATGCTCTAAGTTGTCTTTGTTCTACAACTTTTATTCATCAGCTAATTTCGAAATTATTCTTCCTTTTTTGTGTGTGTGACTTCAAAACCAAATTTCTTTCTTTCTTTTTTTGTTTTCTTTCTTTTTTTTTTTAAGATGGAGTTTTGCTCTTGTCACCCAGGCTGGAGTGCAATGGTGCGATCTTGGCTCACTGCAACCTCTGCCTGCCAGGTTCAAGTGATTCTACTGTCTCAGCCTCCCCAGTAGCTGGGATTACGGGCATCCACCACCACACCCAGCTAATTTTGTATTTTTAGTAGAGATGCAGTTTCACCATGTTGGCCAGGGTGGTCTTGAACTCCTAACATCAGGTTATCCACCCGCCTCTGCCTCCCAGAGCGCTGGGATTACAGGCATGAGCCACTGCGCCCAGCCCGAAACCAAATTTCTATTAACCGATGAAGAGGTAAATAAAATGTGGTATTTCCATACAATGTAAACCTGCTGATAATGGAGATCTAATGCCATTCTTATTTTATTATGCCAGAGAGATCATTGGGAATTTTCCCTTTGATTTTGGAAACATGAGTATGACCTTTAACTTGTCATACTTTCAAGGAACCAAGGACTAGATATCTGAATTTCTTCAGCACTCTCTTTAATTTCAGAGCTGTTCTCCTCAATTCATGTGCCCCTGATTGGATTGTCGATCAAGTCACTCTATTTGTGTCCTGTCTACAGGAGATACCCATACACTTAGCACAGTGATTGCTCTAAAGCATGAGCACATAACACAAGCAAGTCCGGACATCTTCCGTAAGAGTGCTGTATGGATACTTTGAAAGAGTTGATCTATTTCTTTTATCTCACAAGCTGTTAAGGTAAAATCTGAGGACTGCTAGAAGACATTTTTCCTAACTCAAGAAGAAAAGGTATCCATAGTAGGATAGGATGAAGCCAACACAGAGAAGCCTTGACACGTAGAACTGATTATGATGAAGATAAAAACAGAGGTGGAGATGGAGATGGAAATAGAGAAATGAGATAGAGGATTATAATGATATTGTTTGGACTGTGAATCCAGCCATGCCTAACCTCAGATTTGTACTAAGTTATGTGTCAGTAAACTCCTATAGTTTTGTTTGGGCTTCAATTGCCATTAAATTGGATTTTTAACATTTAAAACCAAAAGAGTGCTCAATATTCAATCAGGCTGAGGAAATTTTGCTGATAGTACTTGTTTCTAGGAGTTTATCCACCCTAAGTTAAGTGTAATTTCCTGATTGTTGGCAAAAAAAAGAAAAAAAAATTATTCATTTTTTTTTGTAGTTCATGAATAAATAAACATGACATGGATGGATAAATGGTCATGGATAGTTTAATATAAAAGAATGATGTAATAGGTTGAAATTTAAAGTGGTTCTTGAGAAGTAAAAGGCTGCTCCCATATCTAATGCATCAATTCTAACATTTAAAACAAAAACGCTTAAGTAATGCAATGCACTGTTCATTAATTTGAAGAACATTTTTGCAGTCATCATTTGAAATATTTCTTTAGAACAAAGGATGAAAGATAAAATATGCTAGAAAAAAATTATTTTTTGTGTGTACAAGCCACCATTTTCCTTCTTACAGAAAATTATTTACTGTGGTTCTTTATTTCAAAAGAAATTATTATATCCATTTCAAAAGGAATTATACATACAGAAAAAAGTGACATGCCCCAAACCTAGTCAAATACATAATACAAACAATCAGTATAACTTGGGAAAGAGATGTATTTATTTTTGGATTAACTACATGGAATAATGTATTTCCTAATATTTTTATTCAATGTGCTCATTGATCACAATAATGTTCTCCAGCTAGAAGTGCCTTTCTGGGCTTTTGCGTGCCCAGAGGATATTCTTGAACAATTAGGGGATTCTTCAAAAAGTGTAATATGTGGCAAGGAATCTAAATGTGTGCTCCTCAATCCACTTCCATCAGCAGTGTAGTGAGTAGATGTAGTATCCAGAACTTTCACCTGTGGTTTTCTCTTCTCTGTAGCATCCACTATTATTGATAGTTTTATCAAATCATTTTAGTCTCTATAGCTATTTTAAAATGTGAAATAGGACTTAATGCATATTTCATCTTCTAGTCATTTTAACTTTAAAGATTTTTGAATTCACTTTCATGGCTGTATTGAAAATTTGTTCAATCAGTCCCCATTGGAAGAGTTGAGAGAGAAAATGGAGATGGTTTCCCTAAGGTGGTCATTTTATGCTTTTAGAGGCAGATAATTCTTTGATTAAAGCAATTGTCCCCCTTCCCCCCCAAAACAGTGAGTATGGAATCAGGAGTTTCAGGCTACCTAGGAACACCTTCTCTAGCACAGAGAATTGTGTTTAGACTCAGAACAGTACTCCCTCATAGACACTTTCCAAGGGCAAAATAGATTATCTTACATACTAATGATGCTCATGGGTGTCTCTCAGGACATTTAGATGTCAGAAAGAAAAAAATATTTCCATGTAACATTTGCTGATCATGATAAATTATCCTTTAAGAATTATCACATCAAATAGATAAACTAGTTTGCCTGGGTAGGAAAAATAATGTGGAATCCTTTATGTTTCCTACTAAGAGCTTTCTATTATTGTAGCCTTCAGGAGCACTGACCTTCCTTCTATTGACAGTTCTGGCAGAAAGCTAGGAAACCTGAATATAACTTTAAGCATCCCCGGAAATACATGAATTGTTATTACAAAGCAAAATAGTCACTTTAAAATTGAGGGTTGAATATGTCTGCACATTACTTGGATGAAAAGTTTTGAGTATATTTGCTTTGATGATTCCAGAATTTTTTATTTTAAGTTCTGGGATACATGTGCTGAATATGCAGGTTTGTTACATAGGTATACATATGCCATGGTGGTTTGCTGCACCTATTAACCCATCATCTGGGTTTTGGACCCGCATGCATTACGTATTTGTCCTAATGCTCTCCCTCCCCTTTCCCCCTACCCCCCAACAGGCCCCAGTGTGTGTGATGTTCCCCTCCTTGTGTCCATATGTTTTGTAGGGCCCATTGTTCAACTTCCACTTATGAGTGAGAACATGTGGTGTTTGGTTTTCCGTTACTGTGTTAGTTTGCTGAGAATAATGGTTTCCAGCTTCATCCATGTCCCTAGAAAGGACATGAATTCATTCCTTTTTATAGCTGCATAGTATTCCATGGTGTATATGTGCCACATTTTCTGTATCAAGTCTATCATTGATGGGTATTTAGGTTGGTTCCAAGTCTTTGCTATTGTGAATAGCACCGCAGTAAACATATGTGTGCATGTGTCTTTATAGTAGAATGATTTATAATCCTTTTGGTATATACCCAGTAGTGGGATTCCTGGGTCAAATGGTATTTCTGGTTCTAGATCCTTGAGGAATTGCCACACTGTCTTCTGCAATGGTTGAACTAATTTACACTCCCACCAACAGTGTAAAAGCACTCCTATTTCTTTGAATCCTCACCAGCATTTGTTGTTTCTATACATTTTAATGATTGCCATTCTAACTGGCATGAGATGGTGTCTCATTGTGGTTTTGATTTGCATTTATCTAATGACCGGTGATAATTAGCTTTATTTATGTTTCTTGGCCTCATAAATGTCTTCTTTTGAGAAGTGTCTGTTCATATCTGTTGCCCGCTTTTTGATGGGGTTGTTTTTTTCTTGTAAAATTTTTAAGTTCCTTGTAGATTCTGGATATTAGACTTTGTCAGATGGATAGATTACAAAATTTTGGTGGCTTATTTTGTATCCATTCATTTCTTCTGCCAAAATTATGACCTCATTTAATTTGTTTGCACATTTATTTCTTCTGGAGACCCCATCTCCAAATCACCATCCTCATCTTTTCTCAGACCTCAGGGAATACTGGCCTCTGTAAGTCTTCTTAATTGCCTTGCTCTTGTCATTCTCTGGGTCTCTACATATGTTGTTCATGGAACAGCACATGCTTGGAATATTCTTTCCCTTCTTTATACTCTGTTAAATTCATAACCTCTGTAGTAGGCAGAATACTCCAATGATGTTCACATCTTAGTCTCCAGAGCCTGTGAATGTGTACATGGTAAAGGATAATTACGATTGCAGATAGTATTACAGCTGTCAATCAACATGTTAAAATAGGGAAAGTAGCCTGGATTATACAGCTGAGCCCAATTTAATCAGAAGGGTCCTTACAAATAGAAGAGGGAGGTAGAAGAGGAGAGTCACAGGATGGTGTGACTATGGGAACAAGGCACAGAGAGAGACAATGTTGCTGGTGATAAAGACAGAGGAAGGGGACCATGAGCCAAGGAATGAGGGCAGCTCCTGGAAGCTGGAAAAGACAGGGAAACAGATTCTCACCTAGAACCTCCAGGAAGGAATGCAGTCCTGCTGACACCTTGATTTTAGTCCAGGGACCTCAGTGTTGGAATTCAATGTGTGATCTTGACATCAGAATTTGATACTATGGAATTGTAAATTAAAACATTTGTGTTGTCACAACCACTAAGTTTGTGCTCTTCACACAGTCACAATAGAAAACAATTACATCATCCTTCAGATTGGAAGTTAAAAATCACTTATTAATTTCTCCAGATATCCATGTTTCTCTGTTAGAACTTTTATTAGCCCAGTACTTATTTTAAAAAACTTTGAAGTATGTAAAATAGCCATAACTAAAATTTAACTTAGGTGTTTATGGCTGTTTTTCCCTGCTAGTCTGTAAACCCCAAGAGTATAGTTCTTGTCTGTCTGTGCTTTCCACAGTGTCAATAAATGTTTATTCAGGGATTGGCTCTCCCCTTTCTCTTCCTTACATACATATGCTTCCAAAGGAAATCAGAGAAAATTGCCCAAACAAAATCCTCACAGGGCAAAGATCATCAGATTCCATATAGTAACCCATTTAATTCCCATAGTGCTTAACTTTCCTAGGTCATTAATTCTCAGAGTGTAATCCCCTGACCAAAGCATTAGTATCACCTGGGAACTACTAAATTAGGGGTGGATCCTAGGATTTGTATTTTAATAAGCTGTTTCTGTGATCTGATGATGCACGCTGAAGTTTGAGAATTATTGCTTTAGTCCAGATTGTTGGGCCCCACACACAGCATTTCTGACTTAGTAGGTGTGGAGTAGGGCCTAAGAATTTGCATTTCTAAAAATTCTAAGTGATTCTGATGCTGCTATTCCTGGGACTTAACTTGGAGAATAACTGACCTAAACAACGTGTAGGCCAGGGGACTTCTAGTGGAATTTGGTCAAAAAAATCTCACAGCTTACAGGTTTTTATGACTTACCATTTTATGGTTTATGTGTCATCCTAAACCAGAAGTCTGTATTTATTTTTAGAGCAAGATTATTATGGCCCTTTATGAAATCCAGCTTACGTCTATATTACAGCAAATGGCAGTTAGGTTGAGCGATCCAGTTAATATATCTAAGACTATTTAGTTTTTAATTGTACATATTTAAGATTGCATGATTTTCTGAAACAACAACAGTCTTTGCAAAAATGGATTAAAAGTAATTGTAAACCAGTTTGCTTTGCTCTACAACCTACAACCTACTGTATGATTATTTTCCTAAAAATGAATGTAAAATTTCCCGATGTTATTATATTCTGACAAAGTGACAATTGCTCATAAAATATTTAATAATGTGCTTTAAAAACTAGGAAAAATAACTTGCAGAACATATATTACATTTTAAATAATGATTTGGTTTAATGCAAGATTGATGATGTATGGAGTTTATAAATCATTTTGAAATCAGCCTTCACTCGAATGTTTCTGTAACTAAGAATGATTATGGCACCACTCTTGTGGAGGGAGGGTTCTCAAGGGAAGTTAAGTTATTGTCTTAAATCAGTATGCCCGGTGCTTGTGACACTGATAAGGCAATACACTTCAACATACACAGTGACAAATGGTGGCCTCTTAAGCTGATTTCAAGGTGCAAATAGAATCTGCTTTTTATCCATTTGCCTTCTGTAGAGAACAAATCCTTACATTTCACAGTTGAGGGATACAACACGTGAAGTATCAATGACCTGGGACAGGTATCACATTGCTTTCCATTCTCTTATAATAGATTCCATTATTAAAGAAGATAAGGATGAGAGCCAAAGAGGGGAACACACCTCCAGGGGAAGCTGAAAGCCAGAAGACAGAAAGCAGATGGAGGGAGAATAAAAACATAATGAGGCATGAAAATTCTGGGGAGTGAGAGGACTTAGTTGACAAATTTGAGCATTTTGAAACAACTAGAAGTTGGTTTATGGTGACTGTAATGAGGTAATTAAGAAAGGAAATTAAGGATAGGTTTATTTAAAACTACGTAAGTTAAAATGGGGCAATTATTAATGTGAGAAAATATAAACATAATAAAACATCTGTCTCTATAATATTCACCAAGTTACATTAATGTATAATGTGATTTTCTATAACTGAAATAATGATATAATTAAACTGGGTAGGAAGAGACAGGGAAATGGTCATGTGCAATGAGGCTGCATCTACCGTAACAGGAAGTACACAGTTAGTATCCAAAAATTACAAATTTAGAAATAGCAGCATAAACCATTTATTTAGAAATATGAAAATAAGTACAATGACATAACCAAGAATAACTACACAGCTAAAAGTGTTAAAAGTGATTTCTTTCCAAAGCAGAAATTGTGTGGGGTGGGGCAGAGTTGAGTTGCTTTTATAATAACCCCTTTTAAATATGTTCATGTATTACTAATAAAATGAAACAAGTAACACCTAAAAGAAAGACTATGGTGATTTTTTTTGACAATTTAAAAAGTGATTTACAAATTTATTCCATTTTCATTTTGAAGAAGTATTTCATCTGTAAATTAAAATACATATATATCATCAGCAAGAAGACTCAGTTGGATATCTTTAGCATTTGGGTGTTGAGTTCTAGTTCTGCCTCACAGAGTTGCATGAGCTTAGGCAGGTCATGTCATCTTCTGTGAACTTTAGTTTTGAGTTACTGTGAGAACTTAATATGATTATGTCTTAATTTAGGAGGTGCTTGACACATTATTTCTTGCACAACTTCTCAGCAACATTAGCCCCAACTTTATTATTTTTTTCATGTTCATAGTGTCTATTTTATCACAATCTTTGGCATTGGTTTCTATCACTATGACCACATCTTCTCAGTTTCTTTTGATGGTTTCTCCTACTGGAAGCACTTTCCTAGAGACCCATCATTCTACAGCTTCACACCAGATGACTACAATTATTTTCCTGGCGTGAACAGCCACATGCAAACAACTCCCACATTCGTATTTCCAGCACAGATCATGCCTGTGACTTCCAGACCTGTATGTCTAACTGCCTTGTTGACATCCTTTTTGGTATTATTCAGGTGTGCTTCAAACTCGACCTATCTGAACCCAAATTCATAATCTATTTCCTCCAAATTTTTTCTTCTACTGTTCCTTAATTTCATGAATAGCACCTTCATCCTTCCAGTTGCACACCCAGAAATCTAGGAGTTCCTTGACATCTCCTGCATTGACAGTTAAATCCTGCTCACACCCAAAATGCAGTCCATCAACATAGACTGTGGATTTTACATACTAAATATCTCTCAAATTGGCCTCTCCTCGCTTCCTCCATCACCACTATAAACACAGTCTAATTCATGCTATAATCATTTCACACCTACGCCATAAAAGTTTTTCAACTATTCTTCCCCTATCCATTCTCACATCCTATAATCCATTTTCCATAGAGAATCCTGAATTGTTGGCCTTTTGTCACTGTCCCTTCGTCTGGCATATCACGAATTTTCAATGCATATTTTTTTTAAATAAATGCCTACTTGCCTGAGGTCTATTTAAGTAGTTTTGAATGTCAAATAAAATAATGTAAGTGCTGTAAGTGAAATACTGTAAATGAAATATTGTGAAGCAGGATTTACAATGTTTGGGAATATTGACTTTGATACCTTAGAAGTAAATTCCATTAAGTGTAAAAAGCTCTACCACCTTTTAAGGGAAAATAAATTAGATTCAAATAGATAGAAAAGGAGGGAGAAAGATGAGATGTTTGAATAGAAGAAGGTCAACGTTTTGACCTTTGCTATTTGTATCAGTGTGTTTGTTTTTTTGCTTTTTGTGGCATCTATTTTTTCCTCTATTTCTTTGGATTTCTGGGATAGCTAGTGATTTAAGACATTTGATGTCAAGGTAAAAATTATCATCTGTGATAAAAGAGGGAACATGTTTATTAGTTTCACTTTGGAGGGGATTACAATTCAACCACACATTAATGAGTTAGCAAAATGGTCAGAATACATAGTGTAAGGACCAATTTGAAAGCATAAGAAAACAGAAAGAGAAGCCACATATGAAAGAGGTCAGGGGGTGAGAACTGGCCATGTGAGACAAGGGCAAGGAAGAATCTCAGAGCCTGGTTGTACCAGGTGACTGCAAACCACTGCATCATGTGGGGGCAGAGTCTGGGGGACCCACTTGAAAGCAGAGTTGTGAGGACTGTGAAGCAATTATTTTCTTATGCTTTACACTGAGCAGACCTGGAATATTCTACTTTTCAAGGAAAGCAGGATGTGGAAAATATGTGTGGAAGTTTGAAGGAAAGCCACAAACATGAGTAAATGCTGAGAACATTAAATCTGTGTGGACTACTTTCACACAAAAATCCTGAGAAAGTGTAGAAAAAGGAAGACCAAGTCTTTTGTAGCTAAACCTCCCTTTTGGTGCAAATGTAGAATTTCGGTTAGATTTCACAAGGAATGTCTAAAATCACATCTAAAATCCCTAAAGAAGCATTGCTTCCAAGTCATAGTCTGGCAGATTGTATGGGTTGGTTTAGGCCTGTAGCTTTGCTGAGGGACTTCATGGAAGGATTGAACACTGCAACCCCTCACTGTGAATGAAAAGCTTGTATTACAGGTATAAGGCAGGTGTTCAGCATGGCACCTGTATATGAAGCATCAGGAAGTTGATAATACAAAGTGTGAGATTCTCATTGTTCATTTTGCTGGTACCATTTGAAAGGCATGGCTAAGAAACTTAGTGTTTTGGTTAGTCATTCTGTGGATCCAGAGAATCTAAGAAAATATATTAGTCACAGACAAAAGTTTTGGCCAGAATCTGACTTTTCATGATATCTCTCTTCATGCTAGTATATTATATTGACTAGGATTGGCTAAAGGGTGGAAAAGCTGTGACTTCCTTTGCAGGGCTACACAGGGAGCTTCTGAGCAGAGACACAGGATAACGTGAAAAAGATGAGAGAGTGTATGTGTAATGAGTGATGTGAAATGAGTGGTTGGTCATTCTATGAGGTGAGGCTCCTCATTTCTTTTTAATTTTTAATCTTTACTTCAATCGTACTTTTCAGTTTTTTACACTATGGCAGAATAAAATATGACTTCTTATTCAGATTTTGCAGCTATTCCTCTGTCTTATCAGTTTTCTTATTCTATTAAATTTCTGATAAGTAGAATACAACACAACCCCCATCTGTAGGACATGGTGATCTGTGATGTTACAGTAGAACTTAGAGAAAGCTATGCTATAATGGAAGGCCACGCTGTCACATAGGATATGTGGGGCAGAGAGCAAGAAGGATGATCCATCCCTGGGACCCAGATACTATTCTGTGCTTTTTGGACCCCCTGTTTTCTTCCTTGGGGTTACAAGTGGCCATCTTCTCTGGCCACATGGAAAAAGCTGCCAGCAGCAAGAAGTAAAGAGACCATCGTGCAGAGAAAAGAGACAGACAAACAACCTGGGGAGTAAGAGATACTGTTAAAGAGAGAATATGAATGCAGATTCAGTCATGCCTGAAGGCATCATTTCTGGCCTTCAGTTAGTAAAAGAAATGTCGTGACAGCTTTTCTTACTAAACGCATACTGATGTAGTATCTGTGAAATTAAAAATTGACTAAGGTGTTAATTCCTTCAGGTCTTCACAGCGCCCTAGAGTTTGTTTGCTCCAGCTCATGTTTCACATTTTGTCTTTCATTATACTTTGCAGAGGTTCTGTGTTATTCTTTTAGACATCTTGTAAGGAAGAGACTTACTGGATCTCTAGTTAGCATTTTGTGACCTAGAACTGCTACTTGAGAAGGAATGAACCTATGTCATTCCTCTTGTAGCTTAAATTTAGTTTTCATTGACTTACGGCTTGTAAAAGTCTGCAGTGCAGGCTGTGTTTGTCACAGACTTAACCTTTCTACCATCTTGTTGCCTGACTCTCACATAGGTCATTTGGCTGTAGTATTGCCAACCCACAGTTCTCCAGGACTGGTTCAACTGGAAGGCCAATTATTCTAATCCTTTCTCATGGCTCTGTGTGATGATCCCCAAAGCTGTCCATTTGGCCAACAAGGAAAATCTACCTATACAACAGACACCCTTTAGTATGTAAGTAGAACCATCAATATATTATTTAACATAGACACACAGTCTGTATTAGTCAAGGTTCTCTTGGTTACAATTCAAATGAATTTAAGCAAAAAAGTAATTTATTGGTTCACTTAACTAGGAAGTCCAGAAATGATGCCTTCAGCCATGACTGAATCTGCATTCACATTCTCTCTTTAACAGTATCTCTTACTCCCCAGGTTGTTTGTCTGTCTCTTTCTCTGCACGATGGTCTCTTTACTTCTTGATGCTGGCAACTTTTTCAATGTGGCCAGAGAAGATGGCCACTTATAACCCCAACTATACAATGTCTCACCTTGACAACAGGCAGAAAGAAAGCAGCGCTCTTCTCTGTAGCTCTGTATCAATCTGAGACAAGACTCTTATTGACATTACAGGCAGCATATGCTTATGTTTGTTCTACTCACTATATTCAGGGGAATGGAGTACTGTGAGTGACTAGGTCTAGGCCATCTGCTCAGCCCAGTTACAGAGGTAAAGAAGCAAAACTGATACCCCATCAAAAGCATATAGAATGGAGGAAGTATTTTCTTTAAAAAATTCAGAGGATAGGAGAAGGGAAGTGTGCTACATAATAGAAATTATGATTGCTATAACAGGAAACACATAAGTTGTTTCCTGTTAGTAACTCTTCTGAGGTTGAATACTGCTATGGTCTAAATGTTTTTGTCCTTCCAAAATTCATATGTTGAAACCTAATCCCCAATGTTATGTGTTAGAGTGCAGGGCTTTTGAGAGGTGATTAAGTCATGAGAGAAGAACCCTCATGAACAAAATTAGTGCCATTATGAAAGAGACTGCAGAGAGCTAGCTAGCTCCTTTCATTATTGGTTATAATGGTTATAATGGAAAGGTGTCCATCTATGAAGAAGCAGGTCCTCTCCAGACACTGAATCAGCTGGTGCCTTGATCTTGCATTTTCTAGCCTCCAGAACTGTGAGAAATAAATTTCTGTTATTTATAAGCCACCCAGCCTAAGGTATTTTGTAATAGCAGCCCAAATGAACCAAGGCAAATGCTAAAATCTCATAGCTATCTGACAACCGTTATCCTATTGTGTTTGATTAGGGATATTTGGATGGCCGAGAAGAGAAAGGATATCTGGACTATAAAATCAAAGTTGATGTTTTATCATTTAGCTTCAGTTTTTTGTCACAGGATATTTTTTTCTGACCTTCGGATTTCAGAAGGTACTACACTGTTATACTATTACCTGCTGTAAGATGATTATTAAATATCAAAGTCAGAGATTTTTGTTTTGTAAATTTATGCCCTCCAAATGTAATTTTAGATATTTTACCAGGCAAAGGAATAAACTCCACCAAATAACATAAAATCTTAAAAATTTTTCATACATTTTTTGTGTTGTGGTCTTATTAAAATTCATATTTCCTTTTATAAGAACTGAAGATAAACCCAGAGGAGAAAATTCAGTACATTAATATTCCATGAATACTGGGGATCAGTAAATCTAGCAATTTTCTTTCAACTACGTGCTAGGATTGGAATAATATCATGTAGAAAAGACAATTATTTGGTTTATACTTGTAACTCATGAAAATACGTACATTACAAGCTTGGCAAACTACATTTTCCAATTTCTCAAAAATATGTTTAGAAATGAATTCAAAAGGGCATCAGTGGAAAATAGAGGAAATACTCTTACCTTGTGAAAACAGGAGATAAATGACAATTCTAAAATGTCATAGTGCCATATTACCAAAATCTCTTTCATGCCTCTTATTCACATGCCCCAGTGAATGCATCTATATAAAGTTTCTTGGAAGTTGGAGATCTGAGGATCAGATGTAATGTCGTTCTAAAATAATCCAGGAGCTGGCTGAGTCTGCTTACATTTTGTTTTATTTTAGTTTGTTTTTCAGAGAGGATGACTTGAGTTTTTTTATTGCCTCCTTTTAGGAGATAAAAACCAAGCATGCTTTTTGGAGCTGCAGTAACAAAATTAACCATATATCAGAAACATTACGGTCTTAGATTTTCTGTTGCAATTCTTAGAACATGGCTATGCAATGTAATAATTGTGATTTTAGTTCCTCACACTAATTACAATTTTTAGGTGTACATTACATTGCAGTTCTAATTAATTGAGAGAATACTGGGTAGAAGAGTTTTTACCATACTAACTTTGGTCGTCAGTTAGAATTAAAGAGAAAAGGAAACAGGCAAACAAACTTCCTGAATGATTACAGAAAGTGATATCTGAGTAATAAATGTCAGGTCAGGCTCTATTAGACCAAACAAATCCATAAATTGGGGAATTATCTAAAAAATTCAAACTGGGCTTTATATAAATGGCATTTGGGGTTGGAATTTCTCCAATCAAAGTTGCACTCTGATCTGTACTGCCTGACATCATCAGATTGAGTTCACTCCATCTTGTACTCTGTGGCCCTGACAGAAAGGGCGCTCTGAGGACACATATTCTCATTCAGTATTTCACACTCCATGATGATGGTCTGTCTCATCACTGTAAAAAGCTCAATGGTGGCTGCAAGAAAAGGCACCATAAAATGCATGTCAGCCCCTTGGGTTGCTAAATTTACTGAATTTGGAGTATAGAAAAAGGTTCTTCCCACTTCCATATGCGGAAAAAAACAGAGAATGGCCAAAAAAAAAAAAAAAAAAAAAAAAAAAAAAAAAAAAAGAAAAAGAAAAAGAAAAATAATAAGGTCAGGGAATATAAAAAGGGAAAAGTTCCTCCAGAATTATCTAGGACGAAAGCTGCCCTGACTGATTGAAGGATACTGTGGCTGGGAAAGGGAGAATAGCATTCCACATGTTCAAGACCCAGCACAATAATGATTGGTCTTCGGTCAGTTGATAGAGATCTTGAGCCCAAGACATCAAATCTATTAGACCGGGAACTCTATACTTCTCAAATGACTGTCTACCCTTCTTTTCCCTCCTGCTACTTTACCAAATTTTGCAGTACTATGCCAAAGATTCAATTCCCTTGGATCAACATGGAATAATCAGCTAACATTTTTTCAAGCAATTACTAAGATCATCAACTTTTTTTAAAACATCAATTTTGCCAGAAAATTTTGGAAAAAGTTAAATAACGACATAATATACAACATAATATATTCTGTGAATCTGTAAGGTTCAACCTTGAGACTAGAAAGATGGTTTCCTTCTATAGGTGTGTCACTTCTGGCAAACCTCAGCATGCTCTGGAGTGCACCTTAATTCTCTGACCATAAGAGATGTATTAATGAATAAATTGAGAAGCACTGTGAAAAAGACACCTAAAATCCTTCAGCTCTACTTTTACAGATAGTTACACACTTTTGTCTCTAATTCTCATAACAAATGGGGCATTTCGTGTTTGAAAGACCCACTGGAAATCTATACTTGCATATCGTCACTTAGAAATAGGTAAGTCCTAATAATGCCTTATCTATCTAGTCAATTTCAGATGTTCTTACTTCAGATATTTCATATATATATACCAAGATAAGATAAAAGAAAAGTAGTTTTCAACAATAACTAGGGATGGTTTATTCTTCAGTAGTTTTGTTTTGAAAGGATTTTAAATTTACAGAAGAATTGCAGAAATAGAGCAGACCGTTCCCATATACTCTTTGTCTCATTTCCCTAATGTTATCATTTTCATATTCATGGTACATTTATCAAAACTAAGAAATTAGCATTGCTATAATACTATTAAACTACAGACTTCATTCAGATTTCCCAAGTTATTTCCACCTTTTTTCTGTTCCTGGATCTAACCGCATTCTTGCATTTTTACTTTCCTCTTATTCTTTTCAAATACTACAATAGATATAGCATTACTATTTTTAAGAGCTTTGCTCTTTCAGGATCATCAAAGGCAACTAATAGCTTCATAGTTTTTTAAAAAATTAGTGTTAAACTTCTACATTAAATCTGCTGGCTGCTTTAAAGCAATAAGAAATGTACTGTGTGGAATTTTAAGCTTGAGCATCAGGAAAATGGGTTAAAAACTACAACCATTTCTAGACACCTAGAATCTCCTTCCTTCTAGCAAAATCCTTTTCAACTAGGAACTGATTTTCTGATAGGCTAGATTTGATTGATTTCAGAAAAGCTCAGAACTTTTTGTTAGGAATTTTCCGGCTCACTTACAGCTCAAACTCCCACTCTCTTATGGCACAGATAAATTTTGAGTCACTTTGAGGCAAGGACCTGTTCTTACTCACTTTTGTATCCTGAACATTACCTTAAACTTGATAAATATTTGTGGAATTAATGAACATATGAAATTTCCTAGAATCTTCAAGTTGGAGTGAATTTGAAAAAACTTGACACTTCCAGGTTAATTAGACTCCGGAGCCTTCACCTTTGACTGCCTTTGGGATGTTTTGGTGTAGATAGTGTCAAAGAGGTTGATAGGTGATGTGTTATAGACAGCTTCATGGAAATGTCATGAACCTGTGTAGCATACTGCCAGAAAACTCACCAACTTTTAAATATCTAATGTTTCTTTTCTAAGAGAACTAACAAGAGCCCTTTTCTTCTCATAAATGTGCAATCAACAGATTATAGAGAAATGTGTCCATAGCACAATGATAAACATCAAATGAAGTATTAGTCATATCCTGCTTGGGTATAAGCAATTTTCTAATAATAAAGCTATCATTCAAACAGCAATAATTCTAGGGTTCTAAATACTGACATGTGAAGCGGACCAGGGCAGGAATGTGCTCAGTGATTACCCTACTGGTCTCAACATGTTACTGTTTTGCCACAATTCAAATTTAAATCTCGATGGCCTGGGTTTTTTGTCATCTTTCTGTCTGAGTTCTTGAACCCTTACTGATAGACTGGGATAAATGTATGTGTATGGCCCCTTAACATTACATGTCAAGTTGTTTATGTGTTTTGTGAGTTTTTGTTAATAATCTACATTACCAAAAGAATTAGAAATGCCTAAGGGACTTGAAAGTCTGAATAGGTTGTTAAGGCTAATTCTTAAATGTGGTGGGTGTTAGATTTTGTAAATCTATTTTATCCAGGCAGAATTTTAGCTGTGTCATTATATGGTATGGGACTCTGCTGTGATCTGAATATGTCCCCCAAAATTCATATGTTGGAAACTTAATCCCCAGTGCAACAATGTTGGGAGGTGGGGCATTTGGGAGAGTGCTTAGGTAATGAGGACTCCACCTTGATGAATTAATGCTGCTATAAAAAGAGTTTGCTGTAGTGGGTTCTCTCTCTTCCACTTTTCTGCTACGTGAGAACATAACAAGTAGGCCCACACAAGATGCCAGCAGCTTAATCTTGGACTTCTCTGCCTCCAGAACTATGAGAGAATAAATTTCTCTTTTTTATAAATTAGCCAATCTCAGATATTCTACTACAGTAGCACAAAATGGATTAAGATAGCTTCATATGTCCTACATTTCCCAGAACACTAAAAAGAGAGCCCTGAGAGAGGGACCATGAGTAAATATTTGCTACTTAAAAGATTGGAGTGATGGTTGTTATTGTAAAACTCTAGAATGTGCAAATAGCCAGTGCCATTATCTCTACCCTGTTAGATGATCTGAGGGACATTCTACCTGGGATTGTCAGTAAATGGTGAGTGATCTAGTTTATTCACAATAAGATGTTAATAAGCATTGTTTATTTGATTGGGTTTATGTGATAGGATTTGAAGGATAATTGGGCATAATTTAGATCATGGAGAACAAAGTTTTTCTGTAAAGAACTAGATAGTAAATTCTTTCAGCATTGTGGGTCTGTCTATCCTACTCAACTCTACCTTTGTATCTTGAAAACAGATATAGACACTATGTAAACAACTAGGTGTGGTAGTGTCCCAATAAAAACTTTATTTATAAAAACTGGTGAATGGGGTTACATTTGGCCCCTGGGCCATAGTTTAACAACTTGGTTTAAAGTCACAAAATGTTCTGGGTCTTTCCTAAGGCAAACTCACATTTAGAACAAAATCATACAGATTTAGACTCCTTCGAATTACACTGATGCTAATCAGACCTTGCAGCATTGCTCTGTACTAACTGCCTTCAGGATCTTTTCCCTCAGAATGAGACACAAGTCAGGTATTTGTAGATGGTCTCCTGACATACAACAAGCATACTGAATTTGAGAAAGGGGTCTATTTTGGCTCAGGACATAAGTAACTCCATAGCAATTATTGCCATTATAGACAGCTGTTTTGTGGTAATGATTAACTCAAATAATCATTTTATTTAAAAATTCACTTGGAAACTGTGAAAAGTCAAACCAATTTCACAAAAAATTGGATATGAGAAATTGGTTTCTACTATACAAAATTTTTGCTAAATATGGGGTTAATCAGATAGCCATTTATGTCTCATTTCTCACCTGTCTTAGTGAAATGCACCTTAGTTTGACTCAGAAAGCACCATCAAGTCAACCTGTTGCACTATCTTTGCCTACTTGCATTTCATTTCTTTCTTGCTTCGACATTTATTAGATGCCTATTTGAGGAGGAGGAAGAGGAGGTTAAAACTATGAAGCATATGCAAATCAGCCACCTTTAAGTGCAGTAATTAAAGATGATAGTTTATATATATTAATATAGTCACTGGCCCTGTTCTTGCTTTTCAAGTGCTGTGAAATGCGTGGGTTGGATAGAGTTGAGACTTCCTCACATAGGTTCCAGCACCTTTCAGGCAACTGCTATTAGTAGGCAATTACTTGATGGTTTCTGTTAATCAGTCAGGTCAGGTATAACTTGAAGTCGCTTACTCTTATGCTGTGTCTCATAACAGTCGGCATTTGGTATCAATTGCTAAAACGTCTTTTCTTCCTCTGGCAGCAATTGAAATTAATTTGGTGTTCTTCCTGCTGGCTTATCCTTGTGAAACATTATTTCTTCTTAGTTCTTGACATATTGGTTGCTTGATGCATAACTTGCACTTAAAGTCTTCCCCTAGCAGGACAGCCAACCTAATTCCCATGAAGACAATGGCCCAGCAGGCAACCCAGGCTGTCACAGCAGCAGACACCGAACCCAAACCCAGGTCAGCTGCTCCTTTGCCCTCTTTCTCCTTCTCCATCTGCCTATTTAGAGTGAGACTCTAAAGAGGCTCTTGTGCAAACTTCAACTTATATTAAGACGATATACACTGTGGTAGGAAAACGAGAAGCTTTGGGTTTAGATAGCCCCCTTTTCACACTTTGATTCTACCCCTTACTTGTATGACCTGGGACAAGCCATTTAATCTCTCGGTACCTAGTGACTTCATCTGTAAAACAAGAAGCTCATTTCAACACCACATATACATACATATGTATTACCTATCATATGCCAGACACATAATAAGTTAGTAAGTGCTTCAAAAATTCCTACTTGGAAGGAAATGTCCTTTCTACAGCCTCAACCCAAAATGAATGGTTGTGATTTTTTGGAGGTAAGTCTTTTTAAACCTCTCCTGAGTCAAATAGCCTAGCTGAGTGAAGGAACAGCCTTCTCAGGGCCCTGTAGGACTGTCACAAGCAATGATTTATGGCTGTGACAGTGAGTGCTCATGTCTGAAACCACAGCTTGCTGAGGCTAGAGTGGGTTTCTGAGGCTTTTGTGTAATGGACTTTGTTTCATGCTAATAAACACAAAAACTTCTTCTCTATAAACATGTTCCTTGTGGACCCCGGAGGCTACAGTGCTGATGAGTTTTTTTTGTGTGTTTTTTTTTTTTTTTAATGAAAAATAGGATGAACTGCAACCACCCAATTAGACAGCCTCTGTCAGATCACTAGAAGCTTTCAGTCCTGGACACAATAGAAGAGGTTTTAAGGGGCTCACGCAGGAGAAACCGTAATGAGAAAACATGGACTTTGCTTTTATTCTTAGAAGCAGCTTTGTCTTCTCTCTAGGCTCAGAGCTGTGCTGCTGGGACTGAACTCATTTCCCAACAAACTATTTTTGTTTCTCACTTCTTATGTGAATAACCTCAGAAATGCAGGCATCTTAGTCCCCACAAGTGCAAAGGGTTTGACAACACAATGAGTAGGTGTGGACAATTTCCAACTCTCACCCAGAAGCCTGTACTTATTGGAAGAGACTCACCAAATCCTAGGATGGTTCTGATCTAGGAGCCTCCCCAGGGAAGTGTTAACAAAGAGGGTGAAACTCAAGAAGTAATTCTCTAGGTACTGTTTTTGCCCATGGGCTATTGCCGAGAGACTGTCATGTGTGCGTATTTTAAGATTATTTGTGGATGATGGGATCATGGGCAGCTGATGAAGAAAAGCATCAGAATAAAAGTTCTAAAGCATAGTAAGCCTCCCACCTGTGGAGCCTCCCTGACGTGCAGATATATTCTAAAGTTTGAGTCCAAGCTGTTCCGGATCAATGCCATTGAGATTAGGGCTGCATCTCTTCACTGACCTAGCCAGCTCTGAGACACCACAGCAGAGTTCTGATTACACACATCCCTTCCTTGTCTTCCTCTAATTTTTTTTTTCCTCTGTTGATGCCCCCATTGTTGGCCTATCTCATCAAGGTTTGTTTTTCTTTAGGTCTTTATTAAAAATAAGAGATAAAGATGTATTTGCCTACTCTTAAAGTGGATCTTAAAGCAGATGTGTTTGTTCCATCAACTCATCCTCCGCTCATAGTAGCATATTCATAATAAATGCAGATACATTTATTAAACACTAATACCAGCCATACCCTGTATCATGCACTAGGATTCAATAGTGAGCAAAACAAACAGAAACTTAAAACCATAACCAAAAAATCAAAGAAATATAACACTGTAAACTATAATCAGTGGCACAGAGGAGAAGTACAAGCTACAACAATAACTTGTGTTGGGGAGCTGATAAAGGCTGATGAGTCACAGAAGCTTTCCTGAGGGATGATTTTTTTGGATCAAGACCTGATGAATAAGTAAAAGCAAAAGCAAGATAATTCTGGGCCACAGAAGCAGCAGGTGCAAAGGTCCTGAACCAAAAGGAATTTGGCATATTGGTGTAACTGAAAGCAAGAGAGTGTGGCCAGAAAGCCAAAGAAGAGTGAGAGATGACAAAGGCAGGGTTGGGAAGCAGTGGCCACATCAAATAGGACCAAAGATATTGGGTTGTTAATCTACAAACCAATGAGATATATTTAATGTTTAATAAAAAGAGATATATGATCAGATTTGTTTATAATAAATAAAATAACTGCAGCATGTAGAACTGATTAAAGAGAGGGTGTGGTGGTTTTAAAGTATGATCACAAATTCTTTGATATTCTTTGTTTCAATAGTTAGAGTATAATTCTTCTTGAGTGGGATGGGTTCAATGATTCACTCCTAATAAAAACAGACAATGCAGCCTCTACCACGTTCTCTTTAATCATTTGTTCTGGAGGAAGCTAGCTGCCCTATGATAAGAAGCTTGGAACTCCAACAGCCATGTGATCCAAGTAGGCAGCAAATCCTCTAGCCATAGTCCAGCCTTCAGATGATGGTAGCCTCTGCCAACATCTTGACAGACTCCAAGTTAGAACAAGGCAGCTTAATGGCTCCTGGCCTCCCAACTCTCAGAAACTGTGTGAGAATATAATTATTTGTTATTTTAAGCAGTTAAATGTTGGAATGGTTTGTTGCGCAGCAATAGATAATAAATATAGAAGATAAACATGGAAATGTTAGTAGGATGTTTCTACAGCAGCCCAAACAGATAATGATGCCTTAACTTAAAGTGATTGCTCCTCAAGTACATCTTCACTTCCTCTTTCTAAGGACACACCATGGGTATCAGATATGACTGCTGGAAAGCCGTAGATGTAGCTTTGAATCCAGGCTTTGCTATTTAATTATAGATGATCTTGTAATGCCTCTCTACAGCAAGGGTTGTTTTATTCAAATGATGGAGCCATTAATATTACTTCCCTCTTAGATTACATGAGAAGATGCATGTAAAGTCCATAGTAAAGGTGTTAGAGCATAGTAACTGCCAGTTTTTGTTATTATTATTTAGTGCCAGTTTTTATTATTATTATCATCATCCATATAGATGATAATTTCTCTCTCTGAATCCTGTTCTTTGCTATGAGAACAACTGCCATTAAGCACTACAGTATCACTTTCCTTATCAAATTACATTCATGGATTCCCATTACTTTCCAAATGCACTTGCAATTTTTGGGCCATACATTAGGGGTTTTCTGCCTTGAAGTGCCACTTTGCTGCCTGCGTGAACCTCTGCTTCCTGCAAATTATTCTTCTCCTTAATTAGGTTCTTTTTTCATGGCTTATGATGTTTGATTGAGTCACTTAATTTCTATTTTCCTTAGTTTTTGCACCAATATGTTGCACATGTTAATAAATACCTACTCCCTCCCACTGTGCAGGGAAAGGATAATAAAAGTTCAATTGTTCATTGTGACAAACTCATCCTATTTACAAGAAGCCTGAGCCATGTATGTTGCTCCTCCTACATACACATACATAAAATCAAAGAACCACCAAAGAGCATCACTCTGGAGGTTTTACGAACTTTGAGGAGGCACTTCAGGTCTCAGGCCTCAGGTCTCAACTGGTTTTAACTCACTTTCAGCATATTGAACCCATCTTCCTCACCCCTAGTTTCCCAACAGAAGTTTGAGATGTTGATTAATCACTGTTGATCCATTCTCAGTCATGTTTTATTGCTTAATTAACTTCAGTCAGTCTCTTGCTGTTCTCAGAACAATCCAAAGCCCTATTGCTCTATATTTAGATACAGAGGATGAAGAGGAAGATTCCTTCATAGGCCCAGGCAATAGCACGTCTACTGACAGCTACTGAGATGACTCCAAACTAGTCTGACCTCACTAACCAGAGGAGCTTGAGAAATGCAGATATTTGACCCACTTTAAATGCATCCTAGATCTGTCATTTTAAATAGTGCATATTTTTGGTGACTTCTCATTTGAATAGCCTACCCAGATTGACTCAAAAGTAGGAATGCATAATTTTTTACTCTCTATGTTCCCAACTGAGATTATTACTCCTGGTAGAATGCCCTTCAGAGACCAGTGGTAGTACCTGAAAATTGTTTATGGGTCTTTTCCTCCCCTCTTCAAGTCTCCTTTAAAACAGAGAGAAGCTGCCCAATAGAGAGACTCTTTAATTTGCCAAGGACCAGCCCAACCCAAAGTGTCTTGACCTTTTAAATTTTTTTCTTGTTTGAAATAGAATCAACACAAAGTCATTTTCATTAATCTAAAGTATGGCAGTGATTTTGCAATACAGTATATAATGAGGATTTTGTAGACATCTTTGCAACTTTTTTTAATGTTCATATTTCCAATAGCCACACTCTAGATTTCTCAGCATGATTTTGCATATAAAACAAACTACCAATAGCAAGAGAGTAATTTAATAATTTCATTGCTCTTTTGCATGATCTATAGCCTTCTTACATCTATCCAAATATGTGTCACAAGTTTCCTATATAATATTTTAGATATAGTTGATATTTAAGTGGCCCCTAAACAAAGATTTTATCAACAAACTGAGATGCAGTCTCAGTTTCAACACTTAGAAATATTTTTCAGTTTTTTATTGAATGAGACAAACAGAAAAGTACACAAATCTTAAGTATACATCTCCTTTGAGTCATTATAAAATTAACCTACCCACATCCAATTAATTGGTTATTTCTTTGTGAATCACCAAAAAAACACCCAATATTAGCTTTCCCTGAAAAGGGTAGCTATATAAATTTTAAAATGCTAAATGTGCCATTATGTATTACTTTTATTCTTAATTGGATTTTTAATTTTCTTATTAATACACTATAATCTAGTCATTATTATTACTGATATAAATGTTTTATTTTAGCATGCATATGTGCATTTTTGGGGGTGTTGTATGTGCACATTTGTGTTGGGGCCAGGATGGGACTGATTTAATTTGGCCTGTAGAATCGGAAACTCTATTAAATAAGACATTTTAGATATTTATGATGGAAAACTCAAAACATTAGGCCTTTGTTCTTAGTCCTTGACATAGTATCTGAAAATTTAATTCCTTCAGAACTTATATATTGAACAGACAGATTCTAGTTTTGAATATAAAAAGTTACAGCTGCAAGGTACCTAAAAGACCTCATTTTACATGTGAAGAAACTAAGTCTATGTATTTGAGTGAGTGGCCCAAGGTCACACGCTAATTAGAGGCTCACCCAGGACTTTCCCATGCCCTACTTGATTACTCTTAACAACTCATGCAACCCAAATGTGCTATTATGACTGCTGTTTCTGCAACAAACAGTAAGGATCAGCACTAGTGTGTTAGAGAGAGAGCAGTCAAAAGAAAAAAATGATAAAAGAAATAATGTCCACTAACAAGAGAACATCTCAGAAATTTCCCCTCTTCCAGCAAACCAATACTGACACCACTTATAGGAACCTGACTGGGCTGCCCTTTATGTAAGTATATGTTGTGGGGAAAATGCCAGAAGAAATACTACAAAAACAAGGTAAAGAACTGTTGTTTTGACTGTATTTTGAAAAATAGCCTGAAAACTATTTGATGTGATATACAATACGATAATTTTGAATTCAGGTTGAAACAAAATTAGTTTTTTATCTTGGTTATCAGTAGGGGACAAAAAACTCTGATTGCAGGTACTGTTTATGCACTGGACATAGTTGTAATGTGTGATCACAGGTTTTTTTGTTTCTAACCTCAGTTTAGAAACTCCAAGCCTTGGTCTCCACGAGGGAAATACATAAGCGGGATATTCTACCCCACTCCATATGAGGTTCTGCCCATCTGGTTATGATGTTTACATAGATATACACTTGTACACACACAGTTTCCTGGAAGGAACAGGAAAGTAATGGATTCTTTCAGATCATTTCTCATGTGCACAAGCATACAACCAATTTGGGAGGATTTAGAGTTAGGCAATAACTAAAAGCTGAAGTAAGCGCCTCTGGAAGCATCTAACCAAGTCTGAGTCATCACCACCATGATGAAAGTGCCATGTGTTACCATATTCCAGAGCAATTTCCTCATTTAAGTGCTTTAACAGTACAAGTCAGGGTCATTTGCTAAAATAATATTTGTATTTCCTTACAAATACATTCTACCAGTGATGTTTCTAAAAACATCTTCTTATTCATATCTAAATGGCTATCTTAAATTTGTGCCTTTATTTTGAGATGCCTAAGATTGTTTTCAGAAGTAGGTGAGATAAAGAAGAGGGGAGAAAGATTTCTGTATAAATTGCTAAGGTGAAGGGGGTAATCCCTTCTATTACTGGGTGGATAAGTGTGTACATGAGTTAGGCAGTGTGAAAACTTTGTCTCAGTGATTTAAATCTGGTTGGGGGAGAAGGTAGAGATCAAGAATCTTTTATAGAAGTTCTACTCCAGTTGGCACATTAGACATTATTTTCTCAAAGAAATTATAGTGACATATCCTAAAAGTAGTCTATTAAATCTAAGTTAACTTTTTGGTAAAATAAGCTAGTCAAGGCCAATGTTGTTTATATAGCACAACGGATTCTGAATTTCTAAAAACTCAATTACATGGAAGCTTTTGGGAATAATGATCACCTAGGCTTATTTTGGTCTGTTAGTTTTTCTTTTGTAATAATCATTCTCT